>NC_091977.1:541185691-541485691 GCF_044704955.1 Pristiophorus japonicus
TGGCGCAAGGCTCGAGCAATCGTTAAAGGGGCACGACGGCCCGCCCTCCTCCGCCATCGTGCTCCTGTTCAGGCAGTTGCATGGCTTCCTCATCCTCATCTGCATCTTCCTCATCATCATCAGCCACTCTCACCTCAGGTGGGTCTTCCGCTACCAGTTGCTGCTGCCTCATGATGGATAAGTTGTGCAGCATGCTGCAGGCAACAGTGAACTGACCGTCAATCTCAGGGGAATATTGCAAGTAGCCTCCGGAATGGTCCAGGCATCAGAAATGCTGCTTCAAGATGCCAATGGTCTTCTCTATTAGGCTGCGTGTAGCAATGTGCGACATAGGGGCGTCATGAGCCAGGTGGTGAGGCTGTACCCCAGCCAGCCAGCTCTGCCCTTCTTGCTGCTGCTGAAACATGGCAGATATAGCACTCTTGCATAGGATGAAAGCATCATGGGTGCTCCCAGGGTATCTTGCATCAACTGCCGTGATGCGATGCATGTCGTCACACACAAGCTGCACATTAATGGAGTGGAAGCCTTTTCTGTTCCTGTACATCTCGGAATCCACCAAAGGTGCTCGCAAGGCAATGTGGGTACAATCAATGAAGCCCTGTACCTTTGGGAAGCCAGCAATCCTGGAGAAGCCCACAGCCCTGGCACGCATTGCCTGGGCGGTCATGGGGAACTTTACGTAATCATTCCTGCGGGCATATAGTGCAGCAGTCACCTGTCAAATGCAGATATGTGTTGCTTGTTGAGAAATGGCACACACATCCCCAGTTGTGGCCTGGAATGATCCAGATGCATCAATTGGAAGTGCAGCTGTAACCTTTACTTCAACTGACAAAGCAGCCCTCCTGACGCTTCTAGGTTGCAGGTCAGCTTTTATTAACTCACTGATCTCAGTTACAACTTCTTGGTGGAAACGCAGCCTCCTCACACAGTCTGCATCACTCAGGTGCAGGTATGAGCGCCTGTTTCGATATACCCAATGTGGGTAAGGCCTCCTGCCCATCATCCTACGTGCTCTGGGGTTCCTCAGGTGATGCTGCCTAATCAATCTTCTCCCTCACAGCACCATCATGCAGAGGCTTGCACGAGGTATGACATTGTCAATATTGCCCCCATAATTTAATTGTAGCTTTGCAAGAAGCTCAAAACAGTAGGACCAAGCACTCACCCCTCTGCTTCCTCTCTCTCTCCAAGGACTAGTATGGACCACACCCTGGTCTGCGCATGCGCAATAGGCTTGCTTAGAACGGGAAGCTAGGCATTCAATGAAGACATTTGGAGCAACAAAGTCCAATGCAATTCTTTAATTTTTGATGTTTATCAAAGTATCACCCCATCACCGAACGTCTCCTCAACCAGGTCGGCAGAATCGTTCCCTCGGGTCACATTCCAAATCATAGGGCTTCCACCACCAACACCCCTCCCCCGGGCTTCTTTTGCAGCTGCTGTATAGCCTAAGGTTCTCATCCCTTATAGAAGTGGCTGGTCGTACAGTACGGCTTCCACCCCACCCAACCCCACCACCCTCAGGTTTCTTTTGAAGCCGAGCCCTGAGCCCCTGAGTCCCTGAGTCCGGGCGAGGGAGTGATTCTGCCGCCCGGCGCTCTGACCCTCGAGCCCGGCGAGGAGATGTTTGGTGGTGGCGTGGTACTTTCAAAACAATCAAAAATTAAAGCATTGCATTTGACTTCCATGTTCTCCCTTTTGACTTTGAAACAATTAAGATTTATGATGCATATTCTTTGACTGCCTCCAAAACTTCGCCTAAAAACAATGGCGTCTTTCTGCATCGATTATTTAACGTGCGCTGCTTTTACTTAAGTGCGCAGAAGGTTTTTTGGGAATGGTCAAATACGCCGACCGAGGAAAAATGTAGGTTGGCCAAACTTGCTTAAAACTGAAAAACTGACGCAGACATCAGGTTACGCAAAAAAATCGTAACCTAAAAGAAATCGGCCCTAACTGAATTACGCTGGCGCAGAAACGTTAGGTAAACTTGGAGATTTTAATTTACTCCTAAAAAAAACGGCGCAGATAATTGGGGAAAATTGAGCCCAGTGTTTCACAGGAGCAATAATAACAGAGTAATAATAAGCACTGCTACCTTGACAAGTCGGGAAGTTAGAAGCTCCAGAGACACAAGTATCACAGCGTTGTCCAGAGATATGTGGCCGGCATTTACATTGTCCAGTGGTCAGGTCACATTCCAAATCATAAGAGCCATAAGCAGAGCACTCACATGCTTTAAAAAAAAGTAAAGGATACTCACTATATGACAGAAAAAGAATCCAAACACTTTGACCGAGAAATTCAGTGGCCTCCTGAGCCTAGAGTATGGTGGGCAGGAAGCGGCAACTAATTACAAGGAAGTGCGCCACCCACCATATTGGTAAAGGCCAACAAAAAATAAAGAAAATCGGTGTTAGGTCCCCAACAGCTGTTTGGAGCCCTACTGCAAGATTGGTTTGCCCCGAGGAACTCAGGAAAACCAGCACTACATGCAACTTGGCAGATGGTCCTCAAAAGGCTGCAACCAATCAGATCAGTGTGCTAAATATACTTAACTAAATGTGGAGCTAGGAGGAGCAGCCGTGCTCCACATTCTAAGAACACATGGATAGAGGATTGGCTAACTAACAGAAAACAGAGAGTCAGGATAAATGGTTCATTCTCTGGTTGGCAACCAGTAACTAGTGGGGTGCCGCAGGGATCAGTGCTGGGGCCCCAACTATTTACAATCTATATTAACGACTTGGAAGAAGGGACCGACTGTAATGCAGCCAAGTTTGCTGATGATACAAAGATGGGAGGAAAAGCAATGTGTGAGGAGGACACAAAAAACCTGCAAAAGGACATAGACAGGCTAAGTGAGTGGGAAAAAAATTTGGCAGATGGAGTATAATGTTGGCAGAAAACATCGAAGGGCAAGTTATTATTTAAATGGAGAAAAATTGCAAAGTGCTGCAGTACAGCGGGACCTGGGGGTACTTGTGCATGAAACACAAAAGGATAGTATGCAGGTACAGCAAGTGATCAGGAAGGCCAATGGAATCTTGGCCTTTATCGCAAGGGGGATGGAGTATAAAAGCAGGGAAATCTTGCTACAGTTATACAGGGTATTGGTGAGGCCACACCTGGAATACTGTGTGCAGTTTTGGTTTCCATATTTACGAAAGAATATACTTGCTTTGGAGGCAATTTAGAGAAGGTTCACTAGATTGATTCCGGAGTTGAGGGGGTTGACTTATGGGGAAAGGTTGAGGAGGTTGGGCCTCTACTCATTGGAATTCAGAAGAATGAGAGGTGATCTTATCGAAACGTATAAGATTATGAAGGTGGATGCAGAGAGGATGTTTCCACTGATGGGGGAGACTAGAACTAGGGGGCATGATCTTAGAATAAGGGGCCGTCCATTTAAAACTGAGATGAGGAGGAGGAATTTCTTCTCTCAGAGGGTTGTAAATCTGTGGAATTCGCTGCCTCAGAGAGCTGTGGAAGCTGGGACATTGAATAAATTTAAGACAGAAATAGACTGTGGCTCGAGGGGCTCGATGGCCAACTCCTGTTCCTAATTCTTATGTTCTTAACCGATAAGGGAATAAGGGGTTATGGGGAACGGGCAGGGAAGTGGACCTGAGTCTATGATCGGATCAGCCATGATCAGGCTCGAGGAGCCGTATGGCCTACTCCTGCTCCTATTTCTTTTGTTCTTATATTACCACCAGCCGCTGCTGACCTCTCTCCCCACCGCCACCCACTATGGCCACTCCCCCGCCCCCCCTCACTTCAGCCCGATTTTCAATCCCCCTGAGCCGAGAAGCTGTGTGTTACTCTCCACACATCACCGGCTCCATGGAAATCAGACCCAAGGCCCAATTTCAGGTGCTGCTCTGGCCTCGCCATTCAAGCGCAGG
Organism: Pristiophorus japonicus; assembly: GCF_044704955.1. Lineage (NCBI taxonomy): Eukaryota > Metazoa > Chordata > Chondrichthyes > Pristiophoridae > Pristiophorus > Pristiophorus japonicus. The sequence continues at coordinate 541,189,609 of NC_091977.1, forward strand.
GATCGTTCTGGGCGGGGCCCGAAATTCCAGGCAGGCCGATCATTGCAATATCACTGCTCAAAGTTCAAAGTGATGGGAAATGGCTCTCTAATGAATTTGCAGACAGAATCATAGAAGATTTTCTTAGAATCATAGACTGATGCAGCACAGAGGGAGGCCATTCAGCCCATCGTGCCTGTTCCGGCTCTGTGAAAGAGCGATCCGATTATTCCCACGCCCCCTGCTCTTTCCCTATATCCTGCAAATGTTTCTTTTTTTAATATTTGTCTCTATTCTCCCCAAGCTATCCTCACTGAGTGAATCTTGTCTTGCCACCAAAACCCAGCAACAAATATCCGCAGAGACTGAAGCTAGTAAGTGACTGTGGGCGATGAGGGGAACACCCATAAAAAACCAAGAGGTCAGGGTTCAGGGAGGCCCTGCAAAAATAAATGATGGCAGAGGCTATAATCAGGGCCCATTAGTGCTCCAGGCACACGGAGGAGGGCGCAGGGCAAGAGTGGAGCCAAGAGGCGGGGGGGGGGGCGGGGGGAGAATACAACAGGAAGGATAGGCGGGGAAGGCAAAGGTGGATGGCAGGGGAAGAACAACTTGTATTTATATAGTGCCTTTAATGTAGCAAAACGTCCCAAGGTGCTTCACAGAAGCATTATCAGACAAAATTTGACTCCGAGCCACATAAGCAGATGACATGTCACTAAAAGCTTGGTCAAAGATGTAGGTTTTAAAGGGGTGTCTTAAAGGAGGAAAGAGAGGCGGAGAGATTTAGGGAGGGAGTTCCCTCAAATCATTTTGTAATAAAGGCCAAAATATAATTTGCTTACTTAATCACTTGCTGTACCTGCAGGTTAACTTTCAGTGATTGGTGTACAAGGAACCCAGGTCCCTCTGAACACCAACATTTCCCAATCTCTCACCATTTAAAAAATACTCTGCTTTTCTATTTTTCCTACCAAAGTGGATAACGTCACATTTCTCCACATTATATCCCATTTGCCATGTTCTTGCCCACTCACTGAGCCTGTCTGTATCCCCTTGGAGACTCTTTGCATCCTCCTCACAACTTACATTCCCACCGAGCTTTGTATCATCAGTAAACTTGGATATTCATCCAAATCATTGATACAGATTGTGAATAGCTGGGGCCCCAGCACTGATCCTTGCGGTATCCCACTAGTTACAGTCTGCCAACTCGAAAATGACCCGTTTATTCCTACTCTCTGTTTTCTGTCCATTAACCAATCCTCAATCCATGCTAGTATATTACCCCCAATCCCATGAGCACTAATTTTGTTTAATAACCTCATGTGTGGCACCTTATCGAATGCCTTCTGGAAAACCAAATATACCACATCCACTGGTTCCCCCTTATCTATTCTGCAAGTTATAACCTCAAAAAACTCAACAGATTTGTCAAACATTATTTCCCTTTCATAAATCCGTGTTGACTCTGCCCAATCCTATTATTATTTTCGAAGTGCCCTGTTACCACGTCCTTAATAATTAATTCTAGCATTTTCCCTACTACTGATGTCAGGCTAACTGGTCTGTAGTTCCTCGTTTTCTCGCTCCCTCCTTTCTCAAATAGTGGGGTTACTTTAGCCACCGTCCAATCCGCAGGAACCGTTCTAGAATCTATGGAATTTTGGAAGATGACAACCAATGCATCCACTATCTCTATAACCACCTCTTTCAAAACCCTAGGGTGTCGCCCATTGGGTCCAGGGGATTTATAGGCTTTCAGTCCCATGAATTTCTCGAGTACTATTTTAAGGCGCATGGGGGCGGGATGACAGCGTGTTCTCAACCCGCTCCCAAAAACAATTATCCCACCCGACCCACCTTCGATCGTGCCCATTACCACCCTGAATAAATTCCAGTCAAAATATTTGTTGAGCACTTACGTGAACAAGTGGGGTAACCATAGTATCCATACGCACACTGGGCGCATGCTGGTCCTGTGTATTTTGGACGGCAGCGACACCGACCCATAGCATCACAGTTGTTGTCTACTGATCCCACAGGTTCACAGGAACAGACTGCAGATAAACAGGAATTGGCATATTGAGCAAGGCATTGTGTTAGTGTCAGCCATGGCTCAGTGGGTAGAACTCTCGCGTTGGAGTCAGAAAGTCGTGGGTTCTCACTCCAGATTTGAGCACAAAATCTAGGCTGATGCTCCCAGTGCCGGTACTGAGGGAATGCTGCATTGTCGGAAGGGCAGTACTGAGGGAGCACTGCACTGTCGGAGGGCCAGTACTGAGGGAATGCGACATTGAGAGAGGGGCTGCACTGAGGAACGCTGCACTGAAGGAGGGCCAGTACTGAGGGAATATTGCACTGTCGGAGGGGCAGTACTGAGGGAGTGCTGCACTGATGGAGGGACAATACTGAGCGAGTGCTGCACTGTCGATGGGACAGTACTAAAGGAGTGCTGCAATGTCGGAGGGGCAGTACTGAGGGAGTGCCGCACTGTCGGAGGGGCAGTACTAAAGGAGTGCTGCACTATTGGAGGGGCAGTACTAAAGGAGCGCTGCAGTGTCAGAGAGGCAGTGCTGCACTGTTGGAGGGACAGTATTGAGGGAGTGCCGCACTGTCAGAGGGTCAGTACTGAGGGAGCGCTGCACTGTCGGAGAGGCAGTATTGAGGGAGCGCTGCAATGTCGGAGGGGCAGTACTGAGGGAGTGCCGCACTGTTGGAGGGACAGTACTGAGGGAGCGCTGCACTGTTGGAGGGACAGTACTGAGGGAGTGCCGCACTGTTGGAGGGGCAGTACTGAGGGAGTGCCGCACTGTTGGAGGGACAGTACTGAGGGAGCGCTGCACTGTTGGAGGGACAGTACTGAGGGAGTGCCGCACTGTTGGAGGGACAGTACTGAGGGAATGCTGCACTGTCGGAGGGACAGTACTGAGGGAGCGCTGCATTGTCGGTGGTGCTGTATTTCAGATGAGACTTTAAACCAAAGTCCTATCTGCCCTCTCAGGTAGATGTAAAAGATATCATGGCACTATTTGAAGGAGAGTTTTCCCTGGTGTCCTGGGCTAAATTAATCCCTTAATCACCATCACTAAAAACAGATTATCTGGTCATTATCACAATGTTTGTGGGAGCTTGCTGTGCGCAAATTGGCTGCCGCGTTTCCCACATTACAACAGTGACTGCACTCCAAAAGTACTTCATTGGTGTAAAGAGCTTTGGGACGTCCGGTGGTTGTGAAAGTCCCTTTTAAAACATTATTTTGCATTAAACATTGGCGTAAAATGTTAGCTACCCTACAGATATTAATAAGCCCTGTACTCGTATCAAAGTCATGCGATGTACAAATACACAAGATTTTAGCTGCAGCATATAAATTGAGAATGTTTTAGTTACCACAAAACAAAACTCTTACCTTGACAGCGTGGGAACGAGTGATATCCTGGGCGACATTGATCACACTGTCTGCCGGCAAATTCATCCCGACACAGGCACCTCCCAGAGTCATCACAGAGTTCAGGTAGAGTTCCAGCATTGTTACAGCGGCATGCTGCAAAACAACATTTCGCTCACAGTTCAGACAAAACAACAGGCAACAATAGGAAACATACACTGAAGCAAAGTAATCTCTTTAACATCCGTTTACTGGCATGCAGACTTTAGTACTCCTTCCAGATGGAGAAATAATAATCACAGGAGATTAAATGGCTGCGTGGGAGCGAAGCAGATAAAGAGCGTTGTCACATTTTTGTCTTATAGCACTCCTGTGAAGCGCCTTGGGACGTTAGAGGCGCTATATAAATACAAGTTGTTGCTGCTGTTCTTGTCATGACATTCCGGCTATCATGGTGAGGGGCAGGCTTGATGGACCAGCTGGTCTTTTCCTGCCCGTCAATGATGAACCTCTGCCGTACTCCTGCACCCAGATGAAACACTCTGGCCTAGAAATTCAGGAGCGCACCGCCAGGCACAGATGTGGTGCCTCTCGTGATAAATTGGGGTTACTGTCCCCAAAGAGCTGGCATAGGCATGATGGCCGAATGACCTTCTTCTGAGCTGTATGAATCTATGGGCTCAAAATTGGCCCAACCCTTTTCTCGGTGCACTCAGCGGAGATGCGCCGCTTTTCTGTGTTGAAAAGTGCTCTGAAAAAAATCGCTCCCCACTTTGGCCGCTGTCCGGCCTCTCCTGGGTCTACTCGCAGCGTGGCCAGTCGAGTTGGGGGTGGAGCCAGCATCCCGTGCTGAAAACAGTGCCGGGATGTCTGCACATGCGCAGTGGAGTATGCGCGCATGCGCAGTAGCTCCTCGCCCCAAGCCGCTCAGTGTGTTGCAGCAGCGTGGGACCCGATATCGACAAATGTTGCTATGAGTATGGGTATTTGATTTGCAGCTTTAATCATCTAGAAATCGCATCGATCGGCCGCTCGGCCAGGGCTAGGGGCGGGCGGGCAGGGCTAATGTGACAGAAGAACATAAGTGACGGAGGAACACTGAGAGAATATCTTATTTATTGAAGTAGACTTTATTTAGATAATATTGGCTCAATTTTGGCCCAGTATAATCATTGCAAACAAATAGTTGTTTCAATTAGTTGTGAGATTAGGGCAATTTAATTCAACTATCTTTTACTTCTTTTATTTTTGTAGTTTAAGCTTCCATGAATGCATTGGTTGTAATTCACCAAAATTCCCTGGATTCTGGGGAGGTCCCAGCAGATTGGAAAACTGCAAATGTAACACCCCGATTTAAAAAAGGAAGCAGACAAAAAGCAGGAAACTATAGACCAGTTAGCCTAATATCTGTGGTTGGGAAAATGTTGGAGTCCATTATTAAAGTAGCAGGACATTTGGAAAAGCTAAATTTGGTCAGGCAAAGTCAGCATGGATTTATGAAGGGGAAGTCATGTTTGACAAATTTGCTGGAATTCTTTGAGGATGTAATGAATAGGGTGGATAAAGGGGAACCAGTGAATTTGGTGTATTTGGATTTCCAGAAGGCATTTGACAAGGTGCCACACAAAAGGTTACTGCACAAGATAAAAGTTCACGGGGTTGGGGGTAATATATTAGCATTGATAGAAGGTTGGCTGACAAACAGAAAACAGAGAGTCGGGATAAATGGTTCATTCTCTGGTTGGCAATCAGTAACGAGTGGGGTGTCGCAAGGATCATTGCTGGGACATCAACACTTTCTATATTAACTTTCTATGTTTACAATCTATATTAATGACTTGGAAGAGGGGACAGTGTAACGTAGCCAAATTTGCTGATGATACAAAGATGGGAGGAAGGGTAATGTGTGAGGAGGACATAAAGAGGCTGCAGGAGAACATAGACAGGCTAAGTGAGTGGGCAAGAATTTGGCAGATGGAGGATAATGTTGGAAAATGTGAGGTCATGCACTTTGGCAGAAAAAAATCAAAGAGCAAGTAAATGGAGAAAGATTGCAAAGTGCTGCAGTACAGCGGGACCTGGGGGTGCTTGTGCATGAAACACAAAAGGATAGTATGCAGGTACAGCAAGTGATCAGGAAGGCCAATGGAATCTTGGCCTTTATTGCAAAGCGGATGGAGTATAAAAGCAGGGAAGTCTTGTTGCAGCTGTACAGAGTATTAGTGAGACCACACCTGGAATATTGCGTGCAGTTTTGGTTTCCATATTTACGAAAGGATATACTTGCTGTGGAGGCAGTTCAGAGAAGGTTCACAAGGTTGATTCTGGGGATGAGTGGGTTGACTTATGAGGAGAGGTTGAGTAGGTTGGGCCTCTACTCATTGGAATTCAGAAGAATGAGCGGTGATCTCATAGAAACGTATAAGATTATGAGGGGGCTTGACAAGGTGGATGCAGAGAGGATGTTTCCACTGATGGGGAGACTAGAACTAGAGGGCATGGTCTTAGGATAAGGAGCCGCCCATTTAAAACTGAGATGAGGAGAAATTTCTTCTCTCGGAGGATTGTGAATCTGTGGAATTCGCTGCCTCAGAGAGCTTTGGAAGCTGGGACATTAAATAAATTTAAGACAGAAATAGACAGTTTCTTAAACGATAAGGGAATAAGGGGTTATGGGGAGCGGGCAGGGAAGTGGAGCTGAGTCCATGATCAGATCAGCCATGATCGTATTAAATGGGGGAGCAGGCTCGAGGGGCCTTATGGCCGACTCCTGTTCCTATTTCTTATGTTCTTATGTTCTGTTGTATAGTAAATTAACTTTGCGATGTTTGTCATATGATGTCCTGTGTAGCTGTTTGATCCTAGTCACATTCTTTAGTCAAGTCATTAAGCTCTGCTGGTTTCCAATGTACCAACCTGCGCTGATTTCTTAACTCTCTGCAAGGGTTTTCTGAAGTGGCCACATACGCTGGGGATAAGTAGATTTGGAGTAACTATTTGCTGGCCAAAGTGGCCTAAATGGCCAAAACTGGCGAGGATGGCTGGTAACGGCACCTTTTGAGAAAAACTAAACTAAACTAAACAAATCCTAACTAACTCACTGACAGTGTGCAAATTGAATTTGCAAAATGGAGATTTTTAAGATACTCCAGAAAAATCAAGTTGCTCCAAAAAACGTAGCCACTCCTGGCCAATTTTGAGCCCATAATATGATTCTAATTCCTGCACCAGATGGATTCCCAATCTCAGGTCCTGGGGAGGATGGGGGGAGGGAGGGATGGCCATGTTGGGGAACTGGTAGCAAGGTATGTGTCCAGTCTTAACATCTTGAAACACTTTCCTTCTGGTGGTAACTTTTGAGTGGAATGAATTTTTTGTACTTAGCCCGGTTCCTCAGGTTAGTTATGTACGGACCAGTTACAGAATAATGCTCTCTCTACAATCTGTCTCAACATTGTGCTGCAACCTATTTTGAACTTTTCTGTGTTTAGCACCAACTGGGGTCACTAAGTGAGATTGTCAATTAGGAACATAGGAACATAGGAACAGGAGGAGGCCATTCAGCCCCTTGAGCCTGTTCCGCCATTCAGTGAGATCATGGCTGATCTGCGACCAAACTCCATATACCCGCCTTTGGTCCATATCCCTTAATACCTATGGTTAACAGAAATCTATCAATTTCCAATTTAAAATTAACAATTGACCAAGTTTGCGGAAGAGAGTTCCAAACTTCTACCAGCCTTTGTGTGTGGAAGTGTTTCCTAATTTCACTCCTAAGTGAAGAGAGGAGAGTTTTGATGAGGGGGCGGTGGGGAGGGTGTGATAACTATGTAGCCAGTAATTTTAATGAGCTTACTCAAGACTTTCCTTAACCCTGTTGATGAAAATACTTTCCTACGAGCAGGAAGTACTTCTATGTTTTATTTGGATATTTTAAAAAAATTATGTAAATATGTTTTGTCTCTTTACTTCTTTTATTTTTGTAGTTTAAGCTTCCAAGAATGCTTCTGTTGTATAGTAAATTAACTTTGCGGAGTTTGTCAGTATAGCTGCTTGATCCTATTCACATTCTTTAGTCAAGTCATTAAGTACCTACCTGCGCTGATTTCTTAACAAGTGGTCACATACCCTGGTCTAAGTTAGTTTGGAGTAACTATTAGCTGTCCCAAGTGGCTTAAATGGCCAAAACGGGCATATGTGGCTGGTAACGCCCCCTTTTGAACAAAACTAAACTAAACTAAAAAAAATCCTAACTAACTCACTTACACTGGCACAAATTGAATGTGCAAAATGTGGTTTAAGATACTCCAGAAAAATCAAGTTGCTCCAAAAAAAAAGCGGAGCAACTCCTGGCCAATTTTGGGCCCGCAGTGTGGTGCCCAGAACTGCTCACAGTGCTCCAGGTGGGGTCTAACCAGGGTTTTGTATGGCTGCAGCATAACTTCTACCCCGTTGTATTCTAGTCCTCTGGATATAAAGGATAGTGTCATGTACTCAACCAGCATTAGATGTAGTCCTTACCACTAGGGGGATCAAGGGGTATGGCGAGAAAGCAGGAATGGGGTACTGAAGTTGCATGTTCAGCCATGAACTCATTGAATGGCGGTGCAGGCTAGAAGAGCCAAATGGCCTACTCCTGCACCTATTTTCTATGTTTCTATGTTTCTATTGTAACCCATGTATAATCTGACCTAAGTTGCACACTGTGAGAACAATGACCACCAGGTGGTGAACGTGTGGGAGACACTCCTAAACTGGACCTTCAGATATAAAAGGGGAAGCTCCACCCACTTCCATCACTTGAGTGCTATGGAATAAAGGATAGGTCACAGACTGACCTTCTCTCAAGCATGGGCCTCGTGTGCATTTATACTGTATAGTAAGCACGTATCAATGGCGACGAGAAACTGGGATTTAAACCACGCGAGCATGGCCACTAGCAGAACAGACGAGAGGTACTGTGTTAAGGAATGGTTGGGACAGAGATTCAACATTGTTAAAGCAGCACACAGTTCTCCAGGCAGACAAGGGCAATCGGGCATGCCCCAACATGTAGTCGAACCCAGAGGGGGAGTTCGACAGAGACAATGGCAAGCTGAACGGCGATTCACTCCATTGCAAGGGACAATGCGGCCAGTAATGGGGCCATCAACACCTGTTAATGGCGCACTCAAAGACAATAACAGGGGCAGTCAGGGACGATCGACTGGCAAGGGACCTTTTGTTTCAAACAGCAGCTCATGCTGGAGGCGTGGAGGCACACACTCAGCCGGAGTTTGCAGAGATGAGCAAAATACCTGCAGAAATTGCAGAATTGAACGCTGCGGGAAATCGCTGGAAGCTGAAGTTCAGCGAGTTCATGTGGAGCACGTATACAGTTCATACACCAGGACGCCACCGATAATGATGAAAGTGCTCCTCAATGGCATCCCAGTATCAATGGAGCTAGACACGGGGGCCAGCCAGGGTATCAAAAAGTTCGAAAAGTTGTGGGCGTCCAAGGCCAGGAGGTGAAAATTATCGCCGATTGACGCACAGCTACGGACATACATAAAGCAGATCATTCCGGTGCTAGGCAGCACCATGGCAGTCGTGACCCACAAAGATTCGGAGAACAGGTTGCCACTCTGGGTTGTCCCGGGGGACGGTCCCGCACTATTGGAGAGGAGTTGACTTGCTGTCATGAACTGGAAATGGGGCGATGTCAATGCAATTACCTCTGTGGTGCGAGTATCATGCTCACAGATCCTGGACAAATTTGACTCAGTATTTCAACCCAGCATTGGCACTTTCATGGGGGCCAAGATAGTGATTCACATAAACCCGGACGCCAGGCCAGTGCACCACAAGGCCAGAGCGGTGCCGTACGTGATGCGGGAAAAGATAGAAGGCGAATTGGACCACCTGCTGAGGGAAGGCATCATCTCGCCAGTCGAATTCAGTGACTGGGCGAACCCGATTGTGCCGGTGCTCAAGACGGATGGGTCGGTCAGGATATGTGGCGATTACAAGGCCACCATCAATCGGATGTCACTCCAAGACCAGTACCCGCTACCGAGAGCGGAGGACCTCTTTGCGACGCTATCCAGTGGCAAACTTTTTTCAAAATTGGACCTGACTTCAGCTTACATGACCCAGGAGCTAGCGAGTGAGTCGAAGAAGCTGACCACCATCACGACACACAAGGGGTTGTTTGAGTACAACAGATGTCCGTTCGGGATTCGCTCGGCCACCGCGATCTTCCAACGAAATATGGAAAGCCTCCTCAAGTTGATTCCAGGGACAGTGGTTTTTCAGGACGACATCCTCATCACGGGTTGTGATACTGAAGAACACCTCCACAACCTGGAGGAGGTGCTATGCAGACTGGACCGGGTAGGGCTGCGACTGAAAAAGGCGAAGTGCGTCTTCCTAGCTCCAGAGTAGAATTCCTGGGGATGAGGGTAGCAGCAGACGGGATCAGCCCTACTGCGTCCAAGACAGAAGCGATCCAGAGAGCACCCAGACCCCATAACACGACGGAGCTGCGTTCATTCCTGGGGCTCCTGAACTATTTTGGTAACTTTCTTCCCAAATTGAGCACGCTGCTAGAGCCGCTACACGTGCTCCTACGCAAAGGTCGCGAATGGGTCTGGGGGGACAGCCAGGAAAGGGCTTTTAATAGAGCATGCAATTTGTTCTGTTCCAACAATCTGTTAACGCTATATGATCCATGTAAGAAACTTGTGTTAACGTGCGATGCGTTGTCCTATGGTGTCGGGTGTGTGTTGCAGCATGTCAATGCCAAGGGTCAGTTACAGCCAGTAGCTTATGCCTCCAGAGGTCTGTCCCAGGCAGAAAGGGGCTACGGGATGGTAGAAAACGAGGCCCTAGCATGTGTATATGCGGTAAAGAAAATGCACCAATACCTGTTTGGCAGGAAATTTGAGCTGGAGACAGATCACAAACCCCTAACGTCCCTTTGGCCGACAACAAGGCCAGAAATGCAAACGCTTCGTCCCGTATAAAGAGGTGGGCACTCACGTTAGCCACCTATGACTACACAAATTGGCACAGACCGGGCACTGAAAACTGCGCCGATGCACTCAGCAGACTCACACTAGCCACCACTGAGGGAGCGACCGAGCATGGTGCTGAGATGGTCATGGCTGTTGAAGCTTTCGGAAGCGAAGGCTCACCCGTGGCAGCCCGTCAGATCAAAGTCTGGACATAGAAACATAGAAACTAGGTGCAGGAGTAGGCCATTCGGCCCTTCGAGCCTGCACCGCCATTCAATGAGTTCATGGCTGAACATGCAACTTCAGTACCCCATTCCTGCTTTCTCGCCATACCCCTTGATCCCCCTAGTAGTAAACACTACATCTAACTCCTTTTTGAATATATTTAGTGAATTGGCCTGAACAACTTTCTGTGGTAGAGAATTCCACAGGTTCACCACTCTCTGGGTGAAGAAGTTTCTCCTCATCTCGGTCCTAAATGGCTTATCCCTTATCCTTAGACTGTGACCACTGGTTCTGGACTTCCCCAACATTGGGAACATTCTTCCTGCATCTAACCTGTCTAAACCTGTCAGAATTTTAAATGTTTCTATGAGATCCCCTCTCATTCTTCTGAACTCCAGTGATTACAAGCCCAGTTGATCCAGTATTTCTTGATATATCAGTCCCGCCATCCTGGGAATCAGTCTGTCTCATACCATCGAAGTTACTGTTCCTTAAGTTCAGGACCCTCGTCTCTGAATTAACTGTGTCACTCTCCATCTTAATAAAGAATTCCACCATATTATGGTCACTCTTCCCCAAGGGGCCTCGCACAACAAAATTGCTAATTAGTCCTTTCTCATTACACATCACCCAGTCTAGGATGGCCATCCCTCTAGTTGGTTCCTCGACATATTGGTCTAGAAAACCATTCCTAATACACTCCAGGAAATCCTCTTCCACCGTATTACTACCAGTTTGTTTAGCCCTATCTATATGTAAATTAAAGTCACCCATGATAACTGCTGTACCTTTATTGCACACATCCCTAATTTCTTGTTTGATGCTGTCCCCAACCTCACTACTACTGTTTGGTGGTCTGTACACAACTCCCACTAGCGTTTTCTGCCCTTTGGTATTCCGCAGCTCCACCCATACCGATTCCACATCATCCAAGCTAATGTCCTTCCTTACTATTGCATTAATTTCCTCTTTAACCAGCAATGCTATCCCATCTCCTTTTCCTTTCTGTCTATCCTTCCTGAATGTTGAATACCCCTGGATGTTGAGTTCTCAGCCTTGGTCACCCTGGAGCCATGTCTCCGTGATGCCAATTATATCATATAGAACAAATAGAGACCCGCTATTGTCTCTAGTCAAGAAATGTGTCCTGAATGGGGACTGGGCAGCCACATACAGGGCATGCCCTGAGGAATTTAAACCATTTCACAGGCGCAGGGATGAACTCTCGATTCAGGCTGATTGCCTACTGTGGGGAAACCGCGTAGTCATGCCCCAGATGGGCAGAGAGGTGTTCATCAGAGAACTCCACAAGGAGCACCCGGGCATAGTCACGATGAAGGCAATTGCCAGGTCACACGTTTGGTGGCCAGGGATAGACGCAGATCTGGAACTTTGTGTTCGCAGGTGCAACACGTGTGCCCAGCTGGGCAATGCGCCCAGGGAAGCCCCCCTTAGCACCTGGCCATGGCCCGCCAAGCCTTGGTCACGCATCCATGTGGACTATGCAGGTCCTTTCATGGGAAAAATGTTTTTGGTTGTAGTAGACGCCTACTCAAAATGGATCGAGTGTGACATTTTAAATTCAAGCACATCCTCTGCCACGGTAGAAAGTCTACGGGCAATGTTCGCCACCCATGGTCTACCGGACATCTTGGTCAGCGACAATGGCCCATGCTTCACAAGCACTGAATTCCAGGACTTCATGGCAGGCAATGGAATTAACCATGTCAGAACGGCACTGTTCAAGCCAGCCTCAAACGGCCAGGCAGAATGAGCAGTGCAGATAATCAAACAGGGGATGCATAGAATCTAAGAGGGTTCCCTACAATGCCGCTTATCACGCCTCCTGTTGGCCTACAGGTCCCGACCACACTCGCTCACAGGGGTTCCACCCACAGAGCTGCTAATGAAAAAGACGCTCAAAACCTGGTTATCCCTTATACACCCCACCATGAAAGAAATTGTCGAGAGCAGGCGCCAGTCACAATATCACTACCATGACAGAAATGCGAGGGCGCGCTGTATTGATGTAAATGACCCTGTTTTTGTGCTCAACTATGCTGCAGGGCCCAAATGGCTCACCGGCACTGTGGTTGCCAAAGAGGGAAATAGGATTCTGGTAGTTAAACTTACCAATGGACAAATCTGCCGCAAGCATGTGGATCAAACAAAAAGGAGGTTCAGCAACCCCACAGAAGAAGCAGAGGAAGAACACGATATAGAGTTCACTCCTCCACAGGTGACCGAACACAGGAACCAAAGGGAGGAGAGCCCAGTCACTGTGGGCAGTCCGGACAGGCCTGAGGCACCGCAAACAGCAGACACTCAGGCCAGTGCCCAACAACCGGAGCCCCAACTCAGGTACTCTACAAGGGAGCGTAAACCACCAGAGAGACTTAACCTATGATCCCAATAAGACTTTGGGGGGGGAGGTGATGTCATGTATTCAACCAGCATTGTAACCCATGTGTAATCTGACCTAAGTTGTACACTGTGAGAACAATGACCACTAGGTGGTGAACTTGTGGGAGACACTCCTAACCTGGACCTTCAGGTATAAAAGGGGAAGCTCCACCCACTTCCATCACTTGAGTGCTATGAAATAAAGGACAGGTCACAGACTGACCTTCTCTCAAGCATGGGCCTCGTGTGCATTTATACTGTATAGTAAGGACCTATCAGACAGCATCTCATTAGCCTTTCTGATTATTTTCTGTACGTCATGACATTTTAATGATCTATGTACCTGGATTTCCAAGTCTCTGAACCCCACTGTTTCTAGCCTTTCACCATTTAGACAGTACCCTGTTCTATCCTTTTTAGGTCCAAAGTGGATGATCTCACATTTGCCGACCGTTTTGCCCCGTCATTTAATCTGTCGATATTCCTTTGTCATTTTATGCTTCCGTTTACACCGTTTACAATTTCACCTATCTTTGTGTCATCGGCAATTTTGGATATATGACTTTCTCTGCCATCATCTGAGTCGTTAATAAATACTGTGAATAGTGGAGGCCACAACATAGAGCCCTGCCGGACACCACGAGTCACCTCCTGCCAATTAGAGTACCTGCCCATAATCCCTAGTGTCGGTCTCCTGCTGCTCAGCCAATTTCCAACCAAGTCAATCATTTTCCCTCAATTCCATCAGCTTCTACCTTAGTTAGAAGTTTCTTATGTGGGACTTTAGTAAATGCCTCTGGAAGTCCCATAAATCATAGAATGTTAGAAATTTACAGCAACAGAAGGAGGTCATTTGGCCCATCGTGTCCGGGCCGGCCGACAAAGAGCCACCCAGCCTAATCCCACTTTCCAGCTCTTGGTTTGTAACCCTGTAGGTTACGGCACTTCAAGTGCATTTCCAAGTACTTTTTAAATGTGGTGAGGGTTTCTGCCTCTACCACCCTTTCAGGCCATGAGTTCCAGACCCCCACCACTCTCTGGGTGAAAATAATCTCCTCAACACCCCTCTAAACCTCCAACCACTTATTTTAAACCAATGCTCCCTGGTTAGTGACTCCTCTGCTAAGGGGAATAGGTCCTTCCTATCCACTCTATCCAGGCCCCTCATAATTTTATACACCTCAATTAGGTCTCCCCTCAGCCTCCTCTGTTTCAAAGAAAACAACCCCTGCCCATTACTTTAACCACCTCTTCAAAAAATTCCATCAGGTTTGTCAGGCATGACCTACCTTTCACAAATATCTGATCAACCGGAAAATTTTCGAGGTGTTCAGTCACCCTATCCTTAATTATAGACTCTAGCAATTTCCCGACAACAGATGTTAGGCTAACTGGTCTATAATTCCCTGGTTCCTGAACCGAGAGAACTTTGGAAGATTATAGTTAGGACATCTGCGATGTGCTCACCTACTTCCTTTAAAACCCTGGCCCTGTGGATTTGTCACTCTTTAGTGCCATTATTTTCTTCATGAGTTATTTTACTTACATTAATTTTATTGAGTCCCTGTACCTGATTTAGTTTCCTTCCGATTTCTGGCATGCTATCCACTCCCACGACTGTAAATACTGAGGCAAAGCAATTATTCAGCATGTCTGCCATTTCCTTATTATATATTGATAATATGACCACTTTCAGTTTTTCAGGGGCCAACATTACTCTTGATGACCCTCTTTTGTCTAATATAATTGTAAAAAAAAATGCTGTTGATTTTGATATCCCTTACAAATTTCCTTTCACACGCCATAATTAAGGGATAGATATTCCTCAGTACATAGTTTTTAATTTGTTTGGGTGAAATACCTTTGGTTCCTTTTTAATAAAGTAATTAAACCCCTTTATCCAAGGGCATTCTGTCACAAAGGGCCCAAGTTTCGCCCTCAGTTGCTCCTGATTTTTTGGAGCAACTGGTGTAGAACGGAGTATCTTAGAAATTCAAATTCTCGGCATTTAGTTTGCTCCAGTTCTAGTCAGTTAGAACAGTTTCACTTTGGAGCAGAATTTTTTTTTCAAAAGGGGGCGTGTCCGGCCACTTACGCCTGTTTTCAAAGTTTCGGCAGTGAAAACTTACTCCAAACTAACTTAGAATGGAGTAAGTGAAGATTTTTGTACGCTCGAAAAAACCTTGTCTACACTTTAGAAAATCAGGCGTAGGTTACAAATCAGGCGTAGGGAATGGGGGGGGGGGTTTAAAGGGAAGTTTACAAACATTAAACACTTCAGTTTTACAAATAAAGAGCCATCATCAATAATAAATGATAAAAACATCAATAAATCAACCAATAAATCAATCCAAAAAAATTAATTAGAAATAATTTTAAAAAATCAAGAAATAAAACATTTTCTACTTACCAACTGCAGCACCGGGAGCCCTCCAACAGCGTGCTGGGATGCCCCCACCCAGTGTGTCTCTGTCAGTGTCTCTACCTCTCTGTCTGTCTGTCTGTCTATGTCTCTCACTCTCTGTCTGTCAGTGTCTGTGTTTCTGACAGCGAGGGGAGGGGGAGGAGGGGGGTAGAGGAAGAGAGGGGGGGCAGGGGGATGGGAGGGGAGGGAGGGAGGCAGAGGGGGAGGGAGGGAAGGGGGAGGGATGGGGAGAAGGGGAAGGGGGGAGGAGGAGAAGGGGAAGGGGGGAGGAGGAGAAGGGGAAGGGGGTGAGGAGAAGGGGAATGGGGGGAGAGGAGAAGGGGAAAGGGGGGGGGGAGAGGAGTAGGGAAAAGGGGGGGGAGAGGAGAAGGGGAAAGAGAAGAGGGGAAAGAGAAGGGAGGGGAAGGAGAAGGGGGGGGAAAGGAAAAGGGGGGGAAGGAGAAGGGGGGAAAGGAGAAGGTGGGAAAAGAGAAGGGGGGAAAGGAGAAGGGGGGGAAAGGAGAAGGGGGGGAAAGGAGAAGGGGGGGAAAGGAGATGGGGGGGGGAAAGGAGAAGGGGCGGGGGAGGATAAACGGGCCGGGCCCGGCCGGGCCCAAGACTTCGGGCAGGGCCGGTCCCCAGCACCAGATTTACAGGTAGGTGGCGTTGGGTCGGGTCGGGTCCGGGATCCGGGGTCGGGAGCGCGGGTCAGGTCGGGGGGAGCGTGGGTCGGGGTGGGGAGCGCCGGGCGGAGGGAGGCGGTCGGGAGCACGGGTTGGGTCGGGGGAGGGGGGAAGGAGGGCGGTCGGGTTGTTTCGGGTAGGGGGGGGGGGAGGGAGGGAGCGCGGGTCGAGTCGGGTCGGGTTGGTTCGGTTCGGGTCGGGGGGGGTGGAGGTGGCAGAGGGAGGTCGGGTCGGGACGGGGACGGGGGGAGGGAGGTCAGGTTGGGTCGGGTCCAGTCCGGGTGGGGAGGGGGGAGGTTGGGAGCATGGGTCGGGTCAGGGGGGTGGTGGGAGGGAGGTCGGTTCGGGTGGGGGGGGGCGTGGGGGGTGCGGGTCGGGTCCAGTCCGGGGTGTCCGGTCGGGTCCGGTCCAGGGGGCGGGGGGGGGAGGGGAAGCGGGAGTCGAGTCGGGTCGGGAGGAAGCAGGAGCTGGCCGTGGGAGGCAGCAATATCCACGCAGCCCCAGTGAGGCCATTCGGTCAGGGCTAGGGGCTGCGTGCTTTGGGCCCCTCCCACACAGTTTTGGGTGCCTGGAGCTACTGCACATGCGCGCCCACTGTAGCGCGCATGTGCAGAGGTCCCGGCTATGTTTTCAGCGCAGGGACCTAGCTCCGCCCCCTTCAGCTCATGCTGCGCCGCGCCCGATTCCAGAGGACCAGCAGGGAGCCGGAGAATCTGTAAGTTTTTTTAGGCGCACTTTGTGGCGCGAAAAACGAGCGTCCAGGTCGGGGCTGCGCCGTTCTAGGCTCGGCCCGAAACTTGGGCCCATAGAAGTATAGAAAATAGGAGCAGGAGTAGGCCATACAGCCCCTCGAGCCTGCTCCGCCATTTGATACGATTGTGGCTGATCTGATCATGGACTCAGGCCCACATCCCTGCCCGCTCCCCATAACCCCTTATTCCCTTATCGGTTAAGATGTAGCATTCAACTGTTTTCTAAATTCCCTTGGATATTAAGGGAATTAAGGGATATGGGGATCGGATGGGAAAGTGGAGTTGAGGTAGAAGATCAGCCATGAACTTATTGAATGGCGGAGCAGACTTGAGAGGCTGAATGGCCTACTCCTGCTCCTGTTTCCTATGTTCTTATGTTATTAATTGATTGCCGGGTCTTCGTCTCCACTGCTCTATCAGAAAATGTATTTCATATCTTGATCGCTCTTTATTGAAAAAGAAAAGAATACTTCCTGATATCAGTTCACAAATCACACTTTTAATAGCAATTATTCTGGAAAGTTGTCCAGTTATTTAAGATGGTAACATATTTATTCTCACTCCACTTCTCATTGGCAGGGATTTAACCCTTACTGGACTGTGAAAGCAGGTGCTGAGTAAATTGGTTACCATAATGTTAACACCAACTTGTATTTCTACAGCACCTTTAACATAGTAAAACGTCCCAAGGCGCTTAACAGCAGCATTATCAAGCAAACTATGATAGCGAACCACATAAGGAGATATTAGGACAGGTCAAAGAGGTAGGTTTTAAGGAGCGTCTTGAAGGAGGAGAGAGAGGTAGAGAGGCGGAGAGGTTTAGGGAGGGAGTTCCCGAGATTAGGGCCCAGGCAACAGAAGGCACGGCCACCGATGGTGGGGTGATTATAATCAGGGGATAAGCAAGAGTCCAGAATTGGAGGAGCGCAGGGATCTCGGAGGGTTGTCGGCAATGCTCCCTTGAACTTTTCTTCGTGCGCGGTGCCTTTAAATTAGCTGCGTGGCTGTGCATGTGTGGTGTCGCTTCCTGCAGCGACACTGGTGAGCAGCCTGCGCAGGACCTCCCGATTGATGCATGATCCCAGGCCCGCACACATTAAGGGTATTGTTGGTCGTAGGGCTGGCGGACAATACAGTGTATATTAACATCTTTAAACTCATCAGTTACCAGGGCGAAAAGGAAATTAAGAATCATGGTAAATTATAGCCCACTGAATACGCCAGCAGAAAACGCATAAAGTCCACACATTTGGGGGCCGAAATTGGTCGTCGCCTGAAACGGAGCGCACGCACCCCATTTTTATGGTTTTTACCGCTGCGGTGGTTGAGGCCGCCTCTTGAGCAAAATTCTGCTCTTGGATTTTTTTCACTCGGATCAGGAAGTCGTTCTTAATGGGGGCAGATGAGCGGCGGTGACAACTCTAGAAGGGCGGAAGTTGCGGGGGGGGGGGGGTATGCTAAGTGGCCGCCACGATGACGTCATCACGGTGCCGTGTCACCACGGCTACCCCCGTCACTTAAAGATCACTGCGCGATCTTTAAGCGTCGATTGACTGGGCCACCCAGGGAAGGTTTCGGCCGGGCCAGTGGCCTGGCATCCAAGAGATGGCAACAAAATAAAACATGGCGGGAGTGGCGGCAGGCCCTCTCCGTGCCACCATTACAGAAGGCCTCACTGGACCACCGCGAAAAAGCTTGTTTTGGCACCGCCGGGCAGGCTGAAGATTTTCACGGCGGAATTTCG
Source organism: Pristiophorus japonicus (assembly GCF_044704955.1). Taxonomy (NCBI): domain Eukaryota; kingdom Metazoa; phylum Chordata; class Chondrichthyes; family Pristiophoridae; genus Pristiophorus; species Pristiophorus japonicus. The sequence goes on from NC_091977.1 coordinate 541,208,188, forward strand.
CTGTGTGTGGGGGGGTGTGGGGGTAGATCAGTGATGATACACTTAGCATAGATCGACAGCAGCAGCGGAGTGGTAAGGCGGTGGGGGGGGGGGGTGGGGGGGGAGTCACTGCTGGGATAACACAGAAGTGGAATTTTGATAATGGCGGTCATTACACAAAAAGTCGGTGTCACGAGGCCTTAAGGAAAGGGGCAATTTTGGCCCCTTCGGTTTTTAAAGGGCGTATAATAGAGAGAAACGGTTTCCTCTGGTGGGGGGAGTCCAGAACAAGGGGGCATAACCTTAAAATTAGAGCCAGGCCGTTTAGGGGTGATGTCAGGAAGCACTTCTTCACACAAAGGACGGTGGGTATCTGGAACTCTCGCCCTCAAAAAGCTGTTGAGGCTGGGGGTCAATTGCAAATTTGAAAACTGAGATTGATCGATTTTTTAAAGGGAAACATCTCTGCAGCGGAAGAGGCTAAAATTGCTACTCCTATGTCTCAACCACAAATGTTTCTTCCCATTACAGAGTGTGTGGCTCGATGAGTAAATTCAGCTGGAGTACCGCGTGCAGTTCTGGTCGCCGTATTATAGGAAGGACGTGATTGCACAAGAGAGGGTGCAGAGGAGATTTACGAGGATGCTGCCTGGAATGGAGAATCTTAGTTATGAGGACAGATTGGATAGGCTGGGTTTGTTCCCATTGGAACAGAGGAGACCTCATTGAGGTGTACAAAATATTGAGGGGCCTGGATATAGTGGATAGTAAGGGCCTATTTCCATTGGTGGAGGGGTCTATTACGAGGGGGCATAGTTTTAAGGTGGTTGGTGGAAGGTTTAGAGGGGATTTGAGGGGGGGCTCTTTATGCAGAGGGTTGTAGGGATCTGGAACTCGCTGCCTGGCAGAAACCCTCACCACTTTTAAGAGATGGTTGGATGGGCACTTAAAATGCAGTAACCTAGAGCACTTAGGACCTAGAGCTGGTAATTGGGATTAGACTGAATGACCTTTTGTTGGACAGAGCAGATATAATGGTAAGTACTGCAGGGAATAGAATACGGCCAGGGTGATCTCCTGGACTAGTTTCGATCGCCTGGATGGGTCGGAGAGGAATTTTCCCAGATTTTTTCTCCCTAAATTGGCCTGGGTTTTATCTGGTTTTTGCCTCTCCCAGGAGATCACATGGCTCCAGTTGGGGTGGAGTGTAGAGTGTTTCAGTGTAAGGGGTGTCGCAGTTGTGTGAGGCGGACTGGTTGGGCCGGGTGCTCTTTACCTTTCCGCCATTGTTCATTGTTCATAGGTTTATATGTAACCTTTAGGGCTGTTGACCGAGGGCCGTGCGGCTCTTTGTCGGCCGGCATTGACACGATGGGCCGAAATGGCCTCCTTCTACGCTATAAATTTCTATGTTTCTATGTTTTGCAGTGAGTTACAGAACTATACATTCTAGAAATATCTCAGCTTTCGTCCTTGAGCTGTGCTGAGCTTCGCAAACTAATCTAAGCCAGGGGCAGTGATGCGATGTTATATTTAACTTCATCATGTATGACACCCAGGCCCCTGCCACAGTACCGAAACGACTCTCATCAAAGTCACAAATGACATCCTTTGTGACTGTGACAAAGGCAAACTGTCCCTCCTCGTCCTTCTTGACTTGTCTGCAGCCTTTGACACGGTTGATCACGCCATCCTTGTTCAACACCTCTCCACCATCGTCCAGCTGGGTGGGACTGCACTCGCCTGGTTCCATTCTTATCCATCTAATCATAGCCAGAGAATCACCTTTTATTCCCACTCCCACATCCTTACCTCTGGTGTCCCCCAAGGATCTGTCCTTGGCTCCCCTTCTATTTCTCATTTGCATGTTGCCCCTTGGCCCCTCCAAAAACACGTCAGTTTCCACGCTCTACCTCATCACAACTTCTTTCGACCCCTCTAACCGTCTCGAAATTGTCTGACATCCAGTTCTGGGTGAACAGACATTTTCTCCAATTAAAGACCGAAGCCAATGTTTTCAGTGCCCCCCTAAAAACTCCGTTCCCTAGTTACTGACTCTATCCCTCTCTCCAACTTCTGTCAGAGGCTGAACCACACTGTTCACATCCTTGGTGTCATATTTGACCCTGAAATGAGCTTTCAACCACATATCCAGAGCATAACTAAGACCGTCTATTTCCACCTCTGTAATATCGTACGTCCCCACCCCTGCCTCAGCTCATCCGCTGCTGAAGCCCTCATCCATGCCTTTGTTACCTCTAGACGTGACTATTCTAACCCACTCCCGGCTGGCCTCCCACATTCTACCCTACGTGAACTTGAGATCCTCCAAAACTCGGCTGCCCATGTTCTCACTCGCACCAAGTCCCACTCACACATCACCCCTGTGCTCGCTGACCTACATTGGCTCCTAGCTAAGCAATGCCTCGATTTTAAAATTCTCATCCTTGTTTTCAAATCCCTCCATGGCCCTCGCCCCCTCCCTGTCTCTGTAATTCCCTCCAGCCCCACAATCCCCCGAGATATTTGCACTCCTCTAATTCTGCCCTCTTGAGCATCCCTGATTATAATCGCTCCACCATTGGTGGCCGTGCCTTCTGTTGCCTGGGCCCCAAGCTCTGGAATTCCCTGCCTAAACCTCTCCGCCTCTCCAGCAATCTTTCTTCCATTAAGACGCTCCTTAAATCCTACCTCTTTCACCAAGTTTTCTCCTTATATGGCTTGGTGTCAAATTATTTGTCTTATAATACTCTGGTGAAGCACCTTGGGATGTTCTACTATGTTAAAGCTGTTACATAAATACAAGTTGTTGTTGTTATCATCTTTAGGTTAGAGAAGGACAAAGATTTCTATGGATCCGACTCCTGATTGCTAGCTCATGATCTCATTGGTAGGGATTTGTGTGTGTGTGTGTGCACATGTGTATGTGTATGTGTGTGTACATGTCACAAAAGTACTTGAGTGACTGTTAAGCGTTTTCGAATGTCCTGAGGTTATGAAAAGTGCTTTGGAAATAAAGTCTTTCTTTCTTTCTGTCCTCACCCATGTGCACATCCCTGCAAGCAATATGAGAACCCCGGATAATTCTTCCCTTACCAGCCAAGGGCACTGAGGCTAATTTCAGTTAACCTTTGTCTTTATAAGAAAGAATGACTTGCATTTCTATAGCACCTTTCACGACCTCAGGATGCCCCAAAGCGCTTTACAGCCAATGAAGTACTTTTGAAGTGTAGTCACTGTTGCAATGTGGGAAAGGGAGCAGCCAATTTGCGCACAGCAAACTCCCACAAACAGCATTGTGATAATGACCAGATAACCTGTCTTGTTTTAGTGATGTTGGTTGAGCGATAAATATTGGCAAGAACCTTGGGGAGAACTCCCCTGCTCTTCTACAAAATGGGATCATTTACAGCCAGCTGAGAGGGCAGACTGGGCATCGGTTTAACGTCAGATCTGAAAGACAGATGTCCATCTTTGCTGTATCATTCTCTGATTCTACCATGTTTATACTGATAAGCCTATATTAATCCCATTATAATGTTGATTGCCATTTATTAGTTTATATTACCGCCAAAGCAAGCACTCTACTCTGAACTCCTACACGGCAAGCGAGCCCCAGGTGGGCAGAGAAAATGTTTCAAGGTCACCCTCAAAGCCTCCCTGATAAAGTGCAACATCCCCACCGACACCTGGGGGTCCCTGGCCAAAGACCGCCCTACGTGGAGGAAGTGCATCCAGGAGGGCACTGAGCACCTCGAGTCTCGTCGCCGAGAGCTTGCAGAAAGCAAATGCAGGCAGTGGAAGGACCATGCGGCAAACATAAGAACAAAAGAAATAGGAGCAGGAGTAGGCCATACGGCCCCTCGAGCCTGCTCCGCCATTTAATATGATCATGGTCGATCCGATCATGGACTCAGGTCCACTTCCCTGCCTGCTCCCCATAACCCCTTATCCCCTTATCGGTTAAGAAACCAGTCCCACCCTCCCTTTCCTCCAACCACTGTCTGTCCCACCTGTGACAGAGACTGTAATTCCCGTATTGGACTGTTCAGCCACCTGAGTACTCACTGTTAGAGTGGAAGCAAGTCTTCCTCGATCCCGAGGGACTGCCTGTGATGATGATTTGTATGAGTTTTGACCTGTTCCTTTTTATTTAGAACTTGAGAGTTCTGGAGGGGAGTGTTAAAAAATAAATCAAACCTGACACGTAGATTGTGTGAGTGAAAAGTGAAGTGAGAACATTGTTGCGTACAGCTGTAACTAAATACACAGGGCTATTTTCTAACAGTAGTGGTAATTGTTACTTACGCTCGCAGAACGGAAACCGGAAATACCCTGTCGAACAGTGTTCGCAAAAGTAACCTTGAAATCCTCTCCGACACAAACACTGGCCGGTGTTTGGGTCACACACTTGACGTGTCACAGCAGCACTGTAACACTGGCATTCTAAACAAATATGACATGGTATTAAAGCGATGTATACATTGGAGGCGCGGTCTTAAATCACTGAAGGGGAGGGTACAGTAAGCACAGAGCTCTGGTACAGCGTAATCTGTCTTGATACTGGGTTGGGTAAAGGGCTGTGTAATGTGTATGCGCGTGTGAGTATGCTCACAGGGTTTGTGGAGCATTGTGAGTGGCTTAGCCAGTCACATCATGTTCACCAGGCGCAATAAAACCCCAGCCAGTTGAGCCTTGGTCATCTATGATGAAGTAAGTCCTTGTGAGCCTAGTGAATGAACTCGTAATGTGTAGTGTGATTGCTAAACCTTTGTTGATAAACCAACTAGTTTTTAATAACAATGTGTTGTTATGAATTCTTAAGCAAAGAACCCATGAAGCAAATACATTGCAGGCTGTATTAGGCATTATGGGGCAGAACTTCCTCTTCGGGAGCAAGATTGCGCTGGCTAGGTCATAGTTCAAATTTCTGTGCATATTCATTTGCATAGTCACAAACGTAAGCTCTTCAAAGAACCATCGCAATTGGGCAGCGTAATAGAATGTAATCGTTTCTTTTTCTTCCCATTAAATGGTATTCCTTGATGTGTTTAAGAGCGGTAATCCAGTGCAGTTTTATTAATATAGCTGAAAATGGGTTTAATCACCAAAAATAAGCATTATTACTTAGGGTGTCCAGTCCTTCAACTCTGAGTAACCTGATTTAAAATCACTGAAAATAACTTTTAAAAACTATTTGAACTATTTATTATTTTCATTGGTATACACTAGTCAGTTACTTACTAAAGTCAATATTATTTGCTTGAAAAAACTTTTAAAATGTGCCGACTGGTGCCTGTACGCCCCCAAAAAAAAGCTCAATTTTGAAGAACTTTCCCGAACCAGCACAATCAGCGGAATCTTGTGACCGAGGGGTGGGGCCAGTTCTGTGGGCGGGGCCTGTTTCGGGCGAATTGAATCTTGAACCAGCAGAAAAGGTCGCGGAAAATACGAGCGTGCGTGGCTTTGGGCGTAACTCACCGATGTTGGAAATTGACCTGGCTTTTTGTGCTGGTTTGGCCAATTCCGCCCCGATTGCATTGCTATAATGAGCAGAAACAAGCGGGAACCATGCCCCTACAGGCATAACCACAAGATATTGCAACATGGAAACATACTCAAGATCTCTTTCTGACCCCAAGGAAAGCTGAGCAATGCTGCAGGTTGGAAGGGGGTTGGTGGGGGAGAATTGTATCTGATCACTATGGAGCTGATAATATGGTCCCTGTGCATTGCAGCCAATGCCATTCAGGCAGGCAAATGTCACCAAGTAACACAAGGTCAACTCATTTGATTATTTTCCTGGCGTTCTTGGTGGTTTACTGGACGTGCCAGGGGTTAGAGCGGCAATTTCAGGACCAGCAGTTGGTAAAGAGCTGCTGCCTGTCCCTCAGAAGCCAGCCGATTTTCAGGGGAAGGGTGCAGGAGAGAGGGGGAAAATAACAGGAGAAAAGACCGGCCAGAAGGAATTTTACGAGGGCTCCTCTTCAGCTTCTCCTAACAATGCGTGCTGTGCAAACAGAGAACTGCTCAACATTATTCGGCACAATATCATTAGAAATAGTAAACAGATGAAACATTCCCACTACCTTTATGGTACTGACCCACACAAAGTAATTACAGGAAATCTTTGCCTGCAACCTATTAACATTGTTCAAACGTGTTCACGTATTTTCCACGAATGATATCTTCAGGGTCCTAGCAGGACACATTCCATGAAGCATTTGATCATTGCCATGTTTTACATAGAATTTATAACACAGAAACAGGCCATCGAGCCCAAGAGGTCCATGCCGGTGTTTATGCTCCAGAGGCATCCCCTTCCATCGTAATTCAGTCCACCATACTGGCACAGAATCATAGAATCATAGAAGTTTACAGCACGGAAGGAGGCCATTTCGGCCCATCGTGTCTGTGCCGGCCGACAATGAGCTATCCAGCCTAATCCCACTTTCCAGCTCTTGGTCCATAGCCCTGTAGATTATGGCATGTCGTGAATGTGCAGGTACTTTTTAAATGTGGTGAGGGTTTCTGCCTCTACCACCCTTTCAGGCAGTGAGTTCCAGACCCCCACCGCCCTCTGGTTGAAGAAATTTCCCCTCAAATCCCCTCTAAACCTCCTTCCAGTTACTTTAAATCTATGTCCCCTGGTTATTGACCCCTCTGCCAAGGGAAATAGGTCCTTCCTATCCACTTTATCTAGGCCTCGCATAATTTTATACACCTCAATAAGGTCTCCCCTCAGCCTCCTCTGTTCCAAAGAAAACAAACCCAGCCTATCCAATCTTTCCTCAAAGCTAAAATTCTCCATTCCAGGCAACATCCTCGTAAATCTCCTCCGTAGTATCTCCAAATTTGCGGATGACACTAAGTTGGGTGGCAGTGTGAGCTGCGAGGAGGATGCTGTGAGGCTGCAGAGTGACTTGGATAGGTTAGGTGAGTGGGCAAATGCATGGCAGATGAAGAATAATGTGGATAAATGCGAGGTTATCCACTTTGGTGGTAAAAACAGAGAGACAGACTATTATCTGAATGGTGACAGATTAGGAAAAGGGGAGGTGCAACGAGACCTGGGTGTCATGGTACATCGGTCATTGAAGGTTGGCATGCAGGTACAGCAGGCGGTCAAGAAAGCAAATGGCATGTTGGCCTTCATAGCGAGGGGATTTGAGTACAGGGGCAAGGAGGTGTTGCTACAGTTGTACAGGGCCTTGGTGAGGCCACACCTGGAGTATTGTGCACAGTTTTGGTCTCCTAACTTGAGGAAGGACATTCTTGCTTTTGAGGGAGTGCAGCGAAGGTTCACCAGACTGATTCCTGGGATGGCGGGACTGACATATCAAGAAAGACTGGATCAACTGGGCTTGTATTCACTGGAGTTCAGAAGAATGAGAGGGGATCTCATAGAAACGTTTAAAATTCTGACGGGTTTAGACAGGTTAAATGCAGGAAGAATGTTCCCAATGTTGGGGAAGTCCAGAACCAGGGGTCACAGTCTAAGGATAAGGGGTAAGCCATTTAGGACCGAGATGAGGAGAAACTTCTTCACCCAGAGAGTGGTGAACCTGTGGAATTCTCTACCACAGAAAGTTGTTGAGGCCAATTCACTAAATATATTCAAAAAGGAGTTAGATGTAGTCCTTACTACTAGGGGGATCAAGGGGTATGGCGAGAAAGCAGGAATGGGGTAATGAAGTTGCATGTTCAGCCATGAACTCATTGAATGGCGGTGCAGGCTCGAAGGGCCGAATGGCCTACTCCTGCACCTATTTTCTATGTCTATGTTTCTATGTACCCTCTCCGCATTACAGTGCAATCACATATTTCCTGTAATGTGGTGACCAGAACTGCACAGAGTACTCTAGCTGTGGCCGAACTAGTGTTTTATACAGTTCAAGCATAACCTCCCTGCTCTTGTATTCTCATAATCATAGGCAGTCTCTCGGAATCGAGGAAGACTTGCTTCCACACTAAAAATGAGTCCTTAGGTGGCTGAACAGTCCAATATCACAGGTGGGACAGATAGTCATTGAGGGAAAGGGAGAGTGGGACAGGTTTGCCGCACGCTCTTTCAGCTGCCTGCACTTGATTTCTGCATGCTCTCGGTGATGAGACTCGAGGTGCTCATCGCACTCCTGGATGCACTTAGAAACATAGAAACATAGAAAATAGGTGCAGGAGTAGGCCATTCGGCCCTTCGAGCCTGCACCACCATTCAATATGATCATACTGATCAAGCAACTTCAGTACCCCATTCCTGCTTTCTCTCCATACCCCTTGATCTCTTTAGCTGTAAGTGGAAGGGCCACATCTAACTCCCTTTTGAATATATCTAACGAACTGGCGTCAACAACTTTCTGTGGTAGAGAATTCCACAGGTTCACAATTCTCTGAGTGAAGAAGTTTCTCCTCATTTCGGTCCTAAATGGCTTACCCCTTATCCTTAGACTGTGACCCCTGGTTCTGGACTTCCCCAACATCGGGAACATTCTTCCTGCATCTAACCTGTCCAATCCCATCAGAATTTTAAATGTTTCTATGAGGTCCCCTCTCATTCTTCTAAATTCCAGTGAATATAAGCCTAGTCGATCCAGTCTTCCTTCATATGTCAGTCCTGCCATCCCGGGAATCAGTCTGGTGAACCTTCGCTGCACTCCCTCAATAGCAAGAATGTCCTTCCTCAGATTAGGAGACCAAAACTGTACACAATACTCCAGGTGTGGCCTCACCAAGGCCCTGTACAACTACAGTAAGACCTCCCTGCTCCTATACTCAAATCCTCTTGCTATGAAGGCCAACATACTATTTGCCTTCTTCACCGCCTGCTGTACCTGAATGCCAACTTTCAATGGCTGATGAACCATAACACCCAGGTCTCGTTGCACTTCCCCTTTTCCTAATCTGTCACCATTCAGATAATATTCTCCATTTAAGGTGGTCTTTGGCCAGCTATGCCTTGGCTAATAAAGGCATGTTTGCTTCTTTCTGTAATTTTCAATCCTGTTTCTAATCCTATTGTTTAAGGAGTAAATAGAGGCACTATCAACTGGCTTTTTCTAAGCGTGATATACATATGCATTATCTGTTGGGATAAGAATTCTTTTGATCGCTAGGCTTAGTTGATAAGAAGTGTTGGATGTCACCTCCCAGCATTCAGTTAGCAAACAACTTTGACAGAGAGACAGTAACTAATCATTTCCCTGCCTTCGTGTCTGGGAAAGAGGGATGCGTGGCACAACAGAGAGGGAAGGGCACAGAACAGGGCTGCTTTTAGTTACGTGAACAAAAGGGGCGGCGAGCGGCCTCGAGAGCAGCGTGGCAGCCCCTACCGGCGTGAGAACACCAGCGGCAGGTCGGGGCCATAAAAGGGGCGGCGAGCGGCCTCGGGAGCGGCGTGGAGGCATACTGCTTCAGGGAGCACAGCGCGAGCTGGTGCAGGAGAGCAACGGCAGCGAAGAGTGACGTCATCAAGGTCCAGGTCGGTGATTGGAGCGTGGGCAGGTACAGCAGGAGCGGCGAGGTCGGGGGCAAAGGAGCGGCGAGAGATTGCAGAGGGGCGTGATCGGGGCCCGGGAGAGGCGAGGGCCCAGGGGCCCAGGAGAGGCGAGGGCCCAGGGGCAGCACGGGCCCAGCCCACACTGTGCGATATGTGCGCGCACTGGGTCCGTGCAGCAGAGCTGGTCTCCAGTCGTCCTGGTTAACCCTTGCCACTGGGCCAAGGCCTCGCTCTGTCAAGCCCCGTGTGGTGGCTGGTGTGTAACGGTCACCCCACGTTAAAAAAATCCACCCACAGGCATCTTCCACCCTTCAACATGTAGTTCGGGATCTGGAATATTAGGTCCTTCATTGAAACACCTGTGAACTCATCCCTTTTTTTGGCGTGAAAGCAAGTCATCCTCGATACGAGGGACCGCCTATGATGATGATGATGATGATGATGAACACGTCAGAATAAAAAGAAAAGAACATTTAAAACAAACATACAGCTCTGGGCACCTGCGCAACACTATCAGAAAAGGCACAAGTCACTGATCTGGAAAGCACTGCCTGAAAGGGCGGTGGAAGCAGATTGAATAGGAACTTTCAAAAGGGAATTTGATATACAGGTTGAACCTCCCTTATCCAGAACCCTCGGGACTTGGCCTGTTCTGGATAAGGGATTTTTCTGGATGAGGGGTTGTCACGTTAAATTGGATGGTAGAGATACTGAGCAAGGGAATATCGGAGCTGGCTGGCTTCGGGCTGGGAGTACGTCAGAGAGATCATGGGGTGGGCAGGGAGGGGGGGGTGGGGTGGATCGCGGGGTCAGGCCAGCGATTGCAGGAGTCGGCAGCGAGGAAGGATTTCAATTTGGTCATGTCGGAGTTCTGTATATGTGCCATCCGGTGGCCGGGAATGGTTCCAGATGAGGGGTGGTTCTGGATAAGGGAGTTCAGGATAAGGGAACATAACATAAGAACATAAGAAATAAGAACAGGAGTCAGCCATACGGCCCCTCGAGCCTGCTCTGCCATTCAATAAGATCATGGCTGATCTGATCATGGACTCAGCTCCACTTCCCTGCCCGCTCCCCATAACCCCTTATTCACTTATCATTTAAGAAACTGTCTATTTCTGTCTCAAATTTATTCAATATTCCAGCTTCCACAGCTCTCTGAGGCAGCAAATTCCACAGATTTACAATCCTCTGAGAGAAGAAATTCCTCCTCATCTCAGTTTTAAATGGGCGACCCCTTATTCTAAGATCATGACCTCTAGTTCTAGTCTCCCCCATCAGTGGAAACATCCTCTCTGCATCCATCTTGTCAAGCCCCCTTATAACCTTATATATTTTGATAAGATCACCTCTCATTCTTCTGAATTCCAATGAGTACAGGCTCAACCTACACAACCTTTCCTCATAAGTCAACCCCCTCATCCCCGGAATCAACCGAGTGAACCTTCTCTGAACTGCCTCCAAAGCAAGTATATCCTTTCGTAAATATGGAAACCAAAACTGCACGCAGTATTCCAGGTGTGGCCTCACCAATACCCTGTATAACTGTAGCAAGACTTCCATCTTTTATACTCCATCCCCTTTGCAATAGAGGCCAAGATACCATTGGCCTTCCTGATCACTTGCTGTACCTGCATACTGTCCTTTTGTGTTTCATGCACAAGTACCCCCAGGTCCCGCTGTACTGTTGCACTTTGCAATCTTTCTCCATTTGAATAATAACTTGCTCTTTGATTTTTTCTACCAAAGTGCATGACCTCACACCTTCCAACATTATATTCCATCTGCCAAATTTTTGCCCACTCATTTAGCCTGTCTATATCCTTTTGCAGATTTTTTGTGTCCTCCTCAAACATTGTTTTTCCTCCCATCTTTGTATCGTCAGCAAACTTGGCTACGTTACACTCAGTCCCTTCTTCCAAGTCGTTAATATAGATTGTAAATAGTTGCGGGTCCAGCACTGATCCCTGCGGCACCTCACTAGTTACTGATTGCCAACCAGAGAATGAACCATTTATCCCGACTCTCTGTTCTCTGTTAGTTAGCCAATACTCTATCCATGTAATATATTACCCCCAACCACGTGAACTCTTATCTTGTGCAGTAACCTTTTATGTGGCACCTTGTCAAATACTTTCTGGAAGTCCAAATACACCACATCCACTGGTTCCCCTTTATCCACCCTGTTCGTTACATTCTCAAAGAACTCCAGCAAATTTATCGAACATGACTTCCCCTTCATAAATCTATTCTGACTCTGCCTGACTGAATTTTGCTTTTCCAAATGTCCTGCTACTGCTTCTTTAATAATGGACTCCAACATTTTCCCAACCACAGATATTAGGCTAACTGGTCTATAGTTTCCTGCTTTTTGTCTGCCTCTTTTTTTAAATAGAGGCATTACATTTGCAGTTTTCAAATCTGCTGGGATCTCCCCAGAATCCAGGGAATCTTGGTAAATTACAACCAATGCATCCACAATCCCTGCCGCTACTTCTCTGAATACCCTAGGATGCAAGCCATCAGGTCCAGGGGATTTATCTGCCTTTAGTCCCATTATCTTACTGAGTACCACCTTCTTAGTGATTGTGATTGTGTTAAATTCCTCGCCTTCTATACATAGAAAACATAGAAAACATAGAAAATAGGTGCAGGAGTAGGCCATTCGGCCCTTCGAGCCTGCACCACCATTCAATATGATCATGGCTGATCATGCATTTCAGTACCTCATTCCTGCTTTCTCTCCATACCCCTTGATCCCTTTAGCCGTAAGGGCCACATCTAACTCCCTTTTGAATATATCTAATGAACTGACCCCAACAACTTTCTGTGGTAGAGGATTCCACAGGTTAACAACTCTCTGAGTGAAGAAGTTTCTCCTCAGCTCAGTCCTAAATGGCTTACCCCTTACCCCAGACTGTGACCCTTGGTTCTGGACTTCCCCAACAGCGGGAACATTCTTCCTGCATCTAACCTGTCCAATCCCATCAGAATTTTATATGTTTCTATGAGATCCCCTCTCATTCTTCTAAATTCCATTGAATACAAGCCCAGTCGATCCAGTCTTTCTTCAAATGTCAGTCCTGTCATCCGGGAATCAGTCTGGTGAACCTTTGCTGCACTCCCTCAATAGCAATAATGTCCTTCCTCAGATTAGGAGACTAAAGCTATACACAATATTCAAGGTGTGGCCTCACCAAGGCCCTGTACAACCGTAGTAAGACCTCCCTGCTCCTATACTCGAAACCTCTCGCTATGAAGGCCAACATGCCATTTGCTTTCTTTACTGCCTGCTGCACCTGTATGCCAACCTTTAATGATTGATGTACCATGACACCCAGGTCTCGTTGCACCTCCCCCTTTACCAATCTGTCACCATTCAGATAATAAGCAGCCCTCCTGTTTTTACCACCAAAGTGGATAACCTCACATTTATCTACATTATACTGCATCTGCCATTTATTTGCCCACTCACCTAACCTGTCCAAGTCACCCTGCAGCCTCTTAGCATTCTCTTCACAGTTCACACTACCACCCAGCTTAGTGTCATCTGCACACTTGGAGATATTACAGTCAATTCCTTCGTCTAAATCATTAATGTATATTGTAAATAGCTAGGGTCCCAGCACTGATCCTTGCGGTACCCTACTAGTCACTGCCTGCCCCTTGACTATCCACTGTTGGAATATTGTTAGTGTCCTCGACCGTAAAGACTGATACAAAATATTTGTTCAGAGTTTCTGCCATCTCCATGTTCCCCATTACTAATTCCCCGGTCTCGTCCTCTAAGATACCAACATTTACTTTAGCCACTCTTTTCCTTTTCATATATCTATAGAAACTCTTGCTATCTGTCTTTATATTTTGTGCTAGTTTACTTTCATAGTCTATCTTCCCTTTCTTAATCATTTTTTTAGTCGTTCTTTTCTGGCTTTTAAAAGCTTCCCAGTCTTCTGTCCTCCCACTAGTTTTGGCCACTTTGTATGCCCTTGTTTTCAATTTGACACCATCACTTATTTCTTCAGTTAGTCAAGGATGGTTATCTTTTCTCTTACATCCTTTCTTCCTCACTGGAATATATTTTTCTTGAGAGTTGTGAAATATCTCCTTAAATGTATACCAGTGTTCATCAACCGTCCTACACTTCAATCTATTTTCCCAGTCCACTTTAGCCAACTCAGCCCTCATACCTTCATAGTCTCCTTTATTTAAGCTTAGTACGCTGGTTAGAGATCCAACTTTCTCACCCTCCATCTGAATTTGAAATTCAACCATGCTCTGATCACTCATTCCGAGGGGATCCTTTACTAGGAGATTGTTTATTAATCCTGTCTCATTGCACAGGACCAGATCTAAGATAGCCTGCCCCCTGGTTGGTTCCGTTACATACTGCTGAAGGAACCCGTCCCTAATGCACTCTGTGAACTCTTCCTTAAGGCTACCCTGATCAATTTGATTTGTCCAATCAATATGGAGGTTAAAATCACCCATGATTATTGCTGTTTCCTTTTTACAAGGCCCCACTATTTCCTAGTTTATGGTCTGACCAACAGAGTTGCTACTGTTAGGGGGCCGATAGTCTGCGCCCACCAGTGACTTTTTTCCCTTATTGTTCCTTATCTCCACCCAGGAGGTTCAACCTTGAAAAGGAAACATTTTCTAGGCTATGGGAAAGAGCAGGGGGATTCGGACTAATTGGAAAGCTCCTTCAAAGAGCTGGCACAGGCTTGATGGGCTGAAAGGCCTCCTTCTGTGCTGTATCATTCTACGGTTCTATGAAATACATCTAGTTCATATATTACAGCACTAATAATTAACCTGAAAACCATGGCCAGTCATATGAACTGATTTATGAGACTTTAACAATTACAAAAGAATGCCAACGGTAATACACTGACATTACAGAGCAGTGACAAGTTAATGGTTCCGACATAACCCTTCTTCAGAACATCAACTCGTCAGTTCACTCCACGGATGCTGTCTGACTTGCTGAGTATTTCCAGCATTTGCTTGTTTTTGTTTCCGACTTCCAGCCTCTACATTTCATTTTTTGTTACATTAATGAGCCCCCTCATCACTGAAACATAGAAACATAGAAAATAGGTGCAGGAGTAGGCCATTCGGCCCTTCGAGCCTGCACCACCATTCAATAAGATCATGGTTTATCATTCACCTCAGTACCCCTTTCCTGCTTTCGCTCCATACCCCTTGACCCCTTTAGCCGTAAGGGCCGTATCTAACTCCCTCTTGAATATATCCAATGAACTGACATCAACAATTCTCTGCGGTAGGGAATTCCACACGTTAACAACATTCTGCGTGAAGAAGTTTCTCCTCATCTCAGTCCTAAATGGCTTACCCCTTATCCTTAGACTGTGCCCCCTGGTTCTGGACTTCCCCAACATCGGGAACATTCTTCCAGCATCTAACCTGTCCAATCCTGTCATAATTTTATATGTTTCTATGAGATCCCCTCTCATCCTTCTAAACTCCAGTGAATACAGGCCCAGTTGATCCAGTCTTTCTTCATATGTCAGTCCTGCCATCCCGGAAATCAGTCTGGTGAACCTTTGCTGCACTCCCTCAATAGCAAGAACGTCCTTCCTGAGATTAGGAGACCAAAACTGAACACAATATTCCAGGAAGCAAGTCTTCCTCGATTTCGAGGGACTGCCTGTGATGATGATGAGTGTCTCATTCTCGGTATCATCATGGTGAACCTACACTGAATGCTCTTCACGGCGTTAATGTACAATGTGGAGCCTAAAATTGCACACAATACACCAACCATGACCTTGTACAAATTGATTGTGAGATCCTGCCCTTGTATTCAATGTCACTATAAGTCCCAAATAAAACATGCACAATAGGAATACTATTTAATGAAGTGTTTCATATTGTTTGATTATTAATATTAGACATGTCGTGAGACTCAGTATGGAATTAATTTTTTAAAAATCAAAAATTTCAACATGTAATTCTCCGTTTCCCCCAATGGAGCTCAATGTGGAATGTGATCAGCTGAAATGGTAACAGGAAGAGACCATTTAGCCCCTCGAGCCTGTTCCGCCATTTAATTAGATCACGACTGATCTGCATCTCAACTCCATTTACCCACCTTGGTTCCATAACCCTTAATACCCTTACCCAACAAAAATCTAGCAGTTTTGACATTTTCAATTGACGCCCCCCCCTCCTCCAGCCTCAACAGCTTTTGTGGGGGAGAGAGTTCCAGATTCCCACCGCCCTTTGTGTATAGAAGTGCTTCCTGATATCACCCCTGAACGGCCTGGCTCTAATTTTAAGGTTATGCCCCCTTGTTCTGGACTTCCCCCTACCAGAGGAAATAGTTTTGCTCTGTCGGCTAAATATCTATCTAAATAGCTAATGCAACTACTTTGCAACTGAATACTTTTTTGGATGTGCATATACTCACGTTGACAATAATTTCCAAAGTGTCCTGCGGCACAGTGATTACAGTAGGGACCGGTGTAGTGAGGTTTACAATCACAGCGCTGAGTGTAAGGATCCACGTAACAAGTACTCGCTACTGTACCCTGCACATTACATTTACAATCTGTAAGGGAACAAAAGCAAATGACTGGAAAATCAATACTTCAGGACCGAAGCAGAACTGCCTATCCGAGCACATTGACAGTTTCCACTCCAATGTATTTTACTACATTCATTATAGTATTAACAGCACAAAGTTTTATTTGTTAATTTGTCGGTTCTAATGCCCCTTTAATGGGCTCAAATTTCCCCAAGAGTTGCCCCGTTTTTTTTGGAGTAAGTAGCTTTTTTTGGAATAAATTAAAAATTGCAAATTTCCCCATTTAACTTGCTCCAGTGTAAGTCAGTTAGTTAGGTTTTTTTCTAGTTTAGTTTGTTCTCTCCAAAAGCGGGTGTGACAAACCACTTACGCCTCTTCTGGCCAGAGAAGCAAATTTGGCCAGCTGAAAGTTACTCCAAACTAACTTAGGCCAGTGTATGTGGCCACTTTTGTAGGCACAGAAAAACCTTACCTACATTTAAGAAATCAGCGCAGGTAGCCAAAGATAGGGGGGGGGCGGGGCTGCGGGGGTGTGGGGAGGCAGGGGGCGGGGGGAGGTGAGTTAGAGGATTCTAAAGCACTAAAGACCTTCACAATATCAGCACAACATCACAACATCTTCAGCACAACAGCTACACATCATCAACAATAAATGAAAGATAAATGAGCTACTGAAAATAGAGCAGTCCTACCTTGCCGACTGCAGAACGCACTGGCTATCCCGCCCGCCAGGGCTAGGGGCGGCAGGCATGCATGATTGTAGGGGTGAGGGATTTTTACTTTTTAAAGTTGTCCCTAAATGTTGCATGGTCCTAATGGGGTATGATTCAGTTTTAATGCAAAATATCTTTTATTGGATATTTTACAGTGCACTTCAATGACAACAACAACAACAATAACAGCAACAACAGCAAAGAAAGGCTGCACCCATCCCTCACTCACATCTTGGGGAAAGTGCACTTCCTTTATAGGGTCGGTGATGGTGGTGAGGGGGGTTGGAGGCCCGGCTTGGGTCTGACCGGTGGCTGGTGCATGGATTGAAGTGGGAGTGGCATTTGAATTTCCGGCCTTTGTGCCCTTATTGCAGAAGCTAGCTCCCTCATGGCATCTGCCATAGTTTGCACACCCTCTGAAATGCCCGCCCTCACTTCCCGTCTCAGTGCTGAGGTTTCACCCGACAATGTCGCTACTTCATCACGCACCCCACTGACGGCCGCCATGAGTGATCTTGTGAGGGCATTGGTGTCCTCACCCAATGACAGAACCTGATTAACCTCTACTGAGGGCTGCCTCTCAGGAGAGACTGGTCGGCTTCTCCTTCCCCTCGCCATGGGTGTACCTAGTGGCACCCCTCCAGTGTGAGGCACAGGCTGGGACGGTGGGGGACTGGGTGTCCCAAGATGCATTTCAGAGCCGCCAATGGGACTGGCGACCTCGGAAGGTGTGAACCCATGGAATGTTGCCGAGGAGCTCATGGAGGTTTCTGGCAGTGTGATGCCCTGTACTATGGACTGATCCATATCGCGGTCAGCATTCTCCCTGGGACACATTTCCATGGACCCCTCCTCCTCCCACCCGCCTTGGTCTGGAGCGCACGCATCTGGATCTTCTGGTGGATCTTCAGGATGTTGAGAAGCGTCTTCTTCTTCTGAAAAAAAAAACACAACAGTCAAATGGTTAGCAGCACAGGAGGGGGCAGGATGGGTGGCATGAGTGGTCTGATGCGTAGCAGGCCAGCCAACAGGTTGACTTGAAGGGCGACTATGCATTTTAATGACTCACCCTCACCCTCGCGTGTGGATCCAGCTTGTGCAGAGCTGATTGTTTTTCTGCCGGTGCGACTCAGCAAGGCAGCAACCCTCTGTTCCAGGGGTGACAGCTGGTGCAGATTTGGCGGACCTCCTCCTGTTCTATGTCTTTCCCTTTTGTTGTGGGCCAATTTCTTCTGCAAAGATGAAAATATTAATTTTCAGACATGGTGAGCTTCTGATGGGTGGGACACATACAGATGGTCACATTTTCCACTGCAATTCAATGTAAAGATGAAGATATTACTTACACTCACTACGTGACCAACGTCCTGCCATTTCTTCTTGCACTGGCTTCCAGATCTTGTGGTATTGACCCCTGCAACTAGGTTCCATGTTCTTCTCATTTCCTTGGGTGAAACTTTTGACGGACCACTCTTGCTGATATCCAGTTACAGCCATTTCTCCTCAATAACAGTCACTAGTTTCTCCACTTCCTCATGGAGGAAATTCTTTGTTCGTCTTGCGCGCTCTTGCCCCATTCGTGTATTGGACTCACACTCAGGTAATGTTCAAAAATCACAATTCTCACCTTTCTTCCACCTATCCAGCACTCCGTTCCACTCCCTTAGCCACACAAAAATCAATATTTAGACCTTACCTTTATATATGGTCCATTGCCAATAAAACTTAGGACGCTCTCCCTTTAACTGGCCGATTGCCAAGCTTCCTGCTCCACTGCGCATGCGCGCACGCTGAAATGCGCATTGCGCATGCGCGCATGCTTAAACGGGCATGCGTCCCCCTGCTGGCACTCCACAAGATGCTGGGCCCAAGCCCCGACCCCCCCCCCCGCCGGCTGCGCTAAGCAAGCGCGGCTGAAGCTCTGCCCCCCCCACAGGCTCTGCAGAGCCACGCCGATGGATCCGGACGACGAAGGAGCGGCCAAATTAACAGGTACATTTTTGGCGCTTTTTTTGCCCCAAAAAGTCGGCGTGCCACCCCTAACTACCCCGCTCTAGGCGGCTGGAGAAATTTGGGCCCAATAAGGGGGCACTCGGCTTTATAGTTTAATTTAAATAATTATAGTATTAACTGCATAGGGCTTCACAGAGAGGCCCAGGATCGCAGGTTTCCGAACCTCCCGGACCACCAGGTAAGTTCGTAAAGGTCGGGGGCATCCACCTAGGGGGGAACCTCCAACTCAATTTCTGCACCAATAAGTCCCTAATCTCCACATTGCATCTAAAAAAGAGTATTTTTTAGTTTCGGCTACCTTCTAAGGTTTCTCATTGTTCTTTTCCCCCAGGATCGAAGAAACAAAAATGGTGCTGCATTAGAGAATGGTTAACAACTCGATACTTCACAGATTGCTATTAGAAGAAATCTCGTACAAAAAACAATTATATCTTTGTCCTCCTGACAAGAATATCTTAGAATCATAGAATGGTTACAGCGCAGGAGGCCATTCGGCCCGTCGAGCCCGTGCTGGCTCTCTGCAAGAGCACTTCCGCCAGTCCCACTCCCCCGCCCTTTCCCCGTAGCCCTGCTAATTTTTTTCCTTCAGGTAGAGTTTAACCTCGGTAATGGGGAAGCTTTTAGAAATAGTGATTAGGGACAAAACTAACAGTCACTTGGACAAGTGTGGATGAATTAAGCAAAGCCAGCACGGATTTGTTAAAGGCAAACCGTGTTTAACCAACTTGATCGAGTTTTTTGATGAGGTAACAGAGAGGGTTGATGAGGGTAATGCGGTTGACATAGTGTACATGGATTTCCAAAAGGCATTCGAAAGAAGTGCCACATAATAGGCTTGCCAGCAAAATTGAAGCCCATGGAATGAAAGGGACAGTGGCAGCCTGGATACATAATTGGCTAAGTGACAGGAAACAGAGAGCAGTGGTGAACGGTTATTTTTCGGACTGGAGGAAGGTGTTCCCCAGGGGTCGGTACTGGGACCACTGCTTTTCTTGATATATATTAATGACTTGGACGTGGGTGTACAGGGCACAATTTCTTGGAAGTACAGTGAACAGTGAGGAGGGTAGTGAAAGACTTCAGAAAGAGATAGACAGGCTGGTGGAATGGGCAGACACGTGGCAGATGAAATTTAACACAGAAAAGTGTGAAGTGATGCATTTTGGTACAAAGAATGAGGAGAGGCAATGTAAACTAAATGGTACAATCCTAAGGGAGGTGTATGAACAGAGAGACCTGGAGGTATCATTGAAATCATTGAAGATGGCAGGGCAGGTTGAGAAAGCGGTTAAAAAGGCTTACGGGTTCCTGGGCTTCATGGATAGAGGTATAGAGTAGAAAAATGTGGAAGTTATGATGAACCTGTATAAAACACTGGTTCGGCCCCAACTGGAGTATTGTGTCCAATTCTGGGCACCGCACTTTAGGAAGGATGTGAAGGCCTTAGAGAGGGCGTAGAAAAGATTTACGAGAATGGTTCCAGGGATGAGGGACTTCAGTTATGTGGATAGACTGGAGAAGCTGGGGTTGTTCTCCTCAGAGCAGAGAAGGTTGCGAGGAGATTTGCTAGAGGTGTTCAAAATCATGAGGGGTTCGGACAGAGAAGAGAGAGAGAAACTGTTCCCATTGGCAGAAGGGTTGAGAACCAGAGGACACAGATTTAAGGTGATTGGTAAAAGAACTAAAAGCAATATAAGAAAAAACTAGAAGGCCTTCACATCCTTCCTAAAGTGTGGTGCCCAGAATTGGACACAATACTCCAGTTGAGGCCGAACCAGTGTTTTATACAGGTTCATCATAACCTCCTTGCTTTTGTACTCTATGTCTCTATTTATAAAGCCCAGGATCCCGTAAGCTTTTTTAACTGCTTTCTCAACCTGCCCTGCCACCTTCAACGATTTGTGCCCATATACCCCCAGGTCTCTCTGTTCATGCTCCCCCTTTAGGATCGAACCCTTTAGTTTATATTGTCTCTCCTCGTTCTTCCTATCAAAACGTATCACTTCACTTTTCTGCATTAAATTTCATCTGCCACATGTCCACCCATTCCACCAGCCTGTCCTCTTGAATTCTATCACTATCCTCCTCACTGTTCACTATACATCCAAGTTTTGTGTTATCTGCAAACGTTGAAGTTGTGGCCTGTACACCCACAACCAAGTCATTAATATATATCAAGAAAAGCCGTGGTCCCAGTACCGACCCCTAGGGAACACCACTGTATACCTTCCTCCAGTCCGAAAAACAACCGTTCACCATTACTCTCTGTTTCCTGTCACTGAGCCAATTCCCTATCCATACTGCCACTGACCCTTTTATTCCATGGGCTACAAAGCTTATTATGTGGCACTTTGTCAAATGCCTTTTGGAAATCCATGTGCACCACATCAACCACATTGCCCTCATCAATCCTCTCTGTTACCTCATCAAAAAACCCAATCAAGTTAGTTACACATTTCTGCTATTAATTACTTAATAGCAGAAATGTTAGAAACTTGTTTTGTAGCAATTGGTGCAATAAACTTTTTCTTCAATTGAAGATTGCCATTATTTTGACACTGTTTGATTAACACCGTTTCATTTTAGCTTACTAGATTTTAAATCAAAGTCAAAATAAGCATCGTAAAACATCACACGAACGGTTTCTGTGGATAATCTGGTCAATAGAGGATGACCCATTGGTATAATCAGGCCTGCAATATCTTCACTAGAATGTAATTTATAGCTGAATGGAGTTAACAGAGATTAATAAAATGTGTTTTCATTCATTTAACTCTTTCAATGCCACTGCACATGGTGAGGTTAATCCCTGTAGCCCAAATGCACGATCTAGAACGGCAGTAAAGATGCCTTCCGGCAATTTCTAGCGAGAAGAGCCTGAACTGACGTGATACTAATCAAACTCTCAGTAGCACCCTGGGTGCCGTGCTCAATGTAAATGGTAAGCGCTCACTTTGGAAATGTCCAGCCGATGGGACAACAGTCACTGGGGGACTGGGGGTGGGGTAAGCCGGAACACCTAGAAGAAAAATACATTCACAGTTAAAAATGTCAAATTTACATAACATGCAAACTAATTCATAAGAACATAAGAATTAGGAGCAGGAGTCGGTCATTCTGCCCCTCGAGCCTGCTCCGCCATTCAATGAGATCATGGCTGATCTTCGACCTCAACTCCACTTTCCCGCCCGATCCCCATATCCCTTGATTCCCTAAAGTCCAAAAATCTATCGATCTCAGCCTTGAATATACTCAACGGGTAAGAGAAGGTTAAGGGAGATTCAATGGAGGAGTTAAAAACTGAGGGGTTTTGATAGAGTAAATAAGGAGGGTCGGTAACCAGAGGACACAGATTTAAGGTCATTGGCAAAAGAACCAGAGGGGGAGACAAAGAGAATTATTTTTACGCAGCGAGTTGTTGTGATCTGGGAGCAGATTCAATAGTAATTTTCAAAAGGGAAATGGATAAATACTTGAAAATGAAAAATTTGCCGGGCTACGGGGAAAGAGCGGGGGGGACTAATTGGAGAACTCTTTCCAAAGAGCCAGCACAGGCCCGATGGGCCGAATGGCCTCCTCCTGTGTTGTATGCTTCCTTGGCTCAATTTTCCCAAATGTTCTGCGCCGAGTTTTTGGCGGGCACCGTTTTTTTTGGAGTAAATTAAAATCTTCAAGTTTCCCCAAAGTTTCTGTGCCTGCGTAATTCACAAAGGTACGATTTTTATTTGCGTCATATGGGGCGTAACCTGATGTCTGCGCCAGTTTTTAAACATTTAAGCAAGTTTGGCCAACTTACATTTCTCCTACAACGGTGTATGTGACCATTCCCAAAAAAACCTTCTAGGCACTTAACAAAAATCAGTGCACATTTACAAAATCGGCGTAGAAAGACGCCGAAGTATTTAACCGAAGTTTTGGAGGGAGTGAAGGAGGCAGAGAATATTCATCATAAAGCTTAATTTTTTTGAAAGTCAAAAGAGAGAAATTGGAAGCGTAGTGCAATTCTTGAATTTTTGATTTTTTTTCAAAGTACCAACCCACTACCGAACGTCTCCTCTCCGGGCTCGAGGGTTGGAGCGCGGCTGGCAGAATCGTTCCCTCGCCCGGACACAGGCGCTCGGGGCTCGGCTTCAAGAGAAGCCCGGGGTGGGGGGGAAGCTGAGCCCTGAGCCCGTGTCCGGGCGAGGGAACGAGTCTGCCGGCCCACGCTCTGACCCTCGAGCCCGGTGAGGAGACGTTCGGTGATGGGGTGGTACTTTGAAAAACATCAAGAATTAAAGAATTGCATTGGACTTCGTTGCTCCAAATGTCTTCATTGAATCCCTAGCTTCCCGTTTTAAGCAAGCCTATTGCGCATGCGCAGACCAGGGTGTGGTCCACACTAAGGCATGCACCTTGGAGAGAGAGAGGAAGAAGAGGTGTGAGTGCTTTGTCCTACTGTTTTGAGGTTGTTGCAAAGTTACAATTTAATTATGAGGGCAATATTGACAATGCCATACCTCGCACAAGCCTTCTGCATGATGGTGCTGCAGAGGAGAAGAATTAATAGGCATCATCACCTGAGGAACCTCAGAGCACGTACGATGATGGGCAGGAGGCTTACCCACATTGGGTATGTCGAGACATGCGTTCATACCTGTACCTGAGTGAGGCAGACTGTGTGAGAAGGCTGCATTTCCGCAAAGAAGTTGTAACCGAGATCTGTCAGTTAATAAAAGCAGACCTGCACCCTAGAAGCGTCAGGAGGACTGCTTTGTCAGTTGAAATAAAGGTTACATCTGCACTTTCATTCTATGCATCTGGATCATTCCAGGCTACAACTGGGAATGTGTGCACCATTTTTCAACATGCAACACATATCTGTATTCGGCAGGTGACTGCTGCACTATATGCCCGGAGGAATGACTACATAAAAGTTCCCCATGACCACTCAGGCAATGCGTGAAAGGGTTGTGGGCTTCTCCAGGATTGCTGGCTTCCCAAAGGTATAGGGCTGCATTGATTGTATCCACATCGCCTTGCGAGCATCTTTGGAGAATTCTGAGATGTACAGGAACAGAAAAGGCTTCCACTCGATGAGCGTGCAGCTCGTCTGTGACGACATGCATCGCATCACGGCAGTTGATGCGAGATACCCTGGGAGCACCCATGATGCTTTCATCCTACGCGACAGGGCTATATCTGCCATGTCTCAGCAGCAGCCAGAGGGGCAGAGCTGGCTACTGGGGGACAAAGGGTACGGCCTCGCCAGCTGGCTCATGACGCCCCTCCGCGTGACCCGGACGGAAGCTGAGCGGGAATACAACATGTCACACATTGCGACGCGCAGCATAACGGAGGGGACCATTGGCATCTTGAAGCAGTGTTGCCGATCATGAGGCAACAGCAGCTGGTCGTGGAAGACCCACCTGAGGTGAGAGTGGCTGATGATGAGGATGAAGATACAGATGATGATAAGGAGAATGACGAGGAAGCCATGCAACTACCTGAACAGGAGCACGATGGCGGAGGAGGGCGGGCCGTCGTGCCCCTTTAACGATTGCTCGAGCCTTGCGCCAGCAGCTCATCCGTGAACACTTTGCTGCCTGAAGGCTCAGCGTCAACTATTTCACATGGACCATGCTTACTGTCTGGACCTGTTCCGTAATGTTGTGTTGTGTTAATGGAACAAATAACGGAACTGATTCAGTTATAATTTAAAATATATATTTTGTTTTAACACTTGTTTGTACTTAACTTTAATAAAAATATTCTTGTATCAAACTTTAAATTATTCAGTTATGATCACTTACAAACTTTAAGATCACTTACAACTTTTAAACTTCTACACTTATATCACTCACAAAAAACTTTTAATTTGAGAACAGTTACAACAGAAACAACAACAACAGCAGCAAAGAAAGGCTGCACCCATCTCTCCTCCACCTTATCCTAGGATCACCTGCTGCGCTTGGTCTTGGTGACTCCACCCCTACCCACTGAAGGTGGCACAGCATTTCTTGGGTTGTTACCAAGCTTGATCCTTTCGAGCATCTTGGGTAATGCGCACTTCTTGTTGGGGCATGTGGGAAGGCGGTAATGTGGAAGGCCCGGCTTAGAACATAAGAACATTAGAAATAGGAGCAGGAGTAGGCCATACGGCCCCTCGAGCCTGCTCCGCCATTCAATACGATCATGGCTGATCTGATCAGCTCCACTTCCCTCCCCATAACCCTTTATTCCCGTATCGCTCAAAAATCTGTCTACCTCCGCTTTAAATATATTCAATGTCCCAGCCTCCACAGCTCTCTGGGGCAGAGAATTCCACAGATTTACAGCCCTCCGAGGGAAGAAATTCCTCCTCATCTCAGTTTTAAATGGGCGGCCACTTATTCTGAGACTACGTCCCCTAGGTTTAGTCTCCCCCATCAGTGGAAACATCCTCTCTGCATCCACCTTGTCGAGCCCCCTCATTATCTTATATGTTTCGATAAGATCACCTCTCATTCTTCTGAACTCCAATGTGTATAGGCACAACTTACTCAACCTATCTTCATAGCTCAAGCCCCTCATCTCCAGAATCAACCTAGTGAAGCCTCTAATGCAAGTATATCCTTCTTTAAATACAGAGACCAGAATTGTACGCAGTACTCCAGGTGTGGCCTCAGCAAAACTTCCCTGCTTTTATACTCCATCCTCCCTTGCAATAAAGGCCAACATTCCATTGGCCTTCCTGGTCACTAACTGTTTGTGTTTCATGCACAAGGACCCCCAGGTCCTTCTGTACTGCAGCACTTTGCAATTTTTCTCCATTTAAATTATAATTTGCTTCACTATTTTTTCTGCCAAGAGCATGGGGGTGAGGGAGGGGGGGGGGGGAGTCGGAGGATGAAGCCCCCACTGTTGTACTCACTCTGGAGGAGGTGCTGGTGCTCTTCAGAGGTTGGTCTGGGGATTGGAGTGGGAGTGGCAGTTGATTCCAGCAATGGCCACGGGGTCTGGGCGTGTTCCCTTATTGCAGCAGCTACCTCCGACATTCCCTCCCTCATGTTCACCGACATTGTATCCGCTATCTGCGACATTCCCTCCCTCATATTCACCGACATTGTATCCGCTACCTGTGACATTCCATTCCTAATGTGCCCGGACAGTGTTCCTATTTCTCGCAAGAGTGTTGTTACTTCTCCCGACAGACCCGATACCTCATCACCCACCCCATGGTGTCCAAGAGTGATCGGGTAAGGTCAATGATCTCCGCACTCATTGCCATCATCTGAACCACATCTGTTACATCCTGCACCTCAGGTGAGCGCGGTCGAGCTCTCCTTCCCCTCCTCACCCTGGGTGTGCCTCGCTGCATCCTACTGGGAACCGCAGCCTCGGACAGTGTGAAACCAGGAAATGTCCCAACACTCACACCGCTCAGGAAAGGGGCTGGCACCTTAATCGGTGGCACCTGCACCTCCCCCAGAGTGAGTACAACAGTGGGGGGGTTTCTTCCTACCCCTCCCCCTCACCCCCTTGCTCTTGGTCTGGAAGGTGGGATTGGAAGATGTTCTCCTCGTCCGTGTCTGAATCTTCTTCTGCGATGGCTTCAGCCTCTTCTGGGTTGGCCTCAAGTTCTGCAAAATATAACAGAACAGACAACTGGTTAGTAGCAGAGGAGGGGGCAGGGGGGCATGAGTAGGCGCTCAGCGCAGGCAGCAGGCTCATTTGAAGGACCACGATGAATAATAGCACATTGCATCAACCGAAGCGTAGCAGACAGAGACATCCCCATGAACCGAAGCGTGGCTAGCCCACGCAGTACTTAACTTTAAACAAAGCCAGACTCTGGAATTTGCAGGGCTTACCCTCTCCCTCGAGTGTGGGCCCAGCTTGTGCAGTGGTGGTTGCTTTTCTCCAGGCAGGACACATCAAAGCAGCGACCCTGTCTTCCAAGGGTGTCATTGGGTGCAGATGTGCCAGACCTCCTCCTGATCGAGTTCTCTCTCTTTTATTGTGGGCCACCTTCCCCTGCAAAGATGAAAATATAACTTTTGAGGGAGGGTGTCTTTCTGCTGGGTGGGACATATACAGCTGGTCACATGTACAATTGCAATTCCAATGAGTAAATTAAAATATTGCTTACACCAACTGCTTGACCAAGGTCCAGCCACTTCTTGTTGCACTGGCCTCCGGACCTCGGGGTGGTCACCATTTCACAGTAATCTTGTGAAAGTTGGTTCCAGCGTTTCTTCATTTCTTTTGGTGAAACTTTTATGTGACCTCTGCTGGTGTCCAGCTCATGCCATCTGGCCTCAATAACAGTAAACAGGGCCTCCACTTCATCCTGGGAGAAATGTTTGGTCCTTGAGCCACATTGCGTATTGCAGCTCCGATTTTTTCCATTCAGAAGAAAAGTTCTCACACACAACTGTCTCTTTAAAAATGGCTGAATGCAGACCATGAGGTGTACTGGGCATGCGCGCCCATACCAGTCACGTAGAAAACTTCATTTTTTGTGCATGCGCAGAAGTGGGGAGGGGCTCATTTTTTGCGGCGCAGACCTTAGGCTCCACCCCCAAAGCTAAAGGACAGGCTGCACGGCGCCAATTTCAAAAAATTACAATGGGGAAAGAATTCAAAAGCAGAGAAATTATGTTCAGCTTATACAGAACCTTGGTTAGACCACACTTGGAGTACTGTGCACAGTTCTGGTCTTCATATTACATAAACAATATAACTGGAGAAGGTGCAAAAAGATTTACAAGGACAATACCAAAAGTGAGAGAGTTCAACCCTGAACCGGTTGGGATTCCTTTCTCCAGAAAAGGGAAAGATGAGGGGTGACAAAATAGAGGTCTTTAAAATTATGAATGGGGTTCGATTATGGTAGAGGTAGAGACGATGTTTACACTTGTGGAGTAGACCAGAACTAGGGGCCATAAATATAAGGTAGTCTAATAAATCTAATAGGGAATTCAGGAGAAACTTCTTTACCCAGCGAGTGGTGAGAGGGTGGAACTTGGGACAAGGAGTGGTTGAGGTGAATAGCAAAGATGCCTATCTCTGTAACCTCCTTCAGCTCTATAACATAGAAACATAGAAAATAGGCCATTCGGCCCTTCGAGCCTGCACCACCATTCAATAAGGTCATGGCTGATCATTCCCTCAGTACCCCTTTCCTGCTTTCTCTCCATACCCCTTGATCCCTTTAGCCGTAAGGGCCATATCTAACTCCCTCTTGAATATATCAAACGAACGGGCATCAACAACTTTCCATGGTAGAGAATTCCACAGGTTCACAATTCTCTGAGTGAAGAAGTTTCTCTTCATCTCAGTCATAAATGGCTTACACCTTATCCTTAGACTGTGACCCCTGGTTCTGGACTTCCCCAACATCAGGAACATTCTTCCTGCATCTAACCTGTCCAGTCCCGTCAGAATTTTATATGTTTCTATGAGATCCCCTCTCATCCTTCTAAACTCCAGTGAATACAGGCCCAGTCGCTCCAGTCTCTCTTCATATGTCAATCCTGCCATCCTGGGAATCAGTCTGGTGAACCTTCGCTGCACTCCCTCAATAGCAAGAACGTCCTTCCTCAGATTAGGAGACCAAAACTGAACACAATATTCCAGGTGAGGCCTCACCAAGGCCCTGTACAACTGCAGTAAGACCTCCCTGCTCCTATACTCAAATCACCTAACGCCATTTGCTGACTTGGATCGATCCCGTCACTGCTTTCCAAATGCGCTCCTATTTCATCTTTAATAACTGATTCCAACATTTTCCCCACTACTGATGTCAGGCTAACCAGTCTATAATTCCCCATTTTCTCTCTCCCTCCTTTTTTAAAAAGTGGTGTTACATTAGCTACCCTCCAGTCCACAGGAACTGATCCAGAGTCGATAGACTGTTGGAAAATGATCACCAATGCATCCACTATTTCTAGGGCCACTTCCTTAAATACTCTGGGATGCAGACTATCAGGCCCTGGGGATTTATTGGCCTTCAATCCCATCAATTTCCCTAACACAATTGCCTGACTAATAAGGATTTCCTTCAGTTCCTCCTTCTCGCTAGACCTTTGGTTCCCTAGTACCTCCGGAAGGTTATTTGTATCTTCCTTCGTGAAGACAGAATCAAAGTATTTGTTCAATTGGTCTCCCATTTCTTTGTTCCCCATTATAAATTCACCTGAATCTGACTGCAAGGGACCTAATTTTGGCTTCACTAATCTTTTTCTCTTCACATATCTAGAGAAGCTTTTGCAGTCAGTTTTTATGTTCCCAGCAAGCTTCCTCTCATACTCTATTTTCCCCCTCCTAATTAAACCCTTTGTCCTCCTCTGCTGAAATTTCTCCCAGTCCTCAGGTTTGCTGCTTTTCCTGGCTAATTCCTTGGACTGAACACTATCCCTAATTTCCCTTGTGAGCCACGGTTGAGCCACATTCCCCGTTTTTATTTTTGCTCCAGATAGGGATGTACAATTGTTGAAGTTCATCCATGTGATCTTTAAATGTTTGCCATTGCCTATCCACCGTCAACCCTTTAAGTATCATTCGCCAGTTTATTTGGGGTATGGAGAGAAAGCAGGAAAGGGGTACTGAGGTGAATGATCAGCCATGATCTTATTGAATGGCGGTGCAGGCTCGAAGGGCCGAATGGCCTACTCCTGCACCTATTTTCTATGTTTCTATGTTTCTATTCTAGCCAATTCACATCTCATACCATCGAAGTTACCTTTCCTTAAGTTCAGGACCCTAATCTCTGAATTAACTGTGTCACTCTCCAACTTAATAAAGAATTCTACCATATTATGGTCACTCTTCTCCAAGGGGCCTCGCACAACAAGATTGCTAATTAGTCCTTTCTCATTACATCACCCAGTTTAGGATGGCCACCCCTCTAGTTGGTTCCTCGACATATTGGTCTAGAAAACCATCCTTAATACACTCCAGGAAATCCTCCTCCACCGTATTGCTACCAGTTTGATTAGCCCAATTTATATATAGACTAAAGTCGCCCTTGATAACTGCTGTACCTTTATTGCACGCATCCCTAATTTCTTGTTTGATGCTGTCCCCAACCTCACTAGTACTGTTTGGTGGTCTGTACACAACTCCCACTCGCGTTTTCTGCCCTTTGGTATTACACAGCTCTACCCATACAGATTCCACATCATCCCAGCTAATGTCCTTCCTTACTATTATGTTAATTTCCTCTTTAACCAACAACGCTAACCCACCTCCTTTTCCTTTCTGTCTATCCTTTCTGAATGTTGAATACCCTTGGATGTTGAGTTCCCAGCCTTGGTCACCCTGGAGCCACGTCTCTGTAATCCCAATTATATCATATTCGTTAATAGCTGCCTGTGCAGTTAATTCGTCCACCCAATCACATCTCTGCGCTCCTCCAATTCTGGCCTCTTGCGCATCCCCGATTTTCATCGCTCCACCATTAGTGACCGCGCCTTCAGCTGCTTGAGCCCTAAGCTCTGGAATTCCCACACTAAACCTCTCCGTCTCTGTCTCCTCCTTTAAGATGCTTAAAACCTACAGCACAGAAAGAGACCATTATGCCCCTCATGCCTGTGCCGACTCAATAAACACATGAGTGAGAAAGGAATGGAAGGATAGGCAGATAAGACGAGATGAAGAGGGTTGGGAGGAGACTTGTGTGAAGCATAAACACCGGCCGGACCTGCTGATCTGAATGGCCTGTGCTATAAATTCTATGTAATTCTGTGTAAGTCTCAAAAGAGAATGAAGATGTGTATTACATTTGCACTTTCTGGACTCTCTCTATACAGTAAATGCCCACTGGCTCCTTCTAAATGAGGTGCCTGCCCACTCTGGCAGTAATCAGTGTTCGAGAGCATCAACGAGTGGTGATGCTGTCGCAGTGCTAGCATCGTGACCTGTGGGAATCTCAGAGCCCATAACATAAGCATAGACGACATACTTAAATCAGAGCATGATCTCTGATTTCAAGTGTCAAATTCTCCAACCGGAATAAACAAAGTATTAGGTTTCTCACGCTGCCAGTTGCTTGGAAATGGGTGAACGGGTATTTAACTGGGCTCCTTTCTGCACTGTGAACAAGGTCTGTCCATAAAGACACACATATAAAACTGTAATACGTACGAATGCACCGAGGATAGTCGTAGTATCCATGGGAACAACGGTTGCAGTGTTCACCACTGAACTGAGGTTTGCAGCGGCAGAGGCCTGTTGTTTCGCCACATCCGTCTGTAAGTTCAGGGTTACACCTGCAGGCTGAAGAGAATAAGACGTCGCTTTCAGGCATTAATTTAAATCAAATTTAAAACTCTCATCCATGTGTTCAAATCCCTCAGAAAATGCTGGAGACACTCAGCAGGTCAGGCAGCATCTGTGGAGAGAGAAACAGAGTTCACGTTTCAGGTCAGTGACCTTTCATCAGACCATTCTGACGAAAGGTCACTGGCCTGAAACGTTAATCCCGTTTCTCTCTCCACAGATGCTGCCTGACCTGCTGAGTGGTTTCCAGCGTTTTCGGTTTGTATTTCAGATTTGCAGCATCCGCAGTATTTTGCCGTTGTTCAAATCCCTCCATGGCCTCGTCCCCTCCCTATCTCCCCTAATGAGATCTCTGCGCTCCTCCAACTCTGACCTCGTGCGCATCCTTGATTTTCTTCGCTCCACCATTGGTGACCGTGCCTTCACCTGCCTGGGTCCTAAGCGCTGGAATTCCCACACTAAACCTCTCCACCTCTGTCTCCTCCTTTAAGACGCTTAAAATCTACAGCACAGAAGGAGGCCATTCGGCCCATCATGCCTGTGCCGGCTCTTCCTCTTCCTCTGCTCTTTCCCCTTGGCCCTGCAAGTTTTTCCTTTTCAAGTACTAATCCAATTCCCTTTGAACACTTTATAAGATCTACCTCTTTGACCAAGCATTTGGTTGCCAGCCCTAATATCGCCTTATGTGGTTCGTGTGTCAAATTCTGTTTGATAATCTCTTTTGTGAAGCGCCTTGAGATGTTTTACTATGTGAAACATAAGAAATAAGAAATAGGAGCAGGAGTCGGCCATACGGCCCCACGAGCCCGCTCCGCCATTTAATAAGATCATGGCTGATCCGATCATGGACTCAGGTCCACTTCCCTGCCCGCTCCCCAAAACCTCTTATTCTCTTATCGGTTAAGAAACTGTCTATTTCTGTCTTAAATTTATTCAATGACCCAGCCTCCACAGCTCTCTGAGACAGCGAATTCCACAGATTTACAACCCTCAGAGAGAAGAAATTCCTCCTCATCTCAGTTTTAAATGGGCGGCCCCTTATTCTAAGACCATGCCCCCTAGTTCTAGTCTCCCCCATCAGTGGAAACATCCTCTCTGCATCCACCTTGTCAAGCCCCCTCATAATCTTATACGTTTCGATAAGATCACCTCTATATAAATACAAGTTGTAGTTAATTAAGACATAGGATAATTTAACTGAGACAGTCAACTTATTCAAGTTGCATATTTAATATATGTTGAACAATTTATTTAGTATCATAAGCCTCTAGGTCTCCAGGCACAACTTGTTTTGTTACCCACTAATGTACAAGAAGTAATTTCCTGAGTATATGCTGGCAGTGAGGGATCTTGCCTCCCGCTCGGGTTGATTAAAAAGTCACAGCCACAGTTTCAATGACTTCCCCTTCATTGCTGGTTAGTTTCTGACATGGCCTAGTTGCAGTGTGCTTCCTGAAGGTCAGCGCGCACCCTGAGCATTTAAGATACATTCTCCACAGTTTAACCACACTCGGCGAACCCATTAGCCGACAGGAAGTAGGCTAATGACAAAACGATCACTAATCATAGAATCTGACAACACAGAAGGAGGCCATTCGGCCCATCGTGCCAGCTCTTTGAACAAGCGATACGATTAGTCTCACTCTCCTCCTCTTTCCCAAAAGCTCTGCCATTTTTTTTTCCTTTATAAATATTTATCCAAGTTCTTTTGAAAAGTTTCTATTGAATCCGATTCTAGTCAGTGCATTCCAGATCATAACAACTTCTTCTCTAATCTTACACACAGCAGAATATACGACCTCCGCACTGGGCTTAAGGCACTGAAGTTCAATCTTGAGGTGAGGCTGCCATTCATTAACCGATTGAACTTCAGTCTTTGTCGTTTATAAAGTCATTATATCATCATCAAAACTCAGTTTAATTACAACCTTATCACTCGCTGCCAGCTATTATTCTGTGCACTTTTAACAGGCAGCCAGGTTATTTATCTTGGGGAAACAAGATATAGATGGTGTGTTCGTCCTGCACAGTGGTGCTTCATGGGACTGGGATGTGGTTTAGACTTGTGTTTTCTCAACTAGGGAGTTGCCAATATTAACTGCTCCATCAACAACAACAACTTGTATTTATATAGCGCCTTTAATGTAGTGAAGCGTGCCAAGGCGCTTCACAGGATTATTATGCAATAAAAATTTGACACCGAGCTGCATAAGTAGAAATTAGCGCAGATAACCAAAAGCTTGGTCAAAGAGGCAGGTTTTAAAGAGCACCTTGAAGGAGCAAAGAGAGGCGGAGAGGTTTAGGGAGGGAGTTCCAGAGCTTGGGGCCCAGGCAACAAAAAGCACGGCCACCAATGGTTCGATTAGAATCAGGGATGCTCGGGAGGGCAGAATTAGAGGAGCGCAGACATCTCGGGGGGTTTGTGGTGCTGGAGGAGATTACAGAGATAGGGAGGGGTGAGGCCATGGAGGGATATGCCAAGCAGAGAGAAGCGTGACACTCACAGCCAGGAAGTGAGAAAATCAGCAGAAGTTGCCTCAGTCTGATCAAGTGTATCTCCTTATATATGATCGAAGATTACCATTAGCAGAAGCCTGCTTGTTCTCTGAGAATCATAGAATTACAACGCAGAACTAGGCTATCCCGCACACATATAATGAACATATAATCTAGGCTGACACTCCCAGTGCAATAATGAGTGAGTGCTGATCTGTATCTTAACCCCATCTATCCACTTGGTCTGTAACCCTTCGAAGACTTTGAGAAGATGGGCAAATGCATGTTTAAACAGGTAAATCTGTGGCTCAGTGGGCAGCACCCTCGCCTCGGAGTCAGAAAGTTGTTGGTTCATGTCCCACTCCAGGGACTTGAGCACAAAAATCTAGGCTGACACTCCCAGTGCAGTACTGAGGGAGCACTGCACTGTCGGGGGTGCCGTCTTTCAGATGAGATGTTAAACAGAGGCCCTTCCTGCACTCTCTAGTGGACATAAAGGATCCCATGGCACTATTTCGAAAAAGAGCAGGGGAGTTATGCCCAGTATCCTGGGCCTATATTTATCCTGCAACCAACATCGCTAGAAACAGATGATCTGGTCATTATCACATTGCTGTTTGTGGGAGCTTGCTGTGCACAAATTGCCTGCCGCGTTTCCCACATTATAACAGTGACTACACTTCATAAAGTACGTCATTGGCTGTAAAGCATTTTGGGATGTCCTGAGGTCGTGAAAGGCGCTATAGAAATGCAAGTTCTTTCTTTCCTTCTTTTCATTGAGGTTAGGTAGCCATAAAGAAGGGGGTAAAATAAGGAGGGATTATAGAAATCTTAAAAAAATTTCTTTTTTCATATCAGTGTTCTATTTTCACAGCAATTCATTGAGCAATTAAAATAACAAAACTGGAAACTCCTTGCTTTCTAAAATGATATACAGAAATACCAGGGGGCCCATTTGAAAAGCAGCGAGACCGGGAGCAACGCTGGTTTCACACCGCGATCGATTTTACTCTCCACGGAAATCAACGGAGAGCAATATTAAGGCCTATGTGACGTGCGTTAAGTGCATCGTTTGGGGCATTGTTTTTAAAAATGTTAAAAATTGCACAATATTTACTTTGTAAATGTGCCAAAGTTGAATGTTGGCGGGTGTAAGACTGGCATTCCACCTGCTCCCCTGGGATTCCCGTGGATGAGTTAGGCTCAAACTACCCCAAAAATGTTTCACTGGAGGGTGCTACAATAATCTATTTTACTGCTGTGGAAAAACAATAACACAGGAAAGACGTACGTAAGCAGCCATCGGGCGCCTCCCTTGGAACTCCAGGCAATCGGTAATAAAATGGCGCACACCGCTCACAGTTTGTTCCCGCGGTGTTGTGCTGCGGAGAAATTTAGAAACAAGTGACTCACAAAAAAGTAACGAAACTTCTGCTGCTGCAAATGCTTATTCGTCTGTGAAATGCCAAACTAGCATATTAGCAATTGAGCTTTCATTTTAGGAAATTAAACCCAGCCGTTACAATAGCTTTTCAAGTGGACAATTAAGATTTGCAACTTGGAAATTAAGCGAATAAAACCTTTCCTTCGTGTGCCAATGGAACTGCAGTGGTAAATTTCTGTTAACAGCACCACCAACGCTTGTTCGGCGTGAGTTCGGGGCCCAGGAGAGGCGAGGGCCCGGGGGCAGCACGGGCCCAGCCCACACTGTGCGATATGTGTGGGCACTGGGTCCGTGCAGCAGAGCTGGTCTCCAGTCGTCCTGGTTAACCCTTGCCACTGGACCAAGACCTAGCTCTGTCAAGCCCGTGTGGTGGCTGGTGTGCAACGGTCACCCCACGTTAAAAAAATCCACCCACAGGCATCTTCCACCCTTCAACATGTAGTTCGGGACCTGGAATATTAGGTCCTTCACTGAAACACCTGTGAACTTTTGACGTGGAAACAAGTCACCCTCGACTCGAGGGACTGCCTATGATGATGATGATGCTTGTTCAAGTCAGTTAAACAGGTTACAGATACGCTATTTATTTGGTGTTTCTGCACAGGGTGGACTGGAGACAGCGCAATTCAAACACCGTATCACCATGGTGGTTACTGTGTCACAGAAATCAGTCGCTGTGTCTATTTACAGACACATTAAAAAGGACTTGTGTATCTTCTGAAGTTAAAGGGGCATTGTTGTCAGAACATTCTGGACATGATTGCTGCCAAAGCTTAATATTCATTCAGGCTTTAAAAAAATGTTTTAGGGCCATTTGTTTTAGCAAATCAAACTAACATTGAAGTCGGCGGAATTTGTAAATTTTTACTCCAACTTTAAGACAAACCGAAGCAACCAGTTTTTACAAAGATTGCTTGAAATATCTGCGATAGAAAGACAAACCTAGATGCATGCCATACGCTTCTTAAAAATGATGCCTTCAGCTATCAATTAGTGAAAGTTTTTGTCTCGACTTGAATGGCTTGCCTCATACCTGGCAGTTCAGGCAAACACCTCCACCTTCATACCGCCCATGGGCATTCACGCTTGCTCTGCGCTGGCTGACATCAGCATCATAATAACAATCCTGGGCATGTCCATGGCAGTTACAAGCTGTAAAATGACGCAAGAAATTATCTCAATGCCCATCTTATCAATACTTCCACTATCCAAAAATAAGCCACAACATTATGTGGAGCGGTAGCATAGCGATAATGTTACTGGACTAGTAGACCAGAGGGGTCTGGGAGCGCATGTCCACAGATCCCTAAAGGTAGCAGGACAGATAGATAAGGTGGTTAAGAAGGCAGACAGGATACTTTCCTTTATTAGCTGAGACATAGAATACAACAGCAGGGAGGTCACATATAAAACACCAGTTGGGCCACAGCTAGAATACTGCGCGCAGTTCTGGTCACCACGTTACAGGAACTATGTGATTGCACTGGCGAGAGGAGATTTACAAGCATGTTGCTTGGACTGGAGAATTTTAGCAATGAGGAAAGATTGGATAGGCTGGGTTTGTTTTCTTTGCAACAGACCAGGCTGAGGGGAGACCTAATTGAGGTGTATAAAATTATAAGGGGCCTAGATAGTGTGGATAGGAAGGACCTACTTCCCTTCGCAGAATGGTCATTAACCAGGGGGCATAGATTTAAAGTAATCCGTAGAAGGATTAGAGGGGAGTTGAGAGGAACTTTTTTCACTCAGAGGATGGTGAGGGTCTGGAACTCATAGAATAGAATCATAGAAATTTACAGCACAGAAGGAGGCCATTTTGGCCCATCGTGTACTTTATAAATGTGGTGAGGGTTTCTGCCTCACAGCCTGAAAGGCTGGTAGAGGCAGAAACCCTCATCACATTTAAAAGTATTTGCATGTGTACTTGAAGTGCTGTCACCGACAGCGCTACGGACCAAGAGCTGGAAAGTGGGATTAGGCTGGATAGCTCTTTGTCGGCCGGCACAGACACGATGGGTTGAATGGCCGCCTTCCGTGCTGTAAATTTCTGTGATTCTATGATTGGAGATGAGCAATAAATGCCAGCGATATCCACATCCTGTGAATGAATTTAAAAAACATAGAGGTCGGTGTGTTTGCAATGGTCATGCTGACACTTGCAACAGAAAGACCTCGGAAAACCCATATCCAGTGAGTAGTCATTTAATGTGTTAGTTGTACAAAGTGGGATGCGTTGTGATACTGTGGAGGTACAGTAA
This sequence comes from Pristiophorus japonicus, assembly GCF_044704955.1. Taxonomy (NCBI): domain Eukaryota; kingdom Metazoa; phylum Chordata; class Chondrichthyes; family Pristiophoridae; genus Pristiophorus; species Pristiophorus japonicus. Next base: position 541,245,383 of record NC_091977.1, read on the forward strand.
ACATCTGCATTAGATCCAGAAAGCAATATTGAATTCATCTTTTGATGCTATCTTGCATTAAGAGAATCTAGTTCTAAATCCAACAACAGCACTTGCTACTGCAAATCAGTACACGAATATAAGTTTATAAGAATACAAAAATGTGGCTGGCCCCACATTCTACCCTACGTAAACTAGAGGTGACCCAAAATTCGGCTGCCCATGTCCTAACTCGCACCAAGTACCACTCACCCATCACCCCTGTGCTCACTGACCTACATTGGCTCCTGGTTAAGCAACGCCTCGATTTCAAAATTCTCATCCTTGTTTTCAAATCCCTATATGCCTCGCCCCTCCCTATCTCTGCTCTGTAATCTCCTTCAGCCCCACAACTCCCTGAGATGTCTACATTCCTCTAATTCTGCCCTCTTGAGCATCCCTGATTATAATCACTTAACCATTGGTGGCCGTGCCTTCTGATGCCTAGGCCCCAAGCTCTGGAACTCCCTGTCTAAACCTCTCCACCTCTCTTTCTTCCTTCAAGACGCTCCTTAAAACCTAGCTCTTTGACCAAGCTTTTGGTCACCTTCGCTAATTTCTACTTTTGTGGCTCGGTGCCAAATTTTGTTATCTCATAATATTCCAGTGAAGCACCTTGGGACGTTTACTATGTCTTTCAGATGAATCATTAAACCGAGGCCCCAACTGCCCTCTCAGGTGGACGTAAATGATCCCATGGCACTATTTTGAAGAAGAGCAGGGGAGTTATCCCCGGTGTCCTGGGGCCAATATTTATCCCTCAATCAACATCACTAAAAACAGATTATCTGGTCATTGCTGTTTGTGGGAGCTTGCTGTGCAAAAATTGGCTGCTGCGTTTCCCACATTACAACAGTGACTACACTCGAAAAGTACTTCATTGGCTGTAAAACTAATTAGTGGGAGGCGAGGGGCGTTCAGGTGAGCAAAAATTTAAAAAGTCAAAGAATAAGAAGGCGGCAATGGAGCAGGGTAGCACTGCGGGAATGAAAACCAGAGGGTAGCACTGGGGGAAATGAAATCCAGTGGGAGGCCAAAGGATTGGACAGCAAGGGACAGAATGTAGAAACATAATGGTGAATAAGAAGGTGGGGTCAAAGCAAGGAAAAATGGTGAAAAAACATAATAAAAGCTCTAACTGAAGGCACGCAGCATTCGTGACAAGATAGATGAATTGACGGCACAAATAGATACAAATGGGTTTGATCTGATAGCCATTACAGAGATGTGGTTGCAAGGTGACCAGGACTGGGAACTAAATATTCAGGGGTATTTGACAAATCGAGAGAACAGACAGAAAGGAAAAGGAGGTGGGTAGCTCTGTTAATAAAGAATGAGATCAGTGCATTAGTGAGAAACGATATTGGCTCAGAAGATCAAGATGTTGAATCAATTTGGGTGGAGATAAGGAATAATAAGGGGAAAAAGTCACTGGTGGGCATAGTCTATAGGCTCCCTAACAGTAGCTACACTGTTGGACGGAGTATAAATCAAGAAATAATGGAGGCTTGTAAAAAAGGAACGGCAATAATCATGGGTGATTTTAACCTTCATATTGATTGGACAAAGCAAATTGGCCAGGGTAGCCTTGAGGAAGAGTTCATAGAGTGTATCCGGGATAGTTTCCTTGAACAGTACATTGCGGAACCAACCAGGGAGCAGGCTATTTTAGATCTGGTACTATGTAATGAGACAGGATTAATAAATGATCTCGTAGTAAAGGATCCTCTAGGAATGAGTGACCATAACATGGTTGAATTTCAAATTCAGTTGGAGGGTGAGAAAGTTGGATCTCTAACCAGTGTCCTAAGCTTAAATAAAGGAGACTACAAAGGTATGAAGACAGAGTTGGCTAAAGTGGACTGGGAAAATAGATTAAAGTGTGGGACGGTTGATGAGCAGTTGCAGACATCTAAGGAGATATTTCATATCTCAACAAAAATATATCCCAATGAAAACGAAAGACTGTAAGAGAAGGGGTAATCATCCGTGGCTAACTAAGGAAATAAGGGACGGTATCAAATTGAAAACAAGGGCGTACAATGTGGCCTAGACTAGTGGGAGGTCAGAGGATTGGGAAACTTTTAAAAGCCAGCATAGAACGACTAAAAAAAAGAGGGAAGATAGAATATGAAAGCAAACTAGCGCGAAATATAAAAACAGATAGTAAGTTTCTATAGGTACATAAAAAGGAAAAGAGTGGCTAAAGTAAATGTTGATCTCCTGGAGGATGAGACTGGGGAATTAATAATGGGGTACAGGGAAATGGCAGAGACATTGAACAAATATTTTATATCGGTCTTCACGGTAGAAGACACTAAAAACAATAGTGGATAATGAAGGGGTTATAGGGAGGGAGGAACTTAATACAGTCACTATCACTAAAGAAGTAATACTCAGTAAAATAATGGGACTAAAAGCAGACTAGTCCCCTGGACCTAATGACTTACATTCTAGGGTCTTAAAAGAAGTGACTGCAGAGATAGTGGATGCATTGGTTGTAATCTATCAAAATTCCCTGGCTTCTGGGGAGGTCCCAGCGGATTGGAAAACCGCAAATATAACGCCCCTATTTAAAAAAGGAGGCAGACAGAAAGCAGGAAACTATAGACCAGTTAGCCTAACATCTGTCAATGGGTAAATGCTGGAGTCTATTATTAAGGAAGCAGTAGCTGGACATTTGGAAAAGCATAATTTAATCAGGCAGAGTCAGCATGTTTTATGAAGAGGAAATCATGTTTGAGAAATTTGCTGGGATTCTCTGAGGATATAACGAACAGGGTGGATAAGGGGGAACCAGTGGATGGGGTGTATTTGGATTTCCAGAAGGCATTCGATAAGGTGCCACATAAAAGGTTACTGCACAAGATAAAAGCTCGTGGGGTTGGAGGTAATATATTAGTATGGATAGAGGATTGGCTAACTAACAGAAAACAGAGAGTCGGGATAAATGGGTCATTTTCTGGTTGGCAAACAGTAACTAGTGGGGTGCCGCAGGGATCGATGTTGGGACCTCAAATATTTACAATCTATATTAATGACTTGGATGAAAGGACCGAGTGTAATGTAGCCAAGTTTGCTGATGATACAAAGATGGGTAGGAAAGCAAATTGTGAGGAGGACACAAAAAATCTGCAAAAGGCTGAGTGAGTGGGCAAAAATTTGTCAGATGGAGTATAATGTGACAAATTGTTATTGCAAAGGGGATGGAGTATAAAAGCAGAAAAGTCCTGCTACACTGCACAGAGTATTGGTGAGGCCACACCTGGAGTACTGCTTCCAGTTTTGGTCTCCGTATTTAAGGAAGGATGTACTTCCATTGGAGGCTGTTCAGAGAAGGTTCACGAGGTTGAGTCCGGAGTTGAGAGGGTTGACTTATGAAGATAAGTTGAGTAGGTTGGGCCTATACTCATTGGAATTCAGAAAATGAGAGGTGATCTTATCGAAATATATAAGATAATGAGGGGGCTCGACAAGGTGGATGCAGAGAGGATATTTCCACTCACAGAGAAAACTGAAATTAGAGAGCATTGTCTCAGAATAAGGGGCCGTCCATTTAAAACTGAGATGAGGAGGAATTTCTTCTCTCAGAGGGTTGCAAATATGTGGAATTCTCTGCCCCAGGGAGCTGTGGAAGCTGGGACATTGAATATATTTAAGGCGGAGATAGACAGATTTTTGAGCGATAAGGGAATAAAGGGCTATGGAGAGCGAGCAGGGAAGTGGAGTTGAGTCCATGGTCGGATCAGCCATGATCTTATTAAATAGCAGAGTAGGCTCGAGGGAATAAATGGCCTACTCCTGCTCCTATTTCTTATGTTCTGATGAAAGGCGCTTTAGAAATGCAAGTTGATTGGTGAAACGTAGGTCCCCTGCAGTCAGAATCAGGGGAAGTCATAACGAGGAACAAAGAAATGGCGGACCAATTGAACAAGTACTTTGGTTCGGTATTCACTAAGGAGGACACAAACAACCTTCCGGATATAAAAGGGGTCAGAGGGTCTGGTAAGGAGGAGGAACTGAGAGAAATCCTTATTAGTCAGGAAAGTGTGTTGGGGAAATTGATGGGATTGAAGGCCGATAAATCCCCAGGGCCTGATGGACTGCATCCCAGAGTACTTAAGGAGGTGGCCTTGGAAATAGCGGATGCATTGACAGTCATTTTCCAACATTCCATAGACCCTGGATCAGTTCCTATGGAGTGGAGGGTAGCCAATGTAACCCCACTTTTTAAAAAAGGAGGGAGAGAGAAAACAGGGAATTATAGCTTGACATCGGTAGTGGGTAAAATGATGGAATCAATTATTAAGGATGTCATAGCAGAGCATTTGGAAAGAGGTGACATGATAGGTCCAAGTCAGCATGGATTTGTGAAAGGGAAATCATGCTTGACAAACCTTCTGGAATTTTTTGAGGATGTTTCCAGAAGAGTGGACAAGGGAGAACCAGTTGATGTGGTGTTTTTGGACTTTCAGAAGGCTTTCAACAAGGTCCCACACAAGAGATTAATGTGCAAAGTTAAAGCACATGGGATTGGGGGTAGTGTGCTGACATGGATTGAGAACTGGTTGGCAGACAGGAAGCAAAGAGTAGGAGTAAATGGGTACTTTTCAGAATGGCAGGTAGTGACTAGTGGGGTACCGCAAGGTTCTGTGCTGGGGCCCCAGCTGTTTACATTGTACATTAATGATTTAGACGAGGGGATTAAATGTAGTATCTCCAAATTTGCGGATGACACTAAGTTTGGTGGCAGTGTGAGCTGCGAGGAGGATGCTATGAGGCTGCAGAGCGACTTGGATAGGTTAGGTGAGTGGGCAAATGCATGGCAGATGAAGTATAATGTGGATAAATGTGAGGTTGTCCACTTTGGTGGTAAAAACAGAGAGACAGACTATTATCTGAATGGTGACAGATTAGGAAAAGGGGAGGTGCAACGAGACCTGGGTGTCATGGTACATCAGTCATTGAAGGTTGGCATGCAGGTACAGCAGGCGGTGAAGAAAGCAAATGGCATGCTGGCCTTCATAGCGAGGGGATTTGAGTACAGAGGCAGGGAGGTGTTGCTACAGTTGTACAGGGCCTTGGTGAGGCCACATCTCACTGGAGTATTGTGTACAGTTTTGGTCTCCTAACTTGAGGAAGGACATTCTTGCTATTGAGGGAGTGCAGCGAAGGTTCACCAGACTGATTCCTGGGATGGCGGGATTGACATATCAAGAAAGACTGGATCAACTGGGCTTGTATTCACTGGAGTTCAGAAGAATGAGAGGGGATCTCATAGAAACGTTTAAAATTCTGACGGGTTTAGACAGGTTAGATGCAGGAAGAATGTTCCCAATGTTGGGGAAGTCCAGAACCAAGGGTCACAGTCTAAGGATAAGGGGTAAGCCATTTAGGACCGAGATGAGGAGAAACTTCTTCACCCAGAGAGTGGTGAACCTGTGGAATTCTCTACCACAGAAAGTTGTTGAGGCCAATTCACTAAATATATTCAAAAAGGAGTTAGATGTAGTCCTTACTACTCGGGTGATCAAGGGGTATGGCGAGAAAGCAGAAAGTTGCATGTTCAGCCATGAACTCATTGAATGGCGGTGCAGGCTCGAAGGGCCGAATGGCCTACTCCTGCACCTATTTTCTATGTCTATGTCTATGTCTAAAAGGTTTTTAGGTAACGTGGCAAAATCCTGCATTAAATTAACTGGATTCCAATTCCCAGGAAAGGAACTGTCAAAAAGTGAACCAAGTTACTGGAGAATGAGAGGGCTCGTTTATCTCTTTTCTGTTCTCATGCTTTATTTGTGGGAAACATCTATGTTGTTAGGGACGTTACAAATAATGTCAACATCAAATCGTTAGCCCATGTTGTTTGGAGTTCACGGGTTCACCCTCTATTTTTCACTTGGTCAAGGCAAGTCTATCTTAAGAATAACAGGAATGGAACATAACAAAAGAAGCAGTAAAAAAGGAGGGAACTTTTCCCTTTACGAGTGATTGGCAGACACCCAGCGCATTCTGTGCCAGAATGTAATTGCGAACATCACTGTTCACTCAGCACTGCACAAACAAAGAATACTATGTGGGGGAATAGATTCTCGTGCAAACACTAGGCACAGTGCTTAATAGAGATCAGCAAGCATAGGCCGACAGCAACTCTTTAATGTATTTCTAAATAAAAAAACGACAATGCTGTGGCTTAAATCGTCATAATCGGCAACGATACATATTGGCCCTTCAGTAGTGCAACATGTTGGGCCAAAAACAATTCAATTATGAGGACAGGTTACACAGACCAGGTTTGTACTCTCAAGTGTAGAAGATTAATAATCTAATCGAAGGGGTTTAAGATGATTGAAGGAGTTGGTAGGGAAGATGGAGAGAAAGAAACATATAAATCTACAGCGCAGGAGGCCATTCCGGCCCATCGTGTCCACGCCGGCCGACAAAGAGCCGCACGGCCCTCGGTCAGCAGCCCTGAAGGTTACATATAAACCCATGAACAATGAACAATGGCGGAAAGGTAAAGAGCACCCGGCCCAACCAGTCCGCCTCACACAACTGCAACACCCCTTACACTGAAACATTCTACACTCTACCCCAACCAGAGCCATGTGATCCCCTGGGAGAGGCAAAAACCAGATAAAAACCCAGGCCAATTTAAGGAAAAAAAAATCTGGGAAAATTCCACTCCGACCCGTCCAGGTGATCGAAACTAGTCTAGGAGATCACCCTGGCCGTATTCGATTCCCTGCAGTACTTACCATCATATTACCAAACTATTTCTTCTGGTTGGGGAGTCCAGAACAAGAGTGCATAACCTTAAAGTTAGAGCCCGGCCGTTCAGGGGTGATGTTAGGAAGCTCTTCTTCACACAAAGGGCAGTGTATCTGAGATACAGATGAGCCGTGATCGAATTGGATGGTGGAACAGGCTCAAGGGGCTGAATGGCCTCCTCTTGTTCCCATGTTCCTACTCTTCCGTTTTAGGTCTCCATTGACCACATGTCATGAAACTTGCCCTAGATTTCTACCACTGCTGCTCTTGAAAGTGTTCCTTTGGGTACTAAGCTGTCCAGGAGAGGCGTGAGTTCGGGGCCAAAAGAGGTGAGGGCCCAGGGGCAGCACGGGCCCAGCCCACACTGCGATATGTGCGCGCACTGGGTCCATGCAGCAGAGCTGGTCTCCAGTCGTCTTGGACAACCCTTGCCACTGGACCAAGACCTAGCTCTGTCAAGCCCGTGTGGTGGCTGGTGTGCAACGGTCACCCCACGTTAAAAGAATCCATGCACAGGCATCTTCCATCCTCACGGATGTAGTTCAAGACCTGGAATATTGGGTCCTTCACTGAAACATCTGTGAATTCATCCTTTTTTGGTGTAGAAGCAAGTCATCCTCGTTTCGAGGGACTGCCTATGATGAGGATGAAGCTGCAAAGGCTGGGAGCAGAACCCCAAGAGTCAATGGGCCATTGTAAGGGACCATGGGGGCACCTACAGGTTTCTGTTAGAGGGAGCGACGGCGGTGGGGGGCGGTTGGGGGGTGGGGGGTGGTGAGGAGACCAAGCACCTCCCTCCTCTGGCCCACCATTTGTCTGCTGGACTTCTTGCCGTTGTTGCTATGGTGAGCATCCCAGATGCAACCCTAGGGGCAGTCTAATCAAGGAACAGCCACCTGTTTGTGTCCTGGCTAATATATATTTTAGCACCTAGGAACGGCTTACGACATTAAAGGCGCTATAGAAATATGTTGTTGATTTGTGGAAAAGATTTTTAGGTATGAAGTGGCAAAATCCTGTAGCTGATAATCTGCATGAGATTAACTGGATTCTAATTCCCAGGAAAGGAACTGTCAGAAGGTGAACCTGGTTACTGGAGAATGAGAGGGATTGTTTAACTCTTTTCTGTTCTCATGCTTTTTTTGTGGGAAACATTTATGTTGTTAGGATCTGTCCTATGAGGAGAGATTGTGCCGAATGGGCCTTTACTCTCTGAAGTTTAGAAGAATGAGAGGTGATCTCATCGAAAAATACAAGATTCTGAAGGTGGGTGACAGGGTAGATGCTGAGAGGGTGTTTCCCCCGGGCTGGATTGTCTAGAACCAGGGTCACAGGCTCAGGATAAGGGGTCGGCCATTTAAGGCTGAGATGAGGAGGAATTGCTTCACTCAGAGGGTGGTGAATCTTTGGTATTTTCTGCCCCTGAGGACTGTGGATGCTGAATCGTTGAGCATATTCAAGATTGAGATCAATAGACTTTTGGACTCTCAAGATACGGAAAGTGGAGTTGAGGTCGATGATCAGCCGTGATCTTATTGAATGGCAGAGCAGGCTCAAGGGGCCGAATGGCCCACTCCTGCTCCTATTTCTTATGTTCTTATGTTCGTATATCCCTCAACCAACATCTAAAAGCAGATGATCTGGTCATTGCTGTTTGTGGGAGCTTGCTGTGTGCAAATTGGCTGCCACACTTTCTACATTACAACAATGACTACACTTCAAAAGTACTTCATTGGCTGTAAAGTGCATTGGGGCGTCCTGAGGATGTGAAAGGTGCTATAGAGATGTAATTTTTTTTCTTTCTTTAACCCTGGAAAGTCTGCCTTTGTCAATAGAGGAGGCTCTTGGTGGGTTTAATCTTGGCAAACACGTGGTCTGTGGGGATCCCAGGAGAAGGTAGGACAACAACAACAACACCAACTTGTATTTATATAGCGTCTTTACCGCAGTAAAACGTCCCGCAATGCTTTGCGGGAGTGTAATAAAACAAAATTTGACACCAAGCCACGTAAGAAGAAATTAGGGCAGGTGACCAAAAGCTTGGTCAAAGAGGTAGGTTTTAAGGAGCGTCTTAAAGGAGGAATGAGAGGTAGAGAGGTTTAGGGAGGGAATTCCAGAGCTTGGGGCCTAGGCAGCGATAGCCACGGCCACCAATGGTGGAGCGATTAAAATCAGGGATGCTCAAGAAGCCAGAATAAGAGGAGCGCAGACATCTCGGGGGGTTGTGGGGCTGAAGAAGATTCATCATCATCATCATAGGCAGTCCCTCGGAATTGAGGAAGACTTGCTTCCAGTCCTGAAGTGATGAAGGAATTGAGGGTAATATCTCCAAGTTTGCAGATGGCGCTAAGTTGGGTGGCGGTGTGAGCTGTGAGGAGGATGCTAAGAGGCTGCAGGGTGACTTGGACAGGTTAGGTGAGTGGGCAAATGCATGGTAGATGCAGTATAATGTAGATAAATATGAGGTTATCCACTTTGGTGGCAAAAACACGAAGGCAGAATATTATCTGAATGGCGGCAGATTAGGAAAAGGGGAGGTGCAACGAGACCTGGGTGTCATGATACATCAATCATTGAAGTTTGGCATTCAGGTACAGCAGGCAGTGAAGAAGACAAATGGCATGCTGGCCTTCATAGCTAGAGGATTTGAGTACAGGAGCAGGGAGGTCTTACTGCAGTTGTACAGAGCCTTGGTGAGGCCACACCTGGAATATTGTGTTCCGTTTTGGTCTCCTAACCTGAGGAAGGACATTCTTGCTATTGAGCGAGTGCAGTGAAGGTTCACCAGATCCGGCAGGACTGACATGAGGAGAGACTGGATCAACTGGGCTTGTATCCACTGGAGTTTAAAAGAATGAGAGGGGATCTCATAGAAACATATAAAATTCTGACAGGATTGAACAGGTTAGAAGCAGGAAGAATGTTCCCATTGTTGGGGAGTTCCAGAACCAGGGGTCACAGTCTAAGAATAAGGGGTAAGCCATTTAGGACCGAGATGAGGAGAAACTTCTTCACTCAGAGAGTGGTTAACCTGTGGAATTCTCTACTGCAGCAAGTTGTTGAGGCCAGTTCGTTAGATATATTCAAAAGGGAGTTAGATATGGCCCTTACGGCCAAAGGGATCAAGGGGTATGGAGAGAAAGCAGGAAAGGGGTACTGAGGTTGAATGATCAGCCATTGAATGGCGGTGCAGGCTCGAAGGGCCGAATGGCCTGCTCCTGCACATAATTTCTATGTTTCTATGTTTCTTTGATGGCTGAACAAGATACTCTGTCACAGATGGGACAAATAGTCATTGAGGGAAGGGGTGGATGGGGCTGGTTTGCTGCACGCTCCTTCCGCTGCCTGCGCTTGATTTCTGCATGCTCTCGGCGACGAGACTCGAGGTGCTCAGCACCCTCCCAGATGCACTTCCTCCACTTAGGGCGGTCTTTGGCCAGGGTCTCCCAAGTGTCAGTGGGGATGTTGCACTTTATCAGGGAGGCTTTGAGGGTGTCCTTGTAACATTTCCACTGCCCAGCTTGGTATGGTTTTTCCATTCAAAAGCCAGTGTGTGGAATAGATTGTGTGTTATCTGTTTTCGTTGCAAGTTCTCAGTTTACGTTTACATAGGACAGCAGTCAAGGTACTCCCACACAGGATTACATAGGACTGCAGAGGTTGAAGAAGGCGGCTCACCACCACTTCTCAAGGACTATTAGGGATGGGCAATAAATGCTGGCTTGCCAGCAACACCCACATCCCGAGAATGAATTAAAAAAACAGGCAGGTTGCTTTTTACCTGTTACTAAAAATTGCTCCCTGAGGGCAGTAATGTCTCTTAGGCTGTGCTTAGATAATAGAAACATTAACGATAATACTCACGTTCACATTCATTGGCAGTTGAAGTTGTAGCTGGTTGCCATAGTTTCTGACTGTATCCGGGACAACACCGTTCACATGATACTCCACAGGTGTTATGCTGACACTCACACTGCAACCTGAACATTACAACTCGTGTCAGTACCACGCAATCAGAGGCAACTGGCGTCAATGTACTGAATTGGAGCAGACACATTTCGACAAATAATACCTTGCACAGAAACTACAAATAAACACCTTTTACATAGTTTCACACACAGACACCTGGGAGTCCCTGGCCAAAGACCGTCCTAAGTGGAGGAAGTGCATCCGGGAGGGTGCTGAGCACCTCGAGTCTCGTCGCTGAGAGCATGCAGAAATCAGACGCAGGCAGCGGAAGGAGCGTGCGGCAAACCAGTCCCATCCACTCTTACCCGCAATGACTATCTGTCCCACCTGTGACAGGGACTGTGGTTCTCGTATTGGACTGTTCAGCCACCTAAGGACTAATTTGTAGAGTGGAAGCAAGTCTTCCTCGATTCCGAGGGACTGCCTATGATGATGAGTTTTATAATTATAAAGATAATGGGTTAAGGTAATTGGCAAAAGAACTGGGGGAGGAGGGCGATGATGAGACTAAAGACAATGCCATTTATAAGGATAACTTAGAAAATAGGAGCAGTAGTAGGCCATTCGGCTCTTCGAGCCTGCACTGCCATTCAATATGATCATGGCTGATCCTCTATCTCAACACCATATTCCCCTTGATGTCTTTTGTTTCTAGAAATTTATCTAGCTCCCTCTTAAATATATCAAATGACTTGGCCTCCACAGCCTTCTGTGGTAGAGAATTCCACAGGTTCACCACCCTCTGAGTGAAAACATTTCTCCTCAGCTCGGTCCTAAATTTCCTGCCCCGTATCCTGAGACTGTGACCCCTTGTTCTAGACTTCCCAGCCAGGGGAAAACATCCTCCCCGCATCCAGTCTGTCCAACCCAGTCAGAATTTTATACGTTAGGGACAATCACAATGATATGTAAATTTGTGTCCAAAATAATGAAGGGTTTAGATAGTGTAAATAAGGAGAAATTGTTCCCAGTGGCACAAGGGTCAGTAACAAGAGGACACAGATTTAAGGTAATTGGCAAAAGAACCAGAGGGGGAGCTGAGATTTTTTTTTTTATGCAGCGAGTTGTTATGATCAGGAATGCACTGCCTGAAAGGGTGGTGGAAGCAGATTCAATAATAACTTTACGAAAGACTTGGAAAATACTAGGGGACCGAGGGTCTAGCGAGAAGGAGGAACTGAGGGAAATCCTTATTAGTCAGGAAATGGTGTTAGGGAAATTGATGGGATTGAAGGCCGATAAATCCCTGGGGCCTGATAGTCGGCACCTGATGGATACATTGGTGATCATTTTCCAACATTCCATGGACTCTGGATCAGTTCCTATGGATTGGAGGGTAGCTAATGTAACCCCACTTTTATAAAAAGGAGGGAGAGAGAAAACAGGGAATTATTGGCCCCAAGTTTCCACACGCGGCGAAAAAGGTGCACCTCCGAGCTGGGCGCCTGTTTTTCGTGCCGAAAACGGCGCCGGAAAAAAAGTGCGGTATTCTCGAGCTCCTTGCTGTCTGCTTGGCGCGGCGCACAGGGGGCGGAGCCTACCACTCGCGCCGATTTTGTAAGTAGGAGGGGGCGGGTACAATTGAAATGAGGCTTCTTGGTGCCGGCAACCCTGCGCGTGCGCGTTGGAGCGTTCGCGCACGCGCAGTCTGAAGTAAACATTGGCACTCGGCCATTTTTAAAAGTGAAGATTTGTTTCTTGGACCCCTGCAAAGGCTTGTATTTTAATTTTCTTGATATTTCTGTGTGTAAGGGAGTGCTTTTAGCAGCACTGCTGAATAAATCACCTGCTGAAATCAGTGAGTTCAGCTTTTCACTGCTAAACTTGCAGAACCGGTGCCTGCAAATTAAGGACTGTGTGTTTGGAGAAACAAGAGTGTGCCAATTCAACTTTGCAATGGATCAATGTCCACCAAGAACAAAGAATTTCTTGCATGAGGAAGTGGAGATATTAGTCAACGTAATTGAGCAGAGATGGCAGGAGCTAGATACCAGCAACAGAGGTCGCATAAAAGTGCCACCAAAAGAAAAGAAGAAACGCTGGAACCAAGTTGCAGAAGATTACTGCGCAGTGGTGCATACCAGGAGATCTGGAAGTCAGTGTGAAAAGAAATGGCACGACCTTGGTCAAGTAGTTAGTGTAAGTAATATTTCCCATTTTTAATTTAATCGTAATTGTAACCTGGCTATCTGTATGTCCCACCTTGCAGACTGACACACTCTGTAAAAAGTTATATTTTACTCTTTGCAGAAGAAATTGGCCCACAACAAAAGGGAGGCAACTCGGACAGGAGGAGGCGTGCCCAATCTGCATCCACTGACACCCTTGGAACAGAGGGTAGCTGCTATGATGAGTCGGACATGGAGAAAAGCAATCGGTACAGCACAAGCTGGGCCCGCACGCGAGGAAGAGGGTAAGTCCTGAAAATGCATCGTGGCCCTTTAAATCAACCTGCTGCCTGGCCTGCTATGTGTGAGAGTACTCATGCCACCCACCCGGCCTCCTCCCTTGCTGTTAAACATTTGACTGTTCTGATCTATTTTACACAACATGACGACGACGACGACGACGACGATGATGATGATGATGATGATGATGATGCTGCTGCTGCCAACCCTGAGGATCCTGAGGGTACAGAACAAGGACCAGTACAACCAGCTGCGGACGATCCAGACTGGATGATGGCAGCGATGACTGAAATGTCTGCAGGGGGGAGCTTCCAATTTAATGTTTATGAGCCCCCATCAAGGGGCATCAGAGTTTCAACCCCTAGCATAGGTCTTGGTTCCACCTTCCATGGTTTCGCTTCCGATGTTGCGGGTCCCAGTGGTGCTGCTGGTATAATGCAGCATTCTACAGTCAGTGCACTACCGTCCCAGCCTGCGCCTCCCTCTCGCATAGGTTCTGGCTCCACCTACTATGGTTTTGATTCCGACGCTTCGGGTCCCAGTGTTGCTGCTGATATCATGGAGCAGTTTACACCCATTCGTCCAACATCCCAGCCCACGGCTCGCACTCGAGTGCTGTCGTCTGGAACACCGAGCGTCCTACCGTTCCAGCCCGCACTCTCCCTCCAGTTCAGCCGTCTGGAACACCGAGCGTCCCACCATTCCAGCCCGCGCCTCTCCCTCTAGTTCTGCCGTCTGCAACACAGAGCGTCCCACCATTCCAGCCCGAGTCTCTCCCTCCAGTTCAGCCGTCTGGAACACAGGGCGTCCCACAGTCCCAGCCTGCGCCTTCCAGTGTAGTGGTGCCATGAGGCAGACCCAGGCAGAGGAGAAGGAGATTGGAGACACGCTCTCCTGAGATGCAGCGTGCAACAGATGTGGCTCAGGTTGTGGCATTGGGTATGGAGACCAATGAGCTTACCCGATCACTCATCGGTGGCGTCAGTGCAGTGGGTGAAGAGTTGACGGTCCTGACGGGAGAAATAGCAGTAATGACACGGGAACTTAGGGAGGGAATGTCCGAGGGAGTGCAATCGACGGCACAGGCCGTCAGGGAGGGCCTGGTTGAGGTAGCTGCTGCAATAAGGGCACGCAGCCCAGCCAATCAAATGGCACCCCATGAGGAAGTGAATATTCACTGAGATATGGATGAGAGATGGTTGCAGCCTTTCTTTGCTGCTTTTAGAGACATAGAAACATAGAAAATAGATGCAGGAGTAGGCCATTCGGCCCTTCTAGCCTGCACCGCCATTCAATGAGTTCATGGCTGAACATGCAACTTCAGTACCCCATTCCTGCTTTCTCACCATACCTCTTGATCCCCCGAGTAGTAAGGACTTCATCTAACTCCTTTTTGAATATATTTAGTGAATTGGCCTCAACAACTTTCTGTGGTAGAGAATTCCACAGGTTCACCACTCTCTGGGTGAAGAAATTCCTCCTCATCTTGGTCCTAAATGGCTTCCCCCTTATCCTTAGACTGTGTCCCCTGGTTCTGGACTTCCCCAACATTGGGAACATTCTTCCTGCATCTAACCTGTCTAACCCCGTCAGAATTTTAAACGTTTCTATGAGGTCCCCTCTCATTCTTCTGAACTCCAGTGAATACAAGCCCAGTTGATCCAGTCTTTCTTGATAGGTCAGTCCCGCCATCCCGGGAATCAGTCTGGTGAACCTTCGCTGCACTCCCTCAATAGCAAGAATGTCCTTCCTCAGGTTAGGAGACCAAAACTGTACACAATACTCCAGGTGTGGCCTCACCAAGGCCCTGTACAATTGTAGCAACACCTCCCTGCCCCTGTACTCAAATCCCCTCGCTATGAAGGCCAACATGCCATTTGCTTTCTTAACCGCCTGCTGTACCTGCATGCCAACCTTCAATGACTGATGTACCATGACACCCAGGTCTCGTTGCACCTCCCCTTTTCCTAATCTGTCACCATTCAGATAATAGTCTGTCTCTCTGTTTTTACCACCAAAGTGGATAACCTCACATTTATCCACATTATACTTCATCTGCCATGCATTTGCCCACTCACCTAACCTATCCAAGTCGCTCTGCAGCCTCATAGCATCCTCCTTGCAGCTCACACTGCCACCCAACTTAGTGTCATCTGCAAATTTGGAGATACTACATTTAATCCCCTCGTCTAAATCGTTAATGTACAGTGTAAACAGCTGGGGCCCCAGCACAGAACCTTGCGGTACCCCACTAGTCACTGCCTGCCATTCTGAAAAGTACCCATTTACTCCTACTCTTTGCTTCCTGTCTGCCAACCAGTTCTCAATCCATGTCAGCACACTACCCCCAATCCCATGTGCTTTAACTTTGCACATTAATCTTTTGTTCTTGTTCTTGATGTAGCTGTAGTAGCGTTTTTCAAATTGAAATTGTTTTGTAAGTTTTGTAACTTTACAACTTATAAGGGATCTTATGGTTTTTAAGTGATCTTATAGTGTAAATGCTCTCACATTTTTTTGTATCTTATTTAATTTTGCACATAAAAAGTGATCCTGAAATTTAAGTGTTCTTCAGAGTGTAAGATTTTTCACAATGAAACTATTTTGTAAGTTTTGTAACTTTACAATATATAAGTGATCTCAGGGTTTTCAAGTGATCTTATAGTGTAAATGCTCTCACATTCTGTAAGTTATTTAATTTTGCATCTAAAAAGTGATCTTGAAGTGTAAGTGAACTTAGAGTGTAAAATTTTTCACATAGAAAGTGTTTTGTAACTTTTGTAACTTTACAAGTTTATAAGTGATCTTAAAGTTTTTAAGTGATCTTCAAGAGTCATATTAAAAAGTATAGTTTGATACAACAAGTATTTTATTAGAGTGACGTTAACTTTTCAATAAAATATTTTTTCATTAAAACTGTTTGATGTTCCATTACACAACACAACGTAGGAACAACTGCAAAGAATAAACATGTCCATACGCAACAGTGGTCGCAGAGCCCTCAGGCATCAGTAGTTGAAGCGTTCACGGATGAGCTGCAAGTCTCGAGCAATCGTTAAAGGGGCACGATGGGCGGCCCTCCTCCGACCTCGTGCTCCGGCATCAGGCACTTGCATGCTTTCCTGATTGTCGTTATCATCCACATCCTGGTCTTCCGTAATACTATCATCATGCACTGGATCCTCACGTCGGTCTTCGGGTTCCACTACCAGCTCCTGCTGCCTCATGATGGCTAAGTTATGAAGCATGCGGCACACAACAGTGAAGTGACCCACAATCTGAGGAGAGTATTGCAACTGTCCTCCGGAATGGTCCAGGCATCGGAATCGCTGTTTCAATATGCCAATGGTCCTCTCAATGATGCTGCGCGTCGCAATGTGCGCCATGTTGTATTGACGGTCAGTTTCTGTCCGTGTCACGCGTAGGGGCGTCATGAGCCAGGTGGTCAGGCCGTACCCTTTGTCTCCCAGTAGCCAGCTCTGCCCTTCTGGCTGCTGCTCAAACATGTCAGATATAACGCTGTCGTGTAGGATGAACGCATCGTGGGTGCTGCCAGGGTATCTCGCATCGACTGACATGATGCGCTGCTTGTCGTCACACACGAGCTGCACATTGATAGAGTGGAAACCTTTCCTATTTCGGTACTGCTCAGATTCCTCCACGGGTGCTCGCAAGGCTCTGTGGGTACAATCAATGCAGCCCTGTACCTTTGGGAAGCCGGCAATCCTGAAGAAGCCCACAGCCCTCTCATGGATCGCTTGTGCGGTCATTGGGAAATTGATGAAGTCATTCCTTCGCGCATACAGTGCAGCCGTGACCTGGTAAACGCAGGCATGTATTGCACGTTGAGAGATGGCTCACACACCTCCAGTTGTAGTCTGAAACGATCCCGAGGCATAGAAAGAAAGTGCAGCTGTTACCTTCACTTCAACAGACAAGGCAGTTGTCCTTCTGCTTCTGGGCTGCAAATCTGCTCTCACCATATCACAGATCTCAGTGACAACTTCTCTGAGAAAACACAGCCTTTTCACACAATCAGCCTCGCTCATGTCCAGGTACGAGCACCTGGCTCGATATTGTCGACGTGGGTAAGGTCTTCTGCCCATCAACCTACGGGCTATGACGTTCCTGGTGCGGTGAGCTCTAATCAATTCTCTCCTATGCAGTGAATTGATGGCGAACCATTGCATAATCCATGGTGTTGACAATGCAGCACCCATTCTGCTAATTTAAATATAAAACTGTCGATGTGGCTGCCTCTCCCTGTCCGAATGGCCTCAGTCCCCCTCATAGCTCGAAGGCTGCTGCTGTATCTTTGGCTGCCGGCCAGCCACTGACGCCGCCCCTAAAGCGTGGCCGAATGGCCTCAAGAACCTTAATGAGCTGCATGTGTCAGGTGTTGATTCTTCGGCTGCCGGCCAGCCACTGACGCCGCTGCTATCTCATGGCCGAATGGCCTCACGTCGGTCCGCTGATTCTTCGGCTGCCGGCCAGCCACTGATATCTCATGGCCGAATGGCCTCGGGTCCGTCCGGTACTGCTTCTTCGCGGCCAGCCACGAAGAGAATGAAGGCCTGCCTCAAGCACCGCAGCTCAGCTGGAAGCTTGCTGCCTGTCCCTGCCGTCGAGACACTGACGCCACACCCGCTGCCTGAAAGGCCTGCCTTAAGCACTTTCACACAGGTAGGAACATGGTTTATTTAATCTTTTCTTTGCTTATAAATTTTTATTCAGGTTGGATTTATTTGTATAATATTTGTAGAAGTATAACTAAGGATTGATTGTAGAATTTAATGACTTCCCTTCCCCCCCCTCCCCACCCCACCCCCCCCTCGTTCCCTACGCCTAATTTGTAACCTGCGCCTGATTTTTTAAAGTGTAGACAAGGTTTTTTCAAGCGTACAAAAATCTTCACTTATTCCATTCTAAGTTAGTTTGGAGTAAGTTTTCACTGTCGAAACTTTCAAATCAGGTGTCAGTGGCCGGACACGCCCCCTTTTGAAAAAAAAATTCTGTTCCAAAGTGAAACTGTTCTACCTGACTAGAACTGCAGAAAACTAAATGTGGAGAATTCCGATTTCTAAGATACTCCGTTCTACACCAGTTGCTCCTAAAAATCAGGAGCAAATCATGTGGAAACTTGGGACCATAGACCGGTTAGCCTGATATCAGTAGTGGGAAAAATGCTGGAATCAATTATTAAAGATGTAATAGCAACGCATTTGGAAAGCAGTGACAGGTTCGATCCAAGTCAGCATGGACTTATGAAAGGGAAATCCTGCTTGACAAATCTTCTAGAATTTTTTGAGAATGTAACTAGTAGAGTGGACAAGGGATGGTGCATTTGGACTTTCAAAAGGCTTTTGACAAGGTTCCACACAAGAGATTGGTGTGCAAAATCAAAGCACATGGTATTGGGGTAATATATTGACGTAGATAGAGAACTGGTTGGCAGACAGGAAGCAAAGAGTGGGAATAAATGGGTCCTTTCCAGAATGGCAGGCAGTGTCTAGTGGGGTGCCGCAGGGTTCAGTGCTGGGGCCCCAGCTATTTACAATATACATTAATGATTTAGCCGATGGAATTGAAGGTAATATCTCCAAGTTTGCAGATGACACTAAGCTGGGTGGCAGTGTGAGCTGTGAGAAGGATGCTAAGAGGCTGCAGGGTGACTTGGACAGGTTAGGTGAGTGGGCAAATGCATGGCAGATGCAGTATAATGTGGATAAATGTGAGGTTATCCACTTTGGTGGCAAAAACAGGAAGGCAGATTATTATCTAAATGGTGACAGATTAGTAAAAGGGGAGGTGCAATGAGACCTGGGTGTCATGGTACATCAGTCATTGAAAGTAGGCATGCAGGTACAGCAGGCATGCAGGTACAGCAGGCAGTAAAGAAAGCAAATGGCATGTTGGCCTTCATAGCAAGAGGATTTGCGTATAGGAGCAGGGAGGTCTTACTGCAGTTATACAGGGCCTTGGTGAGGCCACACCTTGAATATTGTGTGCAGTTTTGGTCTCCTAATCTGAGGAAGGACATTTTTGCTATTGAGGGAGTGCAACAAAGGTTCACCAGACTGATTCCCGGAATGGCAGGACTGACATATGAAGAAAGACTGGATCGACGAGACTTATATTCACTGGAATTTAGAAGAAAGAGAGGGGATCTCATAGATCCACTCTACTGGAAACATCCTCAAAAAATTCCAGAAGATTTGTCAAGCATGATTTCCCTTTCACAAATCCATGCTGACTTGGACCTATCATGTCACCTCTTTCCAAATGCGCTGCTATGACATCCTTAATAATTGATTCCATCATTTTACCCACTACTGAGGTCAGGCTGACCGGTCTATAATTCCCTGTTTTCTCTCTCCCTCCTTTTTTAAACTGCAGGGTGACTTGGACAGGTTAGGTGAGTGGGCAAATGCATGGCAGATGAAGTATAATGTGGATAAATGTGAGGTTATCCACTTTGGTGGTAAAAACAGAGAGACAGACTGTTATCTGAATGGTGACAGATTAGGAAAAGGGGAGATGCAACGAGACCTGGGTGTCATGGTACATCAGTCATTGAAGGTTGGCATGCAGGTACAGCAGGTGGTTAAGAAAGCAAATGGCATGTTGGCCTTCATAGCGAGGGGATTTGAGTACAGGGGCAGGGAGGTGTTACTACAGTTGTACAGGACCTTCGTGAGGCCACACCTGGAGTATTGTGTACAGTTTTGGTCTCCTAACTTGAGGAAGGACATTCTTGCTATTGAGGGAGTGCAGCGAAGGTTCACCAGACTGATTCCCGGGATGGCGGGACTGACCTATCAAGAAAGACTGGATCAACTGGGCTTGTATTCACTGGAGTTCAGAAGAATGAGAGGGGACCTCATAGAAACGTTTAAAATTCTGATTGGTTCAGACAGGTTAGATGCAGGAAGAATGTTCCCAATGTTGGGGAAGTCCAGAACCAGGGGACACAGTCTAAGGATAAGAGGTAAGCCATTTAGGACCGAGATGAGGAGAAACTTCTTCACCCAGAGAGTGGTGAACCTGTGGAATTCTCTACCACAGAAAGTTGTTGAGGCCAATTCACTAAATATATTCAAAAAGGAGTTGGATGAAGTCCTTACTACTAGGGGGATCAAGGGGTATGGCGAGAAAGCAGGAATGGGGTACTGAAGTTGCATGTTCAGCCATGAACTCATTGAATGGCGGTGCAGGCTAGAAGGGCCGAATGGCCTACTCCTGCACCTATTTTCTATGTTTCTATGTTTCTAGAAGCATATAAAATTCTGACGGGATTGGACAGGTTAGATGCAGGATGAATGTTCCCGATGGGGAAGTCAGAACCAGGGGTCGCAGTCTAAGGATAAGGGGTAAGCCAGCTAGGACCGAGATGAGGAGAAACTTTTTCACCCAAAGAATTGTGAACCTGTGGAATTCTCTACCACAGAAAGTTGTTGAGTCCAGTTTATTGGATATATTCAAGAGGGAGTTAGATGTGGCCCGTACATCTAAAGGGATCAGGGGGTATGGAGGGAAGGCAGGAATGGGAATTGAAGTTGCATGATCAGCCATGATCATATTGAATGGTGGTGCAGGCTCGAAGGGCCGAATGGCCTACTCCCGCACCTATTTTCTATGTTTCTATGTCTATATAGCGCCTTTTGCAACCACCGAACGTCTCAAATGTTTTACAGCCAATAAGAATGAGAGGTGATCTTATTGAAAATTATAAGATTATGAGGGGGCTTGACAAGATGGATGCAGAGAAGATGTTTCCACTGATGGGGGAGACTAGAATTAGGGAGCATAATCTTAGAATAAGGGGCCGCGCATTTAAAATTGAGATGAGGAGGAATTTCTTCTCTCAGAGGGTTGTGGAATTCGCTGCCTCAGAGAGCTGTGGAAGCTGGGACATTGAATATATTTAAGACAGAGATAGACAGTTTCTTAACCGATAAGGGATGAAGGGGTTATGGGGAGCGGGCAGGGAAGTCTATGATCGGATCAGCCATGATTGTATTAAATGGCGGAGCAGGCTCGAGGGGCCATATGGCCTACTCCTGCTCCTTCTTATGTTTTTATGTAAGTACTTTTGGAGCGTAGTCACTGTTGTAAGGTAGAAAACGGGGCAGCCAATTTGCATACAGTAAGCTCTCACAAACAGCAATGTGATAATAACAAGATAATCTGTTTTAGTGATGTTGATTGAGGGATAAAGATTGGCCAGGACACCGGGGATAAGTC
The DNA here is from genome assembly GCF_044704955.1 of Pristiophorus japonicus. Taxonomy (NCBI): domain Eukaryota; kingdom Metazoa; phylum Chordata; class Chondrichthyes; family Pristiophoridae; genus Pristiophorus; species Pristiophorus japonicus. The sequence continues at coordinate 541,266,793 of NC_091977.1, forward strand.
CCCTGCTCTTCCTTGAAATAGTGCCGTGGGATCTTTTACGTCCACCTGAAAGAGCAGACGACCTAGGTTTAACATCTCATCCAAAAGACGGCACCTCCGACAGTGCAGCGCTCCCTCAGTACGGCCCCTCAGTACTGCCCCTCCGACACTGCGGCACTCCCTCAGTACTGTCCCTCTGACAGTGCGGCACTCCCTCAGTACTGCCCCTCCGACAATGCGGCGCTCCCTCAGTACTGCCCCTTCGACAGTGCGGCACTCCCTCAGTACTGTCCCTCCGACAATGCGGCGCTCCCTCAGTACTGCCCCTCCGACAGTGCGGCACTCCCTCAGTACTGTCCCTCCGACAGTGCGGTGCTCCCTCAGTACTGCCCCTCCGACAGTGCGGCACTCCCTCAGTACTGCCCCTCCGACAATGCGGCGCTCCCTCAGTACTGCCCCTCCGACAATGCGGCGCTCCCTCAGTACTGCCCCTCCGACAGTGCGGCACTCCCTCAGTACTATCCCTCCGACAGTGCGGTGCTCCCTCAGTACTGCCCCTCCGACAGTGCGGCACTCCCTCAGTACTGCCCCTCCGACAATGCGGCGCTCCCTCAGTACTGCCCCTCCGACAGTGCGGTGCTCCCTCAGTACTGCCCCTCCGACAGTGCAGCGCTCCCTCAGCACTGCACTGGGAGTGTCAGCCTCGATTTATGTGCTCAAGTCCCTGGAGTGGGACTTGAACCCACAACATTCTGGCTCAGAGGTGAGGGTGCTGCCCACTGAGCCAGGGCTGACACGTCAAGTATTTATCCAATTCCCTTAAAAGGAAATTAGATAAATACTTAAAAAGGAAAAAGATTTAGGGCTATGGGGAAAGTGAGGAGTGGGAATAATTGGATAGCTCTTTCGTCATGATATGTTTTTCACTGGTTGACTAGAGGAGATAAGCCACCTAACATGTTCCAGCTTTTCATAAGCCTATGACTGAGACAATGGGAAAACAAGAGAAGTTGCAAGTGCATCATGGGTCAGTTCTGGATTTCTGAAGAAACAGCCTGAGTGAGATTAACTTGAGTTAGTCTGCTCATGTGGGGATGAAAGCTATGGAGAGAACATAAGAAATAGGAGCAGGAGTAGGCCATACGGCCCCTTGAGCCTGCTCCGCCATTCAATAAAATCATGCTGATCTTCAATCTCAACTCCACTTTCCCACCCGATCCCCATATCCCTTGATTCCCCCTAGTGTTCAAAAATCTATCGATTGAATATACTCAATGATTCAGTATCCACAGCTCTCTGGGGTGGAGAATTCCAAAGACTCACAACCCTCTGAGTGAAGATATTCTTCCTCATCTCAGTCTTAAATGGCCCCTATCCTGAGACTGTGTCCCCTAGTTTTAGACTCTCCAGCCCGGGGGGAAACAACCTCTCAGTGTCTACCCTGTCAATCCCCCTCACAATCTTATATGTTTCAATGTGATCACCTCTCATTCTTCTAAAGTCCAGCGAGTAAAGGCCCAATTGGTCCAATCTTTCCTCACAGGACAACCCTCTCATTCCAGGAATCAATCTAGAGAGGGAAGAACTGGCTCAAGCAATCACCAAAAATGTCCAGGTATCACTGAACATTTGTCACTGGAAAAATCTAGACCTTGGAGGGCATGTCGTGGATGTTCAATTTGAAATATGTCTCTTTGACAGAATTGTAGAATTTGGCATCACTGCTATTATGGATTCTGCTTTCACCGCTGTTTCTTGTCGGACTTTCCATGTGTCCTGGGCCAATATTTATCCCTCACATCATCAGTAAAACAGATGATCTCATTGTTGTTTGTAGGACTTGCTCATGAAATGCTCCAACAATTCCCCATTGTACAGTAAGGTAAATCCGACTGGGCCTAATCTATGCCAGATGTTGGGTACACCCTCCTCCACACTCGATGGCCTGGCCTGCCCAGCTGAGTGAAGCCCGTGCTGTCAATGAGCAGTGCTATGCTACTCTCTGGATAATTTGCAAATTGTAGGGTTAGTTTTCATTCGGGCCCTTACAAGGTCAGATATTTGGCAAGTAGTACTTCCACCATCTTAGTGCCTTGCTTCCCTGGTATCCGTTTTCTCATCACCCACATTGGTTACTGGTCCGGCAAGACTTTAAATTCTCATCCTTGTGTTCAAATCCCTCCACGGCCTTGCTCGTTCCTATCTCTGTAACCTCCCCCTGCCCCACAACCCTCCAAGATTTCTGCGCTCCTCCAATTCTGGCCTCTTGCCCATGGCCGATTTTAGTCACTGCATCATTGGTGGCCGTACCTTCAGCTGCCTAGGCCCTAGGCCCTGGAACTCCCTCCCTAAATCTCTCCGCCTCCCTACCTCTCTCCTCCTTTAAGACCCTCCTTAAAACCTACCTCTTTGCTTGACCAAGCTTTTGGCCTCCTGTATCTCCTTATGTGGCTCGGTGTCAAATTTTGTCTGATAACACTCCTGTGAAATACCTTGGGACATTTTACTACGTTAAACGTGCTATATAAATGTAAGCGGCTGTTGTTGGCCAATTTTCTAGGCTCAGGGTAATTTGGATATGTTGGGTGGGCTCCTGGCATGATTCCGGCATATGTTGGGGAGACTACCTCAGGATAGGGAGGGAAATTACTACCATAAAAAGTGCCAAAAACCAAGCTTGCATTGTAAGAATCGGCGTAAACATCAACAGCATCGACTTCAACATTTTGGACTTTACGATTTGGACATTGCTTTTTCATATTTCAAAAGAGCTGACAGAATGTCTTGGGGCACGCCCCAACATGTTCCACAGGAATACACATCAGGTGGGCAGAGATAGTCTGGGATGGCTGAAGTGAGATGCAGGACCCTTTGTCATGTAATGGGAACCCGTCAGTGAGAGATCAGGTAAACTGGTCAGTGCTCAAGCCATCGAAATGACTGAGAGCCCCTGAGCACGAGAACCTCAGGACAAAGGAAGCTATTTGGCCACCCAGACTCATTGGAGCTTTTATCCCCAGGAACAGCCCAGTAACAAAAGCACAGGCCGAAGATGTGAGTCATTGTTCTTTAGTTTGACTGCCTCAGGCAAAGGACTGGTTTTTGGCGTGAAAATTCAGAAGCATTTTTCGGGTATAAGGGACGGCTGTTTGCAGCCATCTCTCTCTCTCTCTCCTCTTCTATGTTTGCTTGCTTCGTTCAACGCACTCAAGGCCGAGCACTCCATCTGGGACGGAGAGAAGAAACCACCATCTACAAGCAAAGAGAGCCTCGCTCATCGGGAAAAGCAGCGAGTAAGCCAGAGGGATAACTGGTGAGCATTATCCCAGCCCACGCATCCTTAAGACCACAGTGTGAAAGGGTGTCGTGTGTCCCAACCAAGCCTTAGGGGTTTAGTGGGGAGGTTTCTGTACGGATCATAGGCGTACGCACATTCTGTTGGACAGATTCGATGGTGCACTATTGAGCCAAGCAGGGGTGTTATAGTCGTGGGTACTTTGCGATAGGGGCCTGTTCAGACAGACCAGTGTTGTGTGTTGTACTGTGTTTGTTTGTTTTACACCACCAGGGTGTGTTTTACTGGGTGCAGGTGTGTGCTTTAACTTGAATAAAAGCATTGTGACGGTTGAGACTGAAAGATCTGCCTATAACGGAGTATTCTGTTCACTACTGTAATTCCCAGGTTCTAGAACTGTTGTAAGGGGGAGTGATTCGAAACCACCAAGGGCAAAACCACTGACAGCACGCAGGGCATGGAAGTTCCGCAGGATTTGAGCCCAGTTATCAGTGGAATCTGGGTGGAATTGAATGAAGTAGCGCTAAAGATCACGGAACTTTACACTGGTTCCAAAGTCCATTCACCCGAAGCAGTCCGCGCCCACAAAAGTGGCCATACCCCTCGGTCGGAATGTCGAGCTTCCGTCTGTTCAGGGATGTTTATCAAATTGCGCCCAGATTCACGGGAGCACAGGCACCCGTGGTCACCTGACTCCAGCGTTAATCACCGGTATGTGCAATGAACTGCAGTCAATTGAAGCTCCCGTTGCCACAATCACCTTCGATTCAGTTTAAGTTAGTCTAAATTCAGTCAAGTGAAATAGAGCAGGACACATCTCTGTGGCTTCAATTGCCCGCTGGTCACAGAGCTCGTGTACCAAGAGCACCTCAAAGCAGCCAATTGAAGTCAATTAAAACAACAACAACTTGTTTTTATATAGCGCCTTTAATATAGCGAAATATCACAAGGCGCTTCACAGAAGTATTATGCAAAAAAAAATTGATACCGAGCAGCATAAGTAGAAATTAGCGCAGGTGACCAAAAGCTTGGTCAAAGAGGTAGGTTTTAAGGAGTGTTTTGAAGGAGGAAAGAGGTAGAGAGGCGGAGAGGTTTAGGGAGGGAGTTCCAGAGCTTGGGGCCCAGGCAACAGAAGGCACAGCCACCAATGGTTGAGCGATTATAATCAGGGATGCTCAAGAGGACAGAATTAGAGGAGCGCAGACATCTCAGGGGGTTGTGGAGGGGATTACAGAGAAAGGGAGGGACGAGGCCATAGAGGGATTTGAAAATAAGGATCAGAATTTTGAAATCGAGGCGTTGCTTAACCGGAAGCCAATGTAGGTCAGCGAGCACAGGGGTGATGGGTGAGTGGGACGGTGCTAGTTAGGACACGGGCAGCCAAGTTTTGGATCACCTCTCGTTTACGTGGAGTAGAATGTGGGAGGCCAGCCAGGAGTGCGTTGGAGTAGTCAGGTCTAGAGGTAACAAAGGTCTGGATGAGGGTTTCAGTAGCGGATGGATGAAGCAGGGGCGGAGACGGGCGATGTTACGGAGGTGGAAATAGGCGGATATGTGTCTCATAGTCTCAGAATAAGGGGCCGTCCATTTAAAACTGAGAGGAGGAAAAATTTCTTCTCTCAGGGTTGTAAATCTGTGGAATTCTCTGCCCCAGAGAGCTGTGGAAGTTGAGTTACTGAATACATTTAAGGCAGAGATAGGCAGATTTTTGAGCGATAAGGGAATAAAGAGTTATGGGGTTATGGAGCTGAGTCCATGATCAGATCAGCCATGAACTTATTAAATTGCGGAGCAGACTCCAGGCCTTCTCCTGCTCCTATTTCTTATGTTCTTATGTGGTCGAAAGCTCATTTCAGGGTCAAATATGAAAGCAAGGTTGCGAACAGTCCAGTTCAAAAAGTAAGACCATGAGCATTACATCAGTCAGTGGAAGAATGGGCCATTTCGTGGCAATCGCACGGCTCTTTGCGATGTTGAAGGGCGTTCTGTCCCAGTCACCAATCGATTACGCTGTTGAATGGCGCTGTTTCGTGGGAGATTTTACATTGGGGCTTATGCTAATGAGTTTACTCGGCAAGTTGGGCACAACTTTAGCTCGGCAAAACCAGCACAGTGTCGGCCGTATTCTGGCCGCATTTGACCAATTGCACCCCTCGCAGAGACTCCTCGCCCAGATGTTTACTGCTTTTACACTTCCAACAGGGTTGAAAATGTTGAAAAAAACTCCCATTAACGTACAACTGATAAATTAAATGACTACTTACTGGAATTGGTTTTCTGGGTTCTTTGCGTTGCAAGTGTCTGCATGTCCATTGCAAACGCACCGACCTCCAACACTAATGTCCTTGATGCTGTAATAATACTGAGAGAACAGACACAATTAATGACTGGATATTACCTTCATTCTTTTTATTGTCAAAAACAGGATTAAATTGTTGACTCAGTACAATAAAAAGAGAGGAAATTACAATACGCTACTATTGTACAGTTCACCATAGAAAAAAAAATAAGGTAAATAACTTTACTTTTGAATCTAACCCAAATTGATGGGAGGAAGTCTCTCGCTGGTACAACAATAACTGTATATAGCGTGAGTTCGGGGCCCAGAAGAGGCGAGGGCCCAGGGGCAGCACGGGCCCAGCCCACACTGCGATATGTGAGCGCACTGGGTCCATGCAGCAGAGCTGGTCTCCAGTCGTCCTGGTTAACCCTTGCCACTGGACCAAGACCTCGCTCTGTCAAGCCCGTGTGGTGGCTGGTGTGCAACGGTCACCCCACGTTAAAAAAAGATTGCATTCTGCACATTTACTGAATGGATCTGGCACATTTAAACTACCAGTACTATTGTCCCTAAACAGTGTACATCTTAATGTTACCAAAGTTACATAGCTTTATTTTATTTACAGGAAAAACAATACAATAAACCACTGAAACATTTAGAACAAAACATCTTCCACCCTTCAACATGTAGTTCAGGATCTGGAATATCAGGTCCTTCATTCAATAGCCTATGAACTCATCCCTTTTTGGTGTGGAAGCAAGTCATCCTTGGTACTGCCCCTCCGACAGTGCTGCGCTCCCTCAGTACTGCCTCTCCGACAGTGCTGCGCTCCCTCAGTACTGCCCCTCTGACAGTGCTGTGCTCCCTCAGTACTGCCCCTCTGACAGTGCGGCGCTCCCTCAGTACCGTCCCTCCGACAGTGCTGCGCTCCCTCAGTACTGCCCCTCCGACAGTGCGGCAGTCCCTCAGTACTGCCCCTCCGACAGTGCGGCCCTCCCTCAGTACTGCCCCTCCGACAGTGCGGCACTCCCTCAGTACCGCCCCTCCGACACTCCCTCAGTACTGCCCCTCCGACAGTGCGGCACTCCCTCAGTACTGCCCCTCCGACAGTGCTGCGCTCCCTCAGTACTGCCCCTCCGACAGTGCGGCACTCCCTCAGTACTGCCCCTCCGACAGTGCTGCGCTCCCTCAGTACTGCCCCTCCGACAGTGCGGCACTCCCTCAGTACTGCCCCTCCAACAGTGCGGCGCTCCCTCAGTACTGGTCCTCCGACAGTGTGGCGCTCCCTCAGTACTGCCCCCTCCGACAGTGCGGCACTCCCTCAGTACTGCCCCTCCGACAGTGCGGCACTCCCTCAGTACTGCCCCTCCGACAGTGCGGCACTCGCTCAGTACTGCCCCTCCGACAGTGCGGCGCTCCCTCAGTACTGCCCCTCCGACAGTGCGGCACTCCCTCAGTACCGCCCCTCCGACAGTGCGGCACTCCCTCAGTACTGCCCCTCCGACAGTGCGGCACTCCCTCAGTACTGCCCCTCCGACAGTGCTGCGCTCCCTCAGTACTGCCCCTCCGACAGTGAGGCACTCCCTCAGTACTGCCCCTCCGACAGTGCGGCGCTCCCTCAGTACTGGTCCTCCGACAGTGTGGCGCTCCCTCAGTACTGCCCCCTCCGACAGTGCGGCACTCCCTCAGTACTGCCCCTCCGACAGTGCTGCGCTCCCTCAGTACTGCCCCTCCGACAGTGTGGCGCTCCCTCAGTACTGCCCCTCTGACAGTGCGGCATTCCCTCAGTACTGCCCCTCCGACAGTGCGGCACTCCCTCAGTACTGCCCCTCCGACAGTGCTGCGCTCCCTCAGTACTGCCCCTCCGACAGTGTGGCGCTCCCTCAGTACTGCACTGGGAGTGTTGACCTGGATTACATGCTCCAGTCTCTGGAATGGGGCTTGAACCCATGACCTTCTAACTCAGCGACAAGAGTACTATCCACTGAGCCTCGGCAGACATCTAATAGTTAATAAGTAAAACATAAAACAATGCCTTTTTTCACAATAAAAATATCCTTACTTTAGTTCGTCTGCATCAGATTACAAGCCAATATTTGCAGACCCATAACCTGAAATGAAAGCATTGCTTCCGTTTCTGTATCGAGTCAGCACTGCACCTACCCTTCGAGTGACGGTAGGGTCCTTTTGAGTCTTGGATATCAGATGACCCAGTAAGGTGTTGGTCCTGAGAAATCGAAGCCTGATATTTGTAGCCTTTGTGAATTCTCTTAACACAGGAGAATCATTGAAGTTTGTGGACCCTGGACGACCATTCACCAAAGATATAACAATCTGAGGAAAATGTTGTCATTAGAAGATGGCAGAAGTTTTCTGTGTGGAACTAATGGTAGATTAAGCAAAAGTCATTCTTAACTCAAAAAATACAACCATAGAATAATACAGCACGGACGGAGGCCATTCGGCCCATCGTGCCTGTGTCGGCTCTGTGAATGAGCGATCCCATTAGTCCCACTCCCCCTGCTCTTTCCCCACAGCCCTGCTAATCTTTCCTTTTCAAGCATTTATCCAATTCCCTTTTTAAAGTTATTATTGAATCTGCTTCACTGCCTTTTCTCCTTATTTACCCTAACAAAACCCTTCATAACTTTGAACACCTCTAGTAAATCTCCCCTTCTTTAAATAATGAATTGAAATATAGCGTTAATCAGCTTCTACACAATTTTACGAAGTATTACAGCTGCAGCATCAACAACAGATTCATTTTAGGTTTGTTCTTTACTTTAACTCTGACTGCACATGTCTAGTTTGCTTACTGGTGGTCTGTAAGAAGCAAGTTTCATTTTTAGCATACATCATTAAGCTCGTCCGATAATGGTGCTTCTTGATTCCAGTTCAGCCTCTTACCTCGCCATTCTCGAGGGGTAAAATCCGTGAATATTCTGTAGTGCAGATGACATCGTCATCTCTGGTAATCCGCCCACGGGCCCTTGTTCCAAAGAACTCTTCGCAATCGCGCTTGGAATCTGGAGCGTAAATTGAGCCAAGCAGCACCTTGTTAAAACTCTGGCGATTTGTTTGCAATGACTTGATGTCTAACGCGATGTGAGATCTGATCCCACAGCCGTTGAGCCTGACACTGAGCGGGATTGGCATGCTCTGCTCGTCAGATGCTAAAGCCGCGCGGTTCTGAGTTAATGGCAGAGTTTGTGCTGGGAATGTCAGTCTGACCATACATAGCTTGACCGAAACACACTGAGATCGCCATGGGCAAGGGATGAGTCACTTAATCAATTAGCATAAACTCCCAGTACAGCTTTGGCCTGGTGCCTTCAGCTCGTCAAATTAGGAGATGCAGAAAATTGGGATTGCAGTTCAAATTTAAAGGGATGCTCCTCCTTAAAGGCAAACTGATGCACATGGGGGCAAATATTGGTCTCTGTCTTTGTAAAGGTTTAAAATGGATTTTAAATGTTGTTCAGCTCCTGCTGCACCTATAGAAACATAGAAACATAGAAAATAGGTGCAGGAGCAGGCCATTCAGCCCTTCTAGCCTGCACCGCCATTCAATGAGTTCATGGCTGAACATGAAACTTCAGTACCCCCTTCCTGCTTTCTCGCCATAACCCTTGATCCCCCGAGTAGTAAGGACTTCATCTAACTCCCTTTTGAATATATTTAGTGAATTGGCCTCAACTACTTTCTGTGGTAGAGAATTCCACAGGTTCACCACTCTCTGGGTGAAGAAGTTTCTCCTCATCTCGGTCCTAAATGGCTTACCCCTTATCCTCAGACTGTGACCCCTGGTTCTGGACTTCCCCAACATTGGGAACATTCTTTCTGCATCTAACCTGTCTAAACCCGTCAGAATTTTAAACGTTTCTATGAGGTCCCCTCTCATTCTTCTGAACTCCAGTGAATACAAGCCCAATTGATCCAATCTTTCTTGATAGGTCAGTCCCGCCATCCCGGGAATCAGTCTGGTGAACCTTCGCTGCACTCCCTCAATAGCAAGAATGTCCTTCCTCAAGTTAGGAGACCAAAACTGTACACAATACTCCAGGTGTGGCCTCACCAAGGCCCTGTACAACTGTAGCAACACCTCCCTGCCCCTGTATTCAAATCCCCTCGCTATGAAGGCCAACATGCCATTTGCTTTCTTAACCGCCTGCTGTACCTGCATGCCAACCTTCAATGACTGATGTACCATGACACCCAGGTCTCGTTGCACCTTCCCTTTTCCTAATCTGTCACCATTCAGATAATAGTCTGTCTCTCTGTTTTTACCACCAAAGTGGATAACCTCACATTTATCCACATTATACTTCATCTGCCATGCATTTGCCCACTCACCTAACCTATCCAAGTCACTCTGCAGCCTAATAGCATCCTCCTCGCAGCTCACACTGCCACCCAACTTAGTATCATCCGCAAATTTGGAGATACTGCATTTAATCCCCTCGTCTAAATCATTAATGTACAATGTAAACAGCTGGGGCCCCAGCACAGAACCTTGCGGCACTCCACTAGTCACTGCCTGCCATTCTGAAAAGTACCCGTTTACTCCTACTCTTTGCTTCCTGTCTGACAACCAGTTCTCAATCCACGTCAGCACACTACCCCCAATCCCATGTGCTTTAACTTTGCACATTAATCTCTTGTGTGGGACCTTGTCGAAAGCCTTCTGAAAGTCCAAATATACCACATCAACTGGTTCTCCTTTGTCCACTTTACTGGAAACATCCTCAAAAAATTCCAGAAGATTTGTCAAGCATGATTTCCCTTTCACAAATCCATGCTGACTTGGACCTATCATGTCACCATTTTCCAGATGCACTGCTATGACATCCTTAATAATTGATTCCATCATTTTACCCACTACTGAGGTCAGGCTGACCGGTCTATAATTCCCTGTTTTCTCTCTCCCTCCTTTTTTAAAAAGTGGGGTTACATTGGCTACCCTCCACTCCATAGGAACTGATCCAGAGTCAATGGAATGTTGGAAAATGACTGTCAATGCATCCGCTATTTCCAAGGCCACCTCCTTAAGTACTCTAGGATGCAGGCCATCAGGCCCTGGGGATTTATCTGCCTTCAATCCCATCAATTTCCCCAACACAATTTCCCGACTAATAAAGATTTCCCTCAGTTCCTCTTCCTTACTAGACCCTCTGACCCCTTTTATATCCGGAAGGTTGTTTGTATCCTCCTTAGTGAATACCGAACCAAAGTACTTGTTCAATTGATCCGCCATTTCTTTGTTCCCTGTTATGACTTCCCCTGATTCTGACTGCAGGGGACCTACGTTTGTCTTCACCAACCTTTTTCTCTTTACATACCTATAGAAACTTTTGCAATCCGCCTTAATGTTCCCTGCAAGCTTCTTCTCGTACTCCATTTTCCCTGTCCTAATCAAACCCTTTGTCCTCCTCTGCTGAGTTCTAAATTTCTCCCAGTCCCCAGGTTCGCTGCTATTTCTGGCCAATTTGTATGCCACTTCCTTGGCTTTAATACTATCCCTGATTTCCCTAGATAGCCACGGTTGAGCCACCTTCCCCTTTTTATTTTTACGCCAGACAGGAATGTACAATTGTTGTACTTCATCCATGCGGTCTCTAAATGTCTGCCATTGCCCATCCACAGTCAACCCCCTAAGTATCATTCGCCAATCTATCCTAGCCAATTCTCGCCTCATACCTTCAAAGTTACCCTTCTTTAAGTTCTGGACCATGGTCTCTGAATTTACTGTTTCATTCTCCATCCTAATGCAGAATTCCACCATATTATGGTCACTCTTCCCCAAGGGGCCTCGCACAATGAGATTGCTAATTAATCCTCTCTCATTACACAACACCCAGTCCAAGATGGCCTCCCCCCTAGTTGGTTCCTCAACATATTGGTCTAGAAAACCATCCCTTATGCACTCCAGGAAATCCTCCTCCACCGTATTGCTTCCAGTTTGGCTAGCCCAATCTATGTGCATATTAAAGTCACCCATTATAACTGCTACACCTTTATTGCATGCACCCCTAATTTCCTGTTTGATGCCCTCCCCAACATCCCTATTACTGTTTGGAGGTCTGTACACAACTCCTACTAACGTTTTTTGCCCTTTGGTGTTCTGCAGCTCTACCCATATAGATTCCACATCATCCAAGCTAATGTCTTTCCTAACTATTGCATTAATCTCCTCTTTAACCAGCAATGCTACCCCACCTCCTTTTCCTTTTATTCTATCCTTCCTGAATGTTGAATACCCCTGAATGTTGAGTTCCCAGCCCTGATCATCCTGGAGCCACGTCTCCGTAATCCCAATCACATCATATTTGTTAACATCTATTTGCACAATTAATTCATCCACCTTATTGCGGATACTCCTTGCATTAAGACACAAAGCCTTCAGGCTTGTTTTATTAACACCCTTTGTCCTTTTAGAATTTTGCTGTACAGTGGCCCTTTTTGTTCTTTGCCTTGGGTTTCTCTGCCCTACACTTTTCCTCATCTCCTTTCTGTCTTTTGCTTTTGGCTCCTTTTTGTTTCCCTCTGTCTCCCTGCATTGGTTCCCATCCCCTGCCATATTAGTTTAAATCCTCCCCAACAGCACTAGCAAACACTCCCCCGAGGACATTGGTTCCAGTCCTGCCCAGGTGCAGACCGTCCGGTTTGTACTGGTCCCACCTCCCCCAGAACCGGTCCCAATGCCCCAGGAATTTGAATCCCTCCCTGCTGCACCACTGCTCAAGCCACGTATTCATCTGCGCTATCCTGCGATTCCTACTCTGACTATCACGTGGCACTGGTAGCAATCCCGAGATTACTACTTTTGAGGTCCTACTTTTTAATTTAGCTCCTAGCTCCTTAAATTCGTTTCGTAGGACCTCATCCCTTTTTTTGCCTATGTCGTTGGTACCAATGTGCACCACGACAACTGGCTGTTCTCCCTCCCATTTCAGAATGTCCTGCACCCGCTCCGAGACATCCTTGACCCTTGCACCAGGGAGGCAACATACCATCCTGGAGTCTCGGTTGCGGCCGCAGAAACGCCTATCTATTCCCCTCACAATTGAATCCCCTATCACTATCGCTCTCCCACTCTTTTTCTTGCCCTCCTGTGCAGCAGAGCCAGCCACGGTGCCATGAACTTGGCTGCTGCTGCCCTCCCCTGATGAGTCATTCCCCTCAACAGTACCCAAAGCGGTGTATCTGTTTTGCAGGGGGATGACCGCAGGGGACCCCTGCACTACCTTCCTTGCTCTACTCTTCCTGCTGGTCTTCCATTCCCTATCTGGCTGTGGACCCTTTCCCTGCGGTAAGACCAACTCACTACACGTGATACTCACGTCATTCTCAGCATCGTGGATGCTCCAGAGTGAATCCACCTTCAGCTCCAATTCCGTAACGCGGACCGTCAGGAGCTGGAGGCGGATACACTTCCCGCACACATAGTCGTCAGGGACACCGGAAGCGTCCCTGAGTTCCCACATGGTACAGGAGGAGCACAACACCCGACCGAGCTCTCCTGCCATGTCTTAACCCTTAGATACACTTAAACTGGTAATAACAATGTTAAAAGTTACTGACCAATATAAGAAGAAAAAGAAAAACTACTCACCAATCACCAGCCAATCACTTACCCCCTAGGCTGTGACGTCACCTTTGTTTTTTTGCCTTCTCCCTGTAGCTGCACCGGTACGCCTCTCGCCGACCCCGGACTCGCGCTGCTCCGAGCTCCCGCCTCCTCGACTGACTGCTCCGAGCTCCCGCTGGCCTTTATAGGCCTCTCGCTGACCCCGGACTCGCGCTGCTCCGAGCTCCCGCCTCCTCGACTGACTGCTCGACTCCCGCTGGCCTTTATAGGCCTCTCGCCGACCCCGGACTCGCGCTGCTCCGAGCTCCCGCCTCCTCGACTGACTGCTCGACTCCCGCTGGCCTTTATAGGCCTCTCGCCGACCCCGGACTCACGCTGCTCCGAGCTCCCGCCTCCTCGACTGACTGCTCGACTCCCGCTGGCCTTTATAGGCCTCTCGCCGACCCCGGACTCGCGCTGCTCCGAGCTCCCGCCTCCTCGACTGACTGCTCCGAGCTCCCGCTGGCCTTTATAGGCCTCTCGCCGACCCCGGACTCGCGCTGCTCCGAGCTCCCGCCTCCTCGACTGACTGCTCCGAGCTCCCGCTGGCCTTTATAGGCCTCTCGCCGACCCCGGACTCGGGAGGGAGGAGGCAAAGGGAGGGAAGATGTGCAGGGAACCTAACAAGGAGGCATCAAATGGAGTCTTGCTACATGTGAGGGAGGAGGGCAACACCTGACTCTCTGTTTCCTGGCTGACAAAGTAGGCATGTTGTAGGATGAGATGGGTGCAAATAGGGTTGCATTGTTTGGCAGTTCGGGACACTGTCTCCAGAGAACAGCGGTGGGCCTTGGCTGTCACGAGGTAATGGTCAATCTCAGTGCACAAAGGTTCTATCGACAATGCTCTGGACATAGAAACATAGAAATATAGAAAATAGGTGCAGGAGTAGGTCATTCGGCCCTTCGAGCCTGCACCACCTTTCAATAAGATCATGGCTGATCATTCACCTCAGTACCCCTTTCCTGCTTTCTCTCCATACCCCTTGATCCCCCTCGACGTAAGGGCCATATCTAACTCCCTCTTGAATATATCCAATGAATTGGCCTCAACAACTCTCTGCGGCAGGGAATTCCACAGGTTCACAACTCTCTGGGTGAAGAAGTTTCTCCTCATCTCAGTCCTAAATGGCCTACCCCTTATCCTTCGACTGTGTCCCCTGGTTCTGGACTTCACCCAACATCGGGAACATTCTTCCCGCATCTAACCTGTCCAATCCCGTCAGAATTTTATATGTTTCTATGAGATCCCCTTTCATCCTTCTAAACTCCAGTGAAAATAGACCCAGTCGATCCAATCTCTCCTCATATGTCAGTCCTGCCATCCCGGGAATCGGTCTGGTGAACAATCGAGTAAAGCTTCATGTGCCGGTCAAGCTGATGGCTCAGTGGGTAGCAGTCTCTCCTCCTCAGTCAGAAGGTCGTGGGTTCACATCCCACTCCAGAGACTTGAGCACAAAATCCAAGCTGACACTCCCGGTGCAGTACTGAGGGAGTGCTGCACTGTCGGAGGTGCCTTCTTTCAGATGAGGCATTAAACCGAGGCCCCATTTGCCCTCCCAGGAGGACGTAAAAGATCCCACGGCACTATTTCGATGAAGAGCAGGGGCGTTATCCCTGGTGTCCTGCCCAATATTTATCCCTCAACCAACATCACTAAAAAGAATAGATTATCTGGTCATTATTACAGTGCTGCTTGTGGGATCTGGCGGTGCACAAATTGGCTGCCATGTTTCCTACATTACAACAGTGACTTCACTTCAAAAGTACTTAATTGGCTGTAAAGCGCTTTGGGACATCCTAAGGTCGTGAAAGGCGCTATAGAAATGTAAGTCTTTCTTCTTATGATGATGACTCTTTCAAGCTAGGTGCCTAGCACTTGCCTGATGCATCTGTGGACAACCAATTTACTGATTGACCAAAGGTGACTCGGACGTATCCAGTGGCATAAAAGGTTAATGCAGTAATGGACTACATGTGCCAGAGAGGATTGGTTCATGTGGCACAAGTTTTCTGCACTCCGCCCTACAAGAAATCGTATAGCTATGGGGCAGCCTCCTTTGTGAAACCAAATCACCAAAGACAGGTGGGTGACTTGCCCGGGAAGGACCAGAAAAAGAACCTGTGGTAAGGACAGGTGCGCAGATAAGGTGTGAGATAGTCACACCTGTCTTTCTTGCCCATATTGTTCATGAATAACATGAAAATTAGGAATAACGTGAACAAAGGAATCTAGATACACTCCATTAGTCACTGCTTCCCAGTCAGAATCTTTTCAATTTATTACTGTATCATCTCCTTCTTTGTATTTCAAGCAAGTAAAAACATAGGACCAGCAGTTGGCCGTTCGGCCCCTCGAGCCTGTTCTGCCATTCAATTAGATCACAGCTGATCTGTACCTTAACTCCATCTACTTGCCTTGGCTCAGTAACCCTCAATACTCTGACCCAACAAAAATCTATCGATCTCAGCTTTGATATTTTCAACGGACCCCCCCCCCCAGTCTCAACAGCTTTATGGGGACTAGTATTCCAGATTTCCATTGCCCAGTTCCAATTCCAGTGGATTATTTGGGATAACAGGCAGCAGAATGCCCTCAGCCGACAACTCGCATCGCGTCAGTGCATGTACCTTGGACATTCCGGACAACTGGTAGTTAATGCGTCAATATATTAAAAACTTGCTCTCAATCATCTTTACAATACTGCGTATCCATTTTGATTGATTATATGGAGAATAATAACTGTATGGAAGTGATTACAAGGTACTAATCTTGTTTTGTGGTTAACATGATATTTATAAACAATGGCCCCAAATTTCCCCAGCCGCTTAAGCGGCTTATCTCGATGTGGTGCACTGACTTCCTGGAGGAGAAAAAGTGCCAAAAATCTACCTGTGAATTTGGCTGCTCCCTCATCGTCCACATCCCTCGGCCTCGCGCAGCAGAGTGTGAGGGTGGGGGGGGGGCAGAGCTTTGGCCACGCTTGCTCAGCGCAGCCGGCAGGGGGGGCAGGGCTTGGGCCGGCAGGGGCACGCATGACCGTTTGAGCGTGCACGCATGCGCAATGGGCGCTTCAGTCTGCGCGCATGCGCAGGAAGCTTGGCAATCGGCCAATTAAAGGGAGAGCGTCCTCAGAATAAGTGGCTATGGAGCATATATAAAGGTGAAGTCTGAATATTGATTTTTGTGTGGCTGAGGGAGTGGAAAGGAGTGCTGGATAGGTGGAAGAGAGGTGTAAATGTGATCTTTGAACATTACCTGCGCTGATGTCCAATAGACGAATGGCGCAAGAGCGTGCAAGAAGAACCAAGAATTTCCTCCATGAGGAAGTGGAGAAATTAGTGACGGTTATTGAGAAGAAATGGTTGGAGCTGGATATCAGCAAGAGTGGTCCGTCAAAGGTCTCCCCCAAGGAAATGAGGAAAAGGTGGAACCTCATTGCTGAAGAATTTTCCGCTGGGGTCAACACTGCAAGATCTGGAAGCCAGTGCAAGAAGAAATGGCAGGACGTTGGTCACGTAGTGAGTGTAAGTAATATCTTCATCTTTAAATTGAATTGCAGTGGAAAATGTGACCATCTGTATGTGTCCCACCCATCAGAAGCGCACCATGTCTGACAATTTATATTTTCATCTTTGCAGAAGAAATTGGCCCACCACAAGAGGGAGAGAACTAGAACAGGAGGAGGGCTGCCAAATCTGCACCAACTGACACCCCTGGAACAGAGGGTTGCTGCCTTGCTGAGTCGCACCGGCAGAAAAAGAATCAGCTCTGCACAAGCTAGACCCACACGCGAGGGTGAGGGTGAGTCATTAAAATGCATCATGGCCCTTCAAATCAACCTGCTGACTGGCCTGCTACGCGTGAGACTACTCATGCCACCCATCCTGCCCCCCACCTATGCTGCTAACCATTTGACTGTTGTGTTGTCTTCTGCAGAAGAAGATGACACTCCTCAAGATCCTGAGCATCCAGATGCGTGCGCTCCAGACCAAGGCGGGTGGAGGGAGGAGGGGTCCATAGAAATGTGTGCTCAGGAGAATGCTGACCGCGATATCGATCGGGACCCATCACAGGGCATCACACTGCCAAAACCCTCCATTAGCTCCTCGGCAACCTTCCATGGGTTCACACCTTCCGAGGTCACGGGTCCGAGTGGCAGTCAGGAAATGCATCTTGGGACACCCAGTGCCACACCATCCCAGCCTGCGCCTCGCACTGGAGGGGTGCCACTAGGTAGACCCACGGCAAGGGGAAGGAGAAGCCAACTAGTCTTTCCTGAGAGGCAGCCCTCAGCAGAAGTAAATCAGGTTTTTTCATTGGGTGAGGAGACCAATGCCCTCACAAGATCACTCATGGCAGCGGTCACTGGGGTGCGTGATGAGGTCGCCACACTATCGGGTGAAATCTCTGCACTAAGATGGGAACTGAGGGTGGGCATTGCAGAGGGTGTGCAGACGATGGCAAATGCCATGAGGGAGCTGGCTTCTGCAATAAGGGCACAAAGTCCGGAGACTCTCCACTTCACTCCACGCACCAGCCACCGGTCAGACCCATCTGGGCCCCAAACCGCCCCCCCCCACCACCATCACCGACCCTATAAGGAAGTGCACTTTCCCCGAGATGTGGGTGGGGGATGGGTGCAGACTTTTTTTCCCGCTGTGGATGTTGTTATTGTTTGTATCATTGACGTGCACTGTAAAATTCACAATAAAAAATATTTTGCATCCAAACTGAATCATCCTCCATTAGGACCACGAAATATTTAGGGTCAACTGTAAAAAGTTAAAATCCCTCACCCCTACAGTCATGCATGCCTGCCGCCCCTAGCCCTGGCGGAAGGGATAGCCAGTGCGTTCTGCAGTCGGCAAGGTAGGACTGCTCTATTTTCAGTAGCTGATTTATCTTTCATTTATTTGTGGTGATGTTGTGCAGCTGTTGTGTTGAAGATGTTGTACTGTTGTGCTGATGTTGTGAAGGTCTTTAGAGTTTTGGAATCCTCTAACTCACCTCCCCCACCCCCCGCCCCCCTATCTCTGGCTACCTGCGCTGATTTCTTAAATGTAGGTAAGGTTTTTCTGTGCCTACAAAAGTGGCCACATACACTGGCCTAACTTAGTTTGGAGTAACTTTCAGGTGGCCAAATTTGCTTCTATGTCCAAAACAGGTGTAAGTGGCTGGTCACGCCCCCTTTTGGAGAAAAAAATACCAAACTAAAACAAAACCTAACTAACTGACTTACATTGGAGCAAGTTAAATGGGGAAATTTGCGATTTTTAAGTTACTCCAAAAAAAACCTACTTGCTACAAAAAAAGCGGGGAAACTCTTGGGGAAATTTGAGCCCCATAAGAGCACAGCTTAAACACTGACATGTAATTATAACCTTGAAATCAGTCCAAGGTATCTATCATACTTATAGTATAGTCCTTAGCGTCCTCAACCAGGCCAACATCCCCAGCATTGAAGCACTGACCACACTTGATCAGCTCTGTTGGGCAGGCCACATTGTTCGCATGCCAAACACAAAACTTCCAAAGCAAGCGCTCTACTCAGAACTCCTTCACGGCAAGCGAGCCAAAGGTGGGCAGAGGAAACGTTTCAAGGACACCCTCAAAGCCTCCCCACCGACACCTGGGAGTCCCTGGCCAAAGACCCCCCTAAGTGGAGGAAGTGCATCCGGGAGGGCGCTGAGCACCTCGAGTCTCATCGCCGAGAGCATGCAGAAACCAAGCGCAGGCAGCGGAAGGAGCGTGCGGCAAACCAGTCCCACCCTCCCTTTCCCTCAACCACTGTCTGTCCCACCTGTGACGGGGACTGTGGCTCTCGTATTGGACTGTTCAGCCACCTAAGGACTCATTTTTAGAGTGGAAGCAAGTCTTCCTCGATTCCGAGGGACTGCCTATGATGATGATGATGATGATGATTGGCTGTAAACTTTATCGGGGTAATTTTGTTCCACTTTGGGGTCTTTTTCTTCTTGGCAGCTCTCAAAGTGAACATAGACAGCCAATGCACTCTGTGTCATTGGCGCAGAAACATGGAATAATAACGTTTTACAGCACAGAAGGAGGCCATTCAGCCTAATGTACGAATGTTGTCTCTGAAAGAGCTTTCTATTTAGTCTCAATCTGCTGCCCTTTCCCCACAGCGTTGAGCAAGAAAATCTAGTACTGAGGGAGTACTCCACTGTCGGAGGTGCCGTCTTTTGGATGAATCGTTAAACCGAGGATCCATCTGCCCTCTCAGATCCCATGGCATTATTTCGAAGAAGAGCAAGCGAGTTATCTCCGGTGTCCTGGCCATTACCTCCCATATCCTTCCATCCGCATCACTAACCTACAGAGGATAGAGGTACGCGGAGTCAGAGGAAATGTATTAGCATGGATCGAGAATTGGCTGGCGAACAGAAAGCAGAGAGTCGGGATAAATGGGTCCTTTTCGGGTTGGAAATCGGTGGTTAGTGGTGTGCCACAGGGATCGGTGCTGGGACCACAACTGTTTACAATATACATAGATGACCTGGAAGAGGGGACAGAGTGTAGTGTAACAAAATTTGCAGATGACACAAAGATTAGTGGGAAAGCGGGTTGTGTAGAGGACACAGAGAGGCTGCAAAGAGATTTAGATAGGTTAAGCGAATGGGCGAAGGTTTGGCAGATGGAATACAATGTCGGAAAATGTGAGGTCATCCACCTTGGGAAAAAAAACAGTAAAAGGGAATATTATTTGAATGGGGAGAAATTACAACATGCTGTGGTGCAGAGGGACCTGGGGGTCCTTGTGCATGAATCCCAAAAAGTTAGTTTGCAGGTGCAGCAGGTAATCAGGAAGGCGAATGGAATGTTGGCCTTCATTTCGAGAGGGATGGAGTACAAAAGCAGGGAGGTCCTGCTGCAACTGTATAGGGTATTCGTAAGGCCGCACCTGGAGTACTGCGTACAGTTTTGGTCACCTTACTTAAGGAAGGATATACTAGCTTTGGAGGGGGTACAGAGACGATTCACTAGGCTGATTCCGGAGATGAGGGGGTTACCTTATGATGATAGATTGAGTAGACTGGGTCTTTACTCGTTGGAGTTCAGAAGGATGAGGGGTGATCTTATAGAAACATTTAAAATAATGAAAGGGATAGACAAGATAGAGGCAGAGAGGTTGTTTCCACTGGTAGGGGAGACTAGAACTAGGGGGCACAGCCTCAAAATACGGGGGAGCCAATTTAAAACCGAGTTGAGAAGGAATTTCTTCTGCCAGAGGGTTGTGAATCTGGAATTCTCTGCCCAAGGAAGCAGTTGAGGCTAGCTCATTGAATGTATTCAAGTCACAGATAGATAGATTTTTAACCAATAAAGGAATTAAGGGTTATGGGGAGCGGGTGGGTAAGTGGAGCTGAGTCCACGGCCAGATCAGCCATGATCTTGTTGAATGGCGGAGCAGGCTCGAGGGGCTAGATGGCCTACTCCTGTTCCCAATTCTTATGTTCTTATGTTCTTAAACCAGATTATCTGGGCATTATGACATTGCTGTTTGTGGGAGCTTGCTGTGCACAAATTGGCTGCCGCGTTGCCTACATTACAACAGTGACTACACTGCAAAAGTAATGAATTGGCTGTAAAGCGCTTTGGGACATCCTGAGGTTATGACAGGTGCTATTTAAATGCCAAGTCTTTCTTTTTAAATGACTTTGTACATTTTATTTTTCAAATATTAATCAACTTTCCAATTAAAAGCTCTTCTGGATTATGTTTCTGGTGGCTATTTCATGTCCTAACAAACCTCTGCGTAAAAATAAACATTCTCCTAGTCTCTCCCTTCATTCTTCATTGGCTATGAAGCACTTTCGGACATAATGAAGGTATGCCCTCGAGTTATAGACTCACTGATCTATGGAAATAAGTTTCTCCTGATTTACTTTATCAAAGCTCGCATTGTTCTCCTTAGAGCAGAGAAGGTTAAGGAGTGATTTAATAAATGTGTTCAAAATCATGAAGGGTTTGGCTAGAGTAAATAAGGAGAAACTGCTTGCACTAACAGACAGGTCGGTAACCAGAGGAAACAGATTTAAGGTAACTGGCAAAAGAACCAGAGGGGGAGATGAGGAGAATGTGTTTACGCAGCGAGTGTTTTGATCTGGAATGCACTGCCTGAAAGGAAATTGGGTGAATACTTGAAGGGGAAAGTTTTCAGGGCTATGGGGAAAGGGGAAGTGCGTGGGACTAATTGGATAGCTGTTTCAAAGAGCTAGCACAGGCACAATGTGCTGTATCATGATTCTATGAAAACTGATCAACATTTTGAATACCTTTATTAGAGTGGAGAAAGATTTACAAGGATGGTACCAGAACAGAGAGATTACAGTTTTTCGGAAAGATTGAACAGGTTAGAGGATAGAGACGACTTAGAGGAGACCTGATAGAGGTCTTCAAAATTACGAATGAGTTGGACAGGATAGACATGGAGAGAAGATGGTTGATGGATGTTTTTGTGACTGGAAGGATGTTTCCAGTGGGGTTTTGCAGGGCTCAGTACTGGGTTCCTTGCTTTTTGTGGCATACATCAACGATTTAGATTTGAATATAGGGAGTATGATGAAGAAGTTTGCAGACGATACTAAAATTGGCTGTGTGGTTGATAATGAAGAGGAAAGTCATGGGCTGCAGGAGGATATCAATCTACTGGTCAGGTGGGCAGAGCAGTGGCAAATGAAATTTAATTCGGAGAAGTGTGAGGTGATGCACTTTGGGAGGGCTAATAAGGAAAGGGTATACACATTAAGCGGTAGGCCACTTAATAGTGTAGATGAACAAAGGGACCTTGGAGTGCTTGTCCACAGATCCCTGAAAGTAGCAGGCCAGTTGGATAAGGTGGTTAAGAAGGCATACAGAATGCTTGCCTTTATTGGCCAAGGCATAGAATATAAGAGCAGGGAGGTTATGCTTAAATTGTATAATACTTTGGTTGGGCCACATCTGGAGTACTGCGTGCAGTTCTGGTCTCCATATTATAGGAAGGATGTGATTGCACTGGAGAGGGTGCAGAGTAGATTTACTAGGATGCTGCTTGGAATGGAGAATCTTAGCTATGAGGACAGATTGGATAGGTTGGGTTTGTTCTCATTGGAGCAGAGGAGGTTGAGAGGAGACCTCATTGAGGTGTACAAAATATTGAGGGGCCTGGACATAATGGATAGTAATGGTCTATTTCCATTAGTGGAGGGGGCTATTATGAGGGGGCATAGTTTGTGGAAGGTCTAGAGGGGATTTGAGGGGGGGCTTCTTTACGCAGTGGGTTGTGGGGATCTGGAACTCGCTGCCTGGAAGAGTGGTGGATGCAGAAATCCTCACCACTTTTAAGAGATGGTTGGATGGGCACTTAAAGTGCAGTAACCTGCAGGGTTACGGACCTAGAGCTGGTAATTGGGATTAGACTGGATGACCTTTTGTTGGACGGCGTAGCTATAATGATAAGTACTGCAGGGAATCGAATACGGCCAGGGTGATCTTCTGGACTAGTTTTGATCGCCTGGATGGGTCGGAGAGGAATTTTCCCAGACTTTTTTCCCCAATTGGCCTGGGTTTTTATCTGGTTTTTGCTTCTGCCAGGAGATCACATGGCTCCGGTTGGGGTGGAGTGTAGAATGTTTCAGTGTAAGGGGTGTCGCAGTTGTGTGGGGCGGACTGGTTGGGCCGGGTGCTCTTTACCTTTCCGCCATTGTTCATTGTTCATACGTTTATATGTAACCTTCAGGGCTGCTGACCGAGGGCCGTGCGGCTCTTTGTCGGCTGGCGCGGACACGATGGGCCGGAATGGCCTCCTTCTGCGCTGTAGATTTCTATGTTTCTAAGAGGTTTCTGTTGTGTATCTGTAAAGCATGCACTCCCATGTTCCGCCACCAGGGAGCTCATCCCCTGAAGTTCCAAGGGATCCCAGCATCCATTGGGAGCACTGTATATAAGCCGGCCCCTAAGGCCTGTTCCTCATTCTGGAGTGTCTTATTAAAGACTAAGTTCACTGTTACTTTAACCTCCCTGTGTACAGTCTCATCTGTGTTAGGAACACAATAACTGGCGACGAGAATACGAATCCAGCTCAAAGATGCAGCAAACTGTGGGCATCCTGGAGAAGTTCTCGGAGGGTGAGGACTGGGAAGCCTATGTCGAACGGCTAGACCAGTACTTTGTAGCCAACGAGCTGGACGGAGAAGGAAGCACTGCAAAAAGGAGAGCGGTCCTCCTCACAGTCTGCGGGGCACTGACCTACAGCCTCATGAAGAATCTTCTGGCTCCGGTGAAACCCACAGATAAGTCGTATGAGGAGCTGTGTACACTGGTTCAGGAGCATCTTAACCCGAGGGAGAGCGTGCTGATGGCGAGGTATCGGTTCTACACGTGCCAGCGATCTGAAGGTCAGGAAGTGGCGAGCTACGTCGCCGAGCTAAGGCGACTTGCAGGACAGTGTGAGTTTGATGGCTACCTGGAGCAGATGCTCAGAGACTTTTTTGTACTGGGCATTGGCCATGAGACCATCCTACGAAAACTTTTGACTGTAGAGACACCGACCCTCAGTAAGGCCATTGCGATAGCACAGGCGTTTATGTCCACCAGTGATAACACCAAACAAATCTCTCAGCACACAAGTGCTAGCAATGTTCATAAATTAACTGGAACTGAGTTTGCGAGCAGAAATGTACAGGGCAGAACCCACGAGTCTGCAACTGCCAGCAGGCCTCAGATGACCCAGATGACTCAGAGTCCCCAACAAAGGATGAATGCAAGGCAATTCACACCTTGTTGGAGTTGTGGAGGCTTCCATTCAGCCTATTCATGCCGCTTCAAAGGGTATGTTTGCAAGAGCTGTGGAACAATGGGGCACTTCCAACGAGCTTGCAAATGAGCTGCAAGCTCTGCAAAAGCTGCTAAGCACCACTTGGCAGAGGAAGATCGGTCCATGGTGGATCAAAGCAATTTCGAGCCTCAGAGAGAGGAGGCAGATGCTGAAGTACACGGGGTGCACACATTTTCAACAAAATGTCCACCTATAATGCTAAACATTACCCGTAGCCATGGAACTGGAGACTGGCGCTAGCCAATTCATCATGAGAAAAAGGATATTTGCAACAAGGCACTCAGACCAGCCCTGAGCCCCATCCACACGAAACTGAGAACGTACACCAAAGAGCTTATCACTGTCCTGGGCAGCGCCATGGTCAAGGTCACCTACAAGGGCACGGTGCACGAACTGCCACTCTGGATTGTCCCGGGCAATGGCCCCATACTGTTTGGAAGGAGCTGGCTGGGCAAAATCCGAGCGCTATCCCATGTCTATGAGGCCTCATGTACCCAGGTTCTGAACAAATTTCCTTCCCTTTTTGAGCCAGGCATTGGAAATTTTTCCGGGGCGAAGGTGCGAATCCACTTGGTCCCAGAGGCACGACCCATTCACCACAAGGCGCGAACGGTACCTCACATGATGAGGGAGAGAGTGGAAATCGAGCTGGACAGGCTGCAACGCAAGGGCATCAACTCCCCAGTGGAATTCAGCGAGTGGGCCAGCCTGATTGTTCCAGTACTCAAAAGTGATGGCACGGTCAGTAGTTGCGGCGATTATAAAGTAACTATTAATCGTTTCTCGCTACAGGACCAATACCCGCTACCTAAAGCAGACGACCTATGTGCGACGGTGGCAGGAGGCAAGACGTTCACCAAGCTCGACCTGACTTCGGCCTACATGACGCAGGAGCTGGAGGAGTCTTCGAAGGGCCTCACCTGCATCAACACGCACAAGGGACTGTTCATCTGCAACAGATGCCTATTTGGAATTCAGTCGGCTACAGCGATCTTCCAGAGAAACATGGAGAGCCTACTCAAGTCGGTACCACACACGGTGGTCTTTCAGGACAACATATTGATCATGGGTCGGGACACCGTCGAGCACCTACAAACCTGGAGGAGGTCCTCCAGCAATTGGATCGCGTAGGGCTGCGGCTGAAGAGGCCGAAATGTGTTTTCATGGCAACAGAAGTGGAGTTTTTGGGGAGAAAGATCGCGGCGGACGGCATTCGGCCCACAGACGCCAAGACAGAGGCTATCAGGAACGCGCCCAGGCCACGGAACGTCATAGAGCTGCAGTCATTCCTGGGACTCCTCAACTATTTTGGTAACTTCCTACCGGGGTTAAGCACCCTTTTTGAGCCCCTACATGTGTTATTGCGCAAAGGTGAGAACTGGGTATGGGGAAAAAAACAAGTAATTGCTTTTGAGAAAGCCAGAAACATTTTATGCTCCAACAAGCTGCTTGTATTGTATAACCCGTGTAAAAGACTTGTGTTAGCCTGTGACACGTCGTCGTACGGAGTCGGGTGTGTATTACAACAAGCTAACGTTGCGGGGAAGTTGCAACCTGTCGCCTATGCTTCCAAGAGCTTGTCTAAGGCCGAGAGGGCCTACAGCATGATTGAGAAAGAGGCATTAGCGTGTGTGTTCGGGGTAAAGAAAATGCATCAGTGCCTGTTTGGCCTCAAATTTGAGCTGGAAACCGATCACAAGCCCCTCATATCCCTGTTCACTGAAAACAAGGGGATAAATACTAATGCCTCAGCCCGCATACAAAGGTGGGCACTCGCGCTACCAGTGTATAACTATACCATCTGCCACAGGCCAGGCACCGAGAACTGTGCGGATGCTCTCAGTCGGCTACCATTGCCCACCACGGGGGTGGAAATGGCGCAGCCTGCAAACTTGTTGATGGTGGCGCAGCCCGCAGACTTGTTGATGGTCATGGAAGCGTTTGAAAATGATAAATCACCTGTCACGGCCCGCCAGATTAGGACTTGGACCAGCCAAGATCCTCTGCTGTCCCGAGTAAAAAACTGTGTACTGCATGGGAGCTGGGCCAGCATCCCCGTTGAAATGCAAGAGCTAATCAAGCCGTTCCAGCGGTGAAAGGACGAGCTGTCCATTCAGGCAGACTGCCTGTTGTGGGGTAACCGCGTAGTGCTACCAAAAAAGGGCAGGGAGACGTTCATCTCGGATCTCCACAGCACACACCCGGGTATAGTAATGATGAAAGCGATAGCCAGATCCCACGTGTGGTGGCCTGATATCGACTCTGACTTCGAGTCCTGTGTACGGCAATGCAGAGTATGTGCTCAGTTGAGCAACACGCCTAGAGAGGCACCACTAAGTTTGTGGTCCTGGCCCTCCAGACCATGGTCGAGGATCCATGTAGACTATGTGGGCCCGTTTCTCAATAAAATGTTCCTGGTGGTGGTGGATGCTTTTTCAAAATGGATTGAGTGTGAAATAATGTCTGGAAGCACCGCCACCGCCACCATTGAAAGCCTGAGGGGAATGTTTGCCACCCACGGCCTGCCTGACTTACTGGTCACTGACAATGGGCCATGTTTCACCAGTGCCGAATTTAAAGAATTTATGTCCCGCAATGGGATCGAACATGTCACCTCGGACCCGTTTAAACCAGCCTCCAATGGGCAGGCAGAGTGGGCAGTACAAACCATCAAACAGAGCCTTAAACAAGTCACAGAAGGCTCACTCCAATCCCGCCTGTCCCGAGTACTGCTCAGCTACTGCACATGACCCCACTCGCTCAGAGGGGTGCCCCCGGCTGAGCTACTCATGAAAAGGACACTTAAAACCAGACTCTCGCTGGTTCACCCCAACCTGCATGATCAGGTAGAGAGCAGGCGGCAGCAACAAAATGTAAACGATGGTCGCGCCACTGTGTCACGGGAAATTGATCTGAATGACCCTGTGTATGTGCTAAACTATGGACATGGTCCCAAGTGGATCGCGGGCACAGTGATAGCTAAAGAAGGGAATAGGGTGTTTGTAGTCAAACTAGACAATGGACAAATTTGCAGAAAGCACCTGGACCAAACGAGGATACGGTTCACAGACTGCCCTGAACAACCCACAGCAGACACCGCCTTTTTCGAGCCCACAACACACACCCAAAGGATCAACGACACCACGCCGGACCAGGAAATCAAACCCATCACACCCAACAGCCCAGCAAGGCCAGGCTTACCCAGCAGCCCTGCAGGGCCAACAACACGCCAGCCCAGCGAGGGCACAGCCAACACACCAGAACAGACATTTGTACCGAGGCGGTCCACCAGGGAAAGAAAGGCTCCCGACCGCCTCACCTTGTAAATAGTTTTCACTTTGACTTTGGGGGGGGAGTGATGTTGTGTATCTGTAAAGCATGCACTCCCATGTTCCGCCGCCAGGGAGCTCATCCCCTGAAGTGTATATAAGCCGGCCCCTAAGGCCTGTTCCTGACTCTGGAGTGTCTTATTAAAGACTGAGGTCACTGTTACTTTAATCTCCCTGTGTGCAGTCTCATTTGTGTTAGGAACACAATAGTTTCCACTTGTGGGGGAATCCAAAACTTGGGGCCATCAATACAAGATAGTTACTAATAAATCCAATAGGGAAATATGGAGAAAGCTTTTTACTCAAAGAGTGATTAGAATGTGGAACTTGCTGCCACAGGAAGTGGTTGAGGCAAATAGCTTAGATGCTTTCAAAAGGAATCGAGACAAGTACATGAGAGAAAAGGGAATAGAGAGATATGCTGAAAGGCGACATGAGAGAGATGGAATGGGAGGAGGCTCGAGTGGAGTATAAACACCAGCACAGACTAGTCGGGCCGAATGGCTGTTTCTGTCCTGTATATTATATGTAATTCAATCTAATTCTAGATCTCCTCTTAACCTCTTTCTTCTAAAGAAAAATGTATGAAGGTGTTATTCAGAAGAATGAGAGGTGATCTTATCGAAACGTATAAGATTATGAGGGGGCTTGACAAGGTGGATGCAGAGAGGATGTTTCCACTGATGGGGGAGTCTAGAACTATGGGGCATGGTCTTAGAATAAGGGGCCACCCATTTAAAACTGAGAGGAGGAGAAATTTCTTCTCTCAGAGGGTTATAAATCTGTGGAATTCGCTGCCTCAGAGAGCTGTGGAGGCTGGGACATAGATTAAATTTAAGACAGAAATAGTTTCTTAAACGATAAGGGGATAAGGGGTTATGGGGAGCGGGCAGGGAAATGGACCTGAGTCCATAATCAGATCAGCCATGATCTTATTAAATGGCGGAGTAGGCTCGAGGGGCTGTATGGCCTACTCCTGCTCCTATTTCTTATGTTCTTATGTTCTTATGGCAGGACAAGTTGCGAAGGCTGTTCATAAAGAACACGGGATTCTTGACTGTAACTAGAGGCATGGGGCACAAAAGCAAGGAAGTTATTCTAAACGTTTATAAAATGCTGGTTAGGCCTCAGCTGGACTATTGGCCGGAATCTATATAAATATAAAAACAGATAGTAAGAGTTTCTACAGGTATATAAAAAGGAAGAGAGTAGCTAAAGTAAACATCGGTCCTTTAGAGGATGAGACTGGGGAATTAATAATAGGGAACAAGGAAATGACAGACTTTGAACACATATTTTGTATCGGTCTTCATGGTAGAAGACACTAAAAACATCTCAATAATGGATAATCAAGGGGCTATAGGGAGAGAGGAACTTAAAACAATCACTATCACTAAATAAAAAGTACTTGGTAAAATAATGGGATTAAAGGTGGACAAGTCCCCTGGACCTGATGGCTTGCATCCTAGGGTCTTAAAAAAAGTGGCTGCAGACATAATGGATGCATTGGTTGTAATCTACCAAAATTCCCTGGATTCTGGAGAGGTCCCAGCGGATTGGAAAACTGCAAATGTAATGTCCCTATTTAAAAAAGGAGGGAGACAGAAAGCAGGAAACTATAGACCAGATAACCAAACATCTGTCATTATTAAGGAAGCAGTAGCAGGACATTTGGGAAAGCAGAGTCAGCATGGTTTTATGAAAGGGAAATCATGTTTGACAAATTTGCTGGAGTTCTGTGAGGATGTAATGAGCAGGGTGGATAAGGGGGAACCAGAGGCTGGGGCCTCAACTATTTACAATCTACTTTAATGACTTGGATGAAGGGACCGAGTGTAATGTGGCCAAGTTTGCTGATGATACAAAGATGGATGGGAAAGCAAATTGTGAGGAGGACACAAAAAAATCTGCAAAGTGATATAGACAGGCTAAGTGAGTGGACAAACATTTGGCAGATGGAGTATAATGTGGGAAAGTGTGAGGTTATCCACTTTGGTAGGAAAAATAAAAAAGCTAATTATTATTTAAATGGAGAGACATTACAAAATGTTGCAATACAGAGCGACCTGGGGGTCCTTGTGCATGAAACACAAAGTAGTCTGCAGGTACAGGAAGTGATCAGGAAGGCAAATGGAATGTTGGCTTTTATTGCAAAAGGGATGGAGTATAAAAGCAGAGAAGTCCTGCTACAACTGTACAGGGTATTGGTGAGACCACACCTGGAGTACTGCATACAGTTTTGGTCTCCGTACTTCAGGAGGGATATACTTGCATTGGAGGCAGTTCAGGGAAGAATCACTCGGTTGATTCCTGAGATGAGGGGGTTGACTTATGAAGAAAGGTTGAGTAGGTTGTGCCTATACTCATTGGAGTTTATAAGAATGAGAGGTGATCTTATTGAAACATATAAGATACTGAGGGGGCTCGACAAGGTAGATGCAGAGAGGATGTTTCCTGCCGTGGGGGAATCTAGAACTAGGGGACTATGGGCTAGATTTTACACTTTTGTGATTTTTTTGCCCAAAAAAGAATGTTATTTCTAGCATGGGCAGTAAAAATAGGTTTTCAGATCGCCAGCTTCCCGCCCATTCTCAAAGCATCTCGTCTCCATTTTTGAAATTGGGCGTTACCGCGAGCGATATGAAATGGGCAGTAGTGTTAAATCTCGCTGACCTTCTGCCGTAAAGTGTCGCCGTCCTTAGCAATGGCATGGCAACGCTCGATTCCCGCGATTCAGGAGGTCAAGGGTCATCATGACATGCGCAGAAGATGAGACAGAGAGGGAGCTGAGAGGGATTGAAAGCGTGTGTGGGTGTGGTGTGTTTGCTTGTTTGGTTGCTGTGGGAGGCACGAGGGAGATTCACCAGCAGCAAAAAGCCTACTAAGCACCAAGAACATAGTTGGCAACGAGTTTTTGGCTAATAAAAAAGATATAACATGGAAGGGATGGTGGAGGCCCTGGAGTTGGTAGCCAGGAACATTGGTGGCAGAGGGCTCCCAATGGTCCCGGAGTATGGCACTGCACCCCAAGGTGCCGCAGCCCCATTACCAACCACACGAGAGCCAGGAGCAACATCTTGCTTCTGGCTCGGAGCACGTTCCCACCTCGGGACCGTCCTCTCCCGTATCCGTCCAAGTAATAGTTCGGCCATCATCTCCCCCTCCCAATGAAGCATCGCCTAAAGAGCTCCTCGGCCAGATGGCTTGGAGTCAGGAGGGGAAGGGGAAGGGGTAGAAGTGGGGAGGAGAAGCGAAGGGGAAGGGTTGGTTTTTACAAAAATACAGATGATTTCAGACAACTGTTCGGTTTAAATGTTTTTTATTTAACAAAACCTTGTTGTGTATTGGCTCAGTTGGCTGCACCGTTACATCCTGATGATTCCTTAACATCAAAGGGTATAATTACACTTGACTTCAATCAACTTAAACTTTAGCTGTCACCAAGGTGATGCCCACCATTGATGTATGACCTGCACACCCAGCAGTGTGTCAGCCTTGTAAATATCACCAACGTTCTTTCAGGCAAAGCGCTCATTGATGAGCTCCTGACGTAAGGCTCTTGCAGCTATCATGCCATCATGGGCCCTTTCATGCGGTCTACAGGGGCGCGGGGGCAAGGCTTCAGCATCAGCCTGATTGTCTGGGCTGATGTCAGCGTCCTCCTCCTCGTCCTCCTCTTCCTCTCTCTGGTGAGGTGGACTGTCAGACTCATCAGGCAATTCTTGTCCCCTCCTGATAGCCAAGCTGTGCAGCATGGAGCACACCACAACGAATTGACCTACCTGCTCAGGGTGGTATTGGAGGTTGCCTCCCGAGTGGTCCAGGCATCTAAAGCGCTGCTTAAGCACACCAATGGTTTTCTCCACGATATTGCGAGTGGCTCTGTGGCTCTCATTGTATCGCCTCTCAGCTTCGGTGTGGGTGTCACGCAGGGGGGTCATCAGCCAGGTGGCGAGGCCATATCCTTTGTCACCAAGCATCCAGCATTGCCCTTGTGACTGATTGTTAAACAAGTCAGATACAGTGCTCTCACGCAGGATGTGAGCATCATGGATGCTACCCGGAAATTTAGCATTCACTGCCAGTATAATTTGCTGGTGGTCGACAACGAGTTGGACATTCAGGGAGTGGAATCCCTTGCGGTTTCTGAAAACCTCTGCATCTTGAAAAGGTGCCCGCATCGCGATGTGCATACAGTCTATTGCTCCCTGCACCTTGGGGAAGTTTGCAATTCTGGAGCATCCTAGAGCCCTCTCACTCTGTGCCTCCCTGGAAGCTGATCAAGTCCCTCCTGCATGCGTACAGCGCTTCAGTGACCTGCCTAATGCAGCAATGTGTGGCATGCTGAGACAGTCTGCAAATATCTCCAGCTGTGGCCTGAAAAGAACCCGGCGTGTAGAACGACAGTGCCATGGTGACTTTGACCTCGACAGACAGTGCAGTACTGCTGGTGCTGGCAGGCTGAGGATCTCCCCTTATGAGCTGGCATACCTCAGTGGTAACCTCTTTGTGGAAGCGCAGTCTCCGAAGGCAGGTGGTGCAGGGCAAGTCGAGGTAAGAATGCTTGTCCCTGTACTTGCGGGGGGTGTAACGTCTGGTCCTCCTCATCAGTCTGGCACGTCTTACATTGGGCACATAATGTTGTGGAGCATACTCTCGCCCATCTCGAGTCTGCAGCATGTATTAGTCATCAAGAGAGGGTGAGAAAGGACAGGCCCCATTGCAATAGCTCTCTGTTTTCCACTGATTGGTCACAAACAATGAATGTCCCGACGAAGACACCTATTAAATTCCAATCGTTCACCGTATGATAAAGATGTTTGTACAGATGTTCACATCCCCTCCAAAGACCTCCAGAGTACATCCGAACTCTCCCGAGGTTGAAGCAGAGCAGCCTTTTAAATGATGCGACATATGATGTAGAACATGGCGTCCATAACGCTGTGATTCGTTCCGGTTAGTTCCACTTTTTCTGGGCATTTTTTTGGGTGAGCGATATTGTGGGTGATATGTGTGCGAGGTGGTGAAAGTGACGCTGGGCGATCTCATGGCCGTTAGTTTTGGCAAATGTGATTTTTCCGACAAAAAAAAGTGGGCGTTCGGTATTACTGAATCTCATAAGAACATAAGAATTAGGAACAGGAGTAGGCCATCTAGCCCCTCGAGCCTGCTCCGCCATTCAACAAGATCATGGCTGATCTGGCCGTGGACTCAGCTCCACTTACCCGCCCGCTCCCCGTAACCCTTAATTCCCTTATTGGTTAAAAATCTATCTATCGTTAATTCCGTGCGGAAACTAACGCTGGGCGATATTATGGGCGTTGATTTCGCCCATTCTGATGATTCCACCCCAAAAAAAGTGGGCGGGTGGTATTATTTTTTCCTGGCGTTATGCACATACGGAAAGTAACGCTCGTGAATAAGTTTCCGAAAAATGCCCGTCAGTTTCCATTTTGTAGCTAAATGGACGTTATATGGGTGTTATACGTAATTTCAGCGGTAAAATGGACGTTAAGTGGGTGTTAAGCATGCAAAAAACGTGGAAAATCTAGCCCCATGATGTAATCACTGACCATTTACTGAAAAATGATCAACAGCCTTTTGTCCAGCTTCATTAACATCATGGAGAGATTCTCTAACTTGAGCATTAATAGAGGTTGGAATTGGACCGTCATTCAGCAGATGGCCAACTCCTGAATCAGAACAATGCTAATACTGTACCAATCAGAGTTATAAATCAGCACTCTGTGCCCTACTGGTGACAGAAAGTGTGCTGAAACATGTCGAGTTGCTAATAAACAGAAGAGATGGACTGTAACAAAGGGCCAATTATCCTTCCTCTGTACAATCAAGGCTTCCAGTACGTTAGCTGCACTATCCAACTCGAACACTTCCTAGGTCGAACCAGCTGCAAATATACATAATAGTCATTTTGTCTGCCAATTCAATAACTAGAGACCATTGCCAATAAAAAGACTGGGAAAATGTCCACATTCGAGAAGGTCCTTGTATAATTAAAAGTAACTACAGCTTTCTCTGTCACTGTACTACTGATTTTTAAAACTGTTCTGTTTAGAATGCAGTATCTAATCAAATTAATTTACATTCTTTTACTTTGCAAAAAGAAAGAAAAATAACTTGCATTTATAAAGCGCCTTTCACAACCTCAGGACGTCCCAAAGTGTTTCACAGCCAATGAAGCACATTTGAAATGTTGTCACTGTTGTAACACAGGGAAACGCACCAGCCAATTTATGCACAGCAAGATGTCATAAACAGCAATCAGCCATTTTACTGTTAATAAGAAATGATTAAAAATAATGGAAACTGAAGATGTAAAATAAAGAGGCGGACTTTCCTCTTTATCACATTAATGATATTTTCAAGGGAAAATGTGATTAATGTATACAATGTTTGTTTAACGGGAATAAATCAGATAATGGGAAGATTTTGTGAGTAATTGTGCAAATTCACTTTGAGACGTTTTGACAGTATCAGGGCCCGCAAACATGATCTGCTTCCTCCAGTTCTAATCAATCTTGAAGAGAATAACACATATCTTTTTTTGTGCAATTTTCTAAACATGCACACACAAAAAACAAATCTATTGCAAGATTATATAGAATCATAGATTCTTACAGCACAGAAGGAGGCCATTCGGCCCATTGTGCCTGTGCTAGCTCTTTGAAAAAGCGATCCAATCAGTCCCACTCCCCCCCCGGCACTTTCCCCAGAGCTCTGCACATTTCTCCTTTTCAACTATTTACCCAATTCACTTTTGAAAGTTATTATTGAATTGGCTTCCACCACCCTTTCAGTCAGTGCATTTTCAGATCATAACAACTCGGTGCATTAAAAACAAACTTCCCTCGTCACATCTCGTATTTTAAGGCAGGATTTTATATTGGTGAAAGGAACTTGAGCTCAAACTTGAAGAACCTTCCAATTTGTAAAAGCAACAAGAAAACAAACTAAAATGCTGAGATATAACATTTGTGAGACTTACGAGCAAAGTACTGCCACGGGCTGTAGGACCTTCCAAAGTCGACCGATCTCTCAAGGGCCCAAAGGTCAGGACGTGGAGAGTTTGCAAATTTGATAAGAATATAAGCCACATGAAAGAGCTGTTAAAAAGACACATGTATTCATTAATATTGATACAACGGCACCTGCAATGACATACATTTACACTGATAGATCCATTTGCCAATCTGAAAGGGTTAGTTTTTGTGATGGTAATATGTAACATAAGAACATAAGAAATAGGAGCAGGAGTTGGCCATTCGGCCCCTTGAGCTTGCTCCGCCATTCAATCAGATCATAGAAACATAGAAACATAGAAAATAGGTGCAGGAGCAGGCCATTCAGCCCTTCTAGCCTGCACCGCCATTCAATGAGTTCATGGCTGAACATGAAACTTCAGTACCCCATTCCTGCTTTCTCGCCATACCCCTTGATTCCCCTAGTAGTAAGGACTTCATCTAACTCCCTTTTGAATATATTTAGTGAATTAGCCTCAACTACTTTCTGTGGTAGAGAATTCCACAGGTTCACCACTCTCTGGGTGAAGAAGTTTCTCCTCATCTCGGTCCTAAATGGCTTACCCCTTATCCTCAGACTGTGACCCCTGGTTCTGGACTTTCCCAACATTGGGAACATTCTTCCTGCATCTAACCTGTCTAAACCCGTCAGAATTTTAAACGTTTCCATGAGGTCCCCTCTCATTCTTCTGAACTCCAGTGAATACAAGCCCAATTGATCCAGTCTTTCTTGATAGGTCAGTCCCGCCATCCCGGGAATCAGTCTGGTGAATCTTCGCTGCACTCCCTCAATAGCAAGAATGTCCTTCCTCAAGTTAGGAGACCAAAACTGTACACAATACTCCAGGTGTGGCCTCACCAAGGCCCTGTACAACTGTAGCAACACCTCCCTGCCCCTGTATTCAAATCCCCTCGCTATGAAGGCCAACATGCCATTTGCTTTCTTAACCGCCTGCTGTACCTGCATGCCAACCTTCAATGACTGCTGTACCATGACACCCAGGTCTCGTTGCACCTTCCCTTTTCCATGGCTGATCTTCGACCTCAACTCCACTTTCCTGCACTATCCCCATATCCCTTGATTCCCTTAATATCCAAAAATGTATCAATTTCTGCCTTGAATCCCCTGGGAGGACAGACACACCAACGTTAGTGTCCTCGCTCAGGCCAATATCCCCAGCATCGAAGCACTGACCACATTCAACCAGCTCTGTTGGGCGGGCCACATCGTCCACATGCCCAACATGAGACTACCAAAGCAAGTGCTCTACTTGGAGCTTTTTCACGGCAAGCGAGCCCCAGATGGGCAGAGGAAACGTTTCAAGGACACCCTCAAAGCCTCCCTGATAAAGTGCAACATCCCCACTGACACCTGGGAGTCCCTGGCCAAAGACCGCCCTAAGTGGAGGAAGTGCATCCGGGAGGGCGCTGAGCACCTCGAGTCTCATCGCCGAGAGCATGCAGAAACCAAGCGCAGGCAGCGGAAGGAGCGTGCGGCAAACCAGTCCCACCCACCCCTTCCCTCAACCTCTGTCTGTCCCACCTGTGACAGAGACTGTAATTCCCGTATTGGACTGTTCAGTCACCTGAGAACTCACTTTTAGAGTGGAAGCAAGTCTTTTTGAGGGATTGCCTATGGTGATGATGATGAATATAATCAACAACTGAGCCTCCACAGCCCTCTGGGACAGAGAATTCCAAAAATGTCTCCTCATCTCGGTCCTAAATGGCTGACACCTTATTCTGAGATTGTGACCCCTGGTTCTAGACTCCCCAGCCAGAGGGAAACGCCTCCCTGCATCTACCCTGTCAAACCCTGAAAAAATTTTGTATGTTTCAATGAGATCATCTCTCATTCTTCTAAACTCGAGAATCTAGGCCTAGTCTACTCAATCTCTCCTCATAGGACAATCCCCCCATCCCAGGAATCAGTCTGGGGAATCCTTCTTATACTCAAATCTTCTTGTAATAAAGGCCAACATCCCATTTGCTTTAATCACTTGCTGTACCTGCAGGTTAACTTTCAGTGATTGGTGTACAAGGAACCCAGGTCCCTCTGAACACCAACATTTCCCAATCTCTCACCGTTTAAAAAATACTCTGCTTTTCTATTTTTCCTACCAAAGTGGATAACGTCACATTTCTCCACATTATATTCCATTTGCCATGTTCTTGTCCACTCATTTAGCCTGAATCCTCTTTGTATCCTCCTCACAACTTACATTCCCACCTAGCTTTGTATCATCAGCAAACTTGGATATATTACATTTGGTCCCCTCATCCAAATGATTGATACAGATTGTGAATAGCTGGGGCCCCAGCACTGATCCTTGCGGTACCCCACTAGTTACAGTCTGCCAACTCGAAAATGACCCGTTTATTCCTACTCTCTGTTTTCTGTCCATTCACCAATCCTCAATCCATGCTAGTATATTACCCCCGATCCCATGAGCACTAATTTTATTTAATAACCTCTTGTGTGACACCTTATCGAATGCCTTCAGAAAATCCAAATACACCACATCCACTGGTTCCCCCTTATTTATTTTGCTAGCTACAACCTCAAAAAAAAACTAGCAGATTTGTCAAACGTGATTTACCTTTCATAAATCCGTGGTGACTCTGCCCAATCTTATTATTTTCTCAGTGCCCTGTTACCACGTCCTTAATTATAGACTCTAGCATTTTCCCTACTACCGATGTCAGGCTAACTGGTTGGTGGTTCCCCACTTTCTCTCTCCCTCCTTTCTCAAATAGTGGGGTTACATTAGCTACCTTCCAATCTGTGCGAACCATTCTAGAATCTATGAAATTTTGGAAGATGACAACCGATGCATCCACTATCTCTATAGCCACCTCTTCCAAAACCCTAGGATGTAGGCCATCATGTCCAGGGGATTTATCGGCTTTCAGTCCCATTCATTTCTCCAGTACCATTTTTTTACTAATACTAATTTCTTTCAGTTCCTCATTCCTGCTAGACCCTTGGTTCTCCACTATTTCTGGCAAGTTTTCTGTGTCTTCTTCCATGAAGACAGACACAAAGTATTTGTTTAATTGCTCTGCCATTTCCTTATTCCCCATTATAATTTCTCTGGTCTCAATCTGTAAGGGACCCACATTTACTTTCGCTAATCTTTTCCTTTTTACATACTTATAGAAGCTTTTACAATCTGTTTTTATGTTTCTCGCTAGTTTACTCTCATATTCTATTTTCCTTTTCTTTATCAATTTCTTGGTCCTCCTTTGCTGAATTCTAAAATCCTCCCAATCCTCAGGCTTACTGCTATTTTTAGCAGCATTATAAGCCTCTTCCTTTGATCTAATATTAACTTTAACTCCTCTTGTGAGCCACGGTTAGACCACTTTTCCTATGGGGTTTTTGTGCTTTAAAGGAATGTATGCTTGTTGTAAATTATGTATTAATTCCTTAAATGCTATCCATTGTTGTTTACTGTCCTATCTTTTAATGTAGTTTCCAAATTTCCCTAAGCCAACTCGCCCCTCATACCCACGTAGTTTGCTTTGTTTAGATTTAAGACCCGAGTTTCGGATTTAACTAAATCACTTTGAAACTCAATATAAAATTCTATCATATTATGGTCATTCTTCCCTAAAGACCCCTTTACTACAAACTTATTAATTAACCCTTTCTCATTGCACAATACTAGATCTAAAATAACCTGTTCCCTAGTTGGTTCCTTAACATATTGATCCAGAAAATTATCTTGTATACTTATGAAGAAAGGTTGAGTAGGTTGGCCTCTACTCATTGGAGTTTAGAAGAATGAGAGGTGATCTAATTGAAACATATAAGATACTGAGGGGGCTCGACAAGGTAGATGCAGAAAAGATGTTTCCACTCGTGGGAGAATCTAGAACTAGGGGGCATAGGGTAAGCCATTTAGGACCGAGATGAGGAGAAACTTCTTCACCCAGAGAGTGATGAACCTGTGGAATTCTCTACCACAAGAAGTTGTTGAGGCCAATTCACTAAATATATTCAAAAAGGAGTTAGATGTAGTCCTTACTACTAGGGAGATCAAGGAGTATGGCAAGAAAGCAGGAATGGAGTACTGAAGTTACATGTTCAGCCATGAACTCATTGAATGGCAGTGCAGGCTCGAAGGGCTGAATGGCCTATTCCTGCACCTATTTTCTATGTTTCTATGTTTCTATGTTTAAGAATAAGGGGTCGCCCATTTAGAACTGAGATGAGGAAGAATTTATTTTCTCAGAGGGTTGTAAATCTGTGGAATTCTCTGCCCCAGAGGGCTGTGGAGGCTGGGTTATTGAATATATTTGAGGTGGCGAAAGACAGATTTTTGAAAGATAAGGGAGTGAAGGGTTATGGGAAGCGGGCAGGGAAGTGGAGCTGAGTCCATGATCAGATCAGCCATGATCTTATAGAATGGCGGAGCAGGCTCGAGGGGCCGAATGGCCTACTCCTGCTCCTATTTCCTATGTTCCTATTCCATGAATTCATCTACACTATTACTGCAAATTCAGTTTGCCCAGTCTGTATGTAGATTAAAGTCCCACATGCATTTCTCATTTCCTGATTTATACTCTGCCCGACATTACAACTACTGTTTGGGGGCCTATAAACAACTCCCACCAATGTTTTCTGCCCTTTGCTGTTTCGTAGCTCCACACAAACTGATTCCACTTCTTAATTTTTGGTCTAAGATCCTTTCTCTCCACCGTCTTTATCCCATCCTTTACTATCAGAGCTATCCCTCCTCCTTTTCCATTTTGCCTATGCCCAAGAGTTAAGTATGTGCTTTGATCGTTCGTTATATCATAGTTTTTCGAACTGAAACAAAGGTTAAGGGTAGAATTTTCCAGGGGGTCCGCGGGCACGATCGGTGGTGGGTCGGGTGAAAAAGTGTTTTCTTTTTGACAGTGGATTGGGTCCCCGATGTCAGCCCGATGCCATACACCTTTCCCAAATGTCGGGTCTACCAGCACTGAGCAAACCCGAGACACAGCGGGGGGAAGAGACTATTGAAATCATTAGTGGCTTGTTTGCAGCCACTTAACAATGGCTTTTTTCCACTGAGACTTCATGCGGTCCTAAGTCAATGTTGAGGATTCCCAGGATCACTCCCTCCCACCTGTATACCGCCATCTGCTGGTGGGACAGGACATACCCTGGGGTGGTGATGGAGGAGTTTGGGATATTGACTGAAAGGTATGATTCTGTGACTATGACAATGTCAGACTGTTGCTTGACTAGTCTGTGGAACAGCTCTCCCAATTTTGGTACAATTCCCCGATGTTGGTGAGGAGGACTTTGCATGGTCGACGGGGCTGGATTTGCTGTTGTTGTTGTGTCCATAGCCCATGCCGAGGTTGATGCCAGGTAGTCCGTTCGGTTTTAGTATTATTATTGTTTTTCATACAACTGAGTATGAAACTCTCGCTGGGCCATTTCAGAGGGCAGTTAAGAGTCAATCACATTGCTGTGGGTCTGGAGTCACATATCGGCCAGACCGGGTAAGGGTGGCAGATTTCCTTCCCTAAAGGACATTAGTGAACTAGATGGGGTTTTATGACAAGCCGATTGTCATGTATTCAACCAGCATTGTAACCCATGTATAAACTGACCTAAGTTGTACACTGTGAGAACAATGACCACTAGGTGGTGAACTTTTGGGAGACACTCCTAACCTGGACCTTCAGGTATAAAAGGGGAAGCTCCACCCACCTTCATCACTTGAGTGCTATGGAATAAAGGACAGGTCACAGACTGACCTTCTCTCAAGCATGGGCCTCGTGTGCATTTATACTGTATAGTAAGCACGTATCACCGATAGTTTCATGGTTACTGATAATTAGCTTCTTTTTATTTAATTAACTGAATTTATATTCCCCAGCTGCCATTTAAACTCACATCCCTGAATTACTAGTCCAGTAACATAACCGCTGTGCTACCATTCCCGATGACTGTTTGCAGGACCTTAATCTTGTAGAACACTGACAGCACAAATGTCAAAATCAATTTGCGCATGGTCCGTTTAAGGAAACCGGCTGGTGATGCGCATCATCATCATCATCATCAGACCTGCATGTCTTCAATTGGCCGGGAAACATGCTGGGCGGGCTTAACAAGCCCAATCAGGGGAAAATCATTTTACACAATGGGCTGGAGCCCAGCAGCGAGGCCGGGACCTGCCCCCTCCATCGCCCGCCACGGACCCGCCAAGGTTGATAAAATCTAGCCCTAAAGTTCAAATCATTCCACTTCACAAACCAATTACTGTTTTTTCAAGCTGGGCGTGAACAACCTATTGCCCAGGAATGGGAGGATTCAATTCAAAATTCTCGGTTTCTGGATGGCATTTGCATCTTACGAAGGTGTCGCTTGTTACATTCCTGACAGTATTGCTGAGCTCTGGTTTTAGTTTTGACATTTTTAATTGACCCCCAGCCTCAACAGCTTTTTTGGCGGAGAGAGTTCCAGATTTTCACTAACCTTTGTGTGAAAAAGTGCACCCTGACATCAGTGCTGAACTTCCTGGCTCTAATTTTAAGACCGTGTCCCTTGTTTTGGACAACCACCACCAGAGGAAATAGTTTCTGTAATGTACTTGCTTCGTGGGTTCTTTGCTTAAGAATTCATAGCAACACATTGCTATTGAGAACTAGTTGGTTTATTAACACAGGTTTAACAATCACATTACACATTACCAGTTCATTCACTAGGCTCACAACTGCATACCTCATCGTGGATGAGCTAGCTCCAACTGACTGGGGTTTTATTGAGTCTTGTGAACATCACGTGACTGGCTAAACCACTCACAATGCAACAGCTATTTTAATTGTATACTTTAATCAAGTGCCCCCTGATTGAAGGGGTGGTCACACTCCAAAACCTTTTCCGGTGCCCCCTGCTTTTTGGGTTTTTTTTTTCGTTTTTTTTTTTCTGAGGGCACCAAAACACAAATTATACAAGTACCCCCTGGCTAAAGGGGAGAGGGGGTACTAAAACCGAAAAACTTAAACAAATTAAACTTTTGATGTGGTTCAAATTAAAATGTGGTTGCCGGGGGTGATGATGCACTCCAGTCCCTCCGGCGTCCACCTCTCGCGGAAGGCCACGAGCATACCGGTGAACACCATGTGCCCCATCTCCAGGGACACCCTGGCTCGGATGTAACCATGAAAGAGAGGCAGGCAGTCGGGCTGAACGACCCCCTCGACCGCCCACTGCCTGGACCGGTTAATGGCCCCTTTGGCCATGCCCGGGAGCAGTCCTACGAGGAGGCCCTCGGACCTGTCCGCTCCCCTCCACATGAGGTGCCCAAAGATCAGGAGCGTGGGACTGAAGTGCAACCAGAATTTGAGGAGCAGCTCCTTCAGATATTGGAAGAGGGGCTGCACATTCAATAAAAACATGGAACTCGGACTCCTCTAGACCGCAGAAATTACAGGCGGCCTGGGAGCCTGTGAACCGACTTAAAAACTTATTGC
The DNA here is from genome assembly GCF_044704955.1 of Pristiophorus japonicus. Lineage (NCBI taxonomy): Eukaryota > Metazoa > Chordata > Chondrichthyes > Pristiophoridae > Pristiophorus > Pristiophorus japonicus. The sequence continues at coordinate 541,308,663 of NC_091977.1, forward strand.
ACAGGACTGCTCCGTGCACCACCCTCCAGGCCAAGTCCCCGATAAATAAGGGAAGGACTCCCGTGTAGAGAGCACTCCATTGGGGAACCCTGCCTCCTCCAGACGGCAAGATGGCATGTCTGGACGGCAGACGAGGACGGCAACATGGAGAGTGTGCAAGAGCTGCCTGTACAGGAATCCCCTCCGTGCAGAACTGAAAGGCACGGAGGGGATTTCCTGGAGGAGGCTCAAGTTGTAGGGCGCCAGCTCTCGAGGGAGGTTTCGGGGCTTGGCGCCGATGAGGAATTCCATCCGGACGGGGGTCAGTTCGGAAGGGATCTCCCCATGTGCTTGAGCCTCCTCGACACACCTAACGGAGTCAGGGCCCAGTGCTGTTTTTAGCAACTTGATGGCATCGGCCGCGTGTCAGACGTCGGCCCAGGATAGGGCAACAGCTCTACAACTATTCTGTTGTGAACAATTAAATCATTAAAACAAGTACCCCCTGATTAAAGGGGGGAGGGACACTCCAAACACTTTCAAACAAGTGCCCCTTTGTTTTTTTGTTTTTTTGGAGGGGACTTTTTGAGGGCACTAAAAACACCAAATTATGCAAGTGCCCCCTGGCTAAAAGAGGGAGGGGGAACTAAAACCGACACAATAAACAAATTAAACTTTAGACAAAAAACATCAAATTAAAATTTGGTTGCCGGGGGTGACGATGCACTCCAGCCCCTCCGGTGCCCACCTCTTACGGAAGGCCGCGAGCGTACCGGTGGACACCGCTTGCTCCATCTCCAGGGACACCCTGGCTTGGATGTAACCGTGGAAGAGAGGCAGGCAGTCGGGCTGGACCGGCTGATGGCCTCCTTGGCCATGCCCAGGAGCAGTCCTACGAGGAGGCCTTCCGACCTGCCCGCTCCCCTCCGCAAAGGGTGCCCAAAGATCAGCAACGTGGGACTGAAGTGCAACCAGAATTTGAGGAGCAGCCCCTTCAAATAATGGAACAGGGGCTGCAACCTTGTACATTCAATAAAAAACATGGAATACAGACTCTTCCAGACCACAGAAATTGCAGGCAGCCTGGGAGCCTGTGAACCGCCTTAAAAAGTTATTGCATGGGACTGCTCCGTGCAACACCCTCCAGGCCAAGTCCCCGATAAATAGTGGGAGGACTCCCGAGTAGAGTGCATTCCATCGGGGACCCCCGCCTCCTCCGGACGGCAAGATGGTGCGCCATGGCATTTCTGGACAGCAGACAAGGACGGCAAGGTGGAGAGTGTGCAGGAGCAGCCTGTACAGGAATCCCCTCCACGCAGAACTGAAAGGCACAGAGGGGATTTCCCCGAGGAGGCTCAAGTTGTGAGACGCCCGAGAAATGTTTCGGGGCTTGGCGCCGATGAGGAATTCTGTCCGGACGGGGGTCAGTTCGGACGGGATCTCCCCACGTGCTTGAGCCTCCTCGACACACCTAACGGAGTCAGGGCCCAGAGCTGTTTTTAGCGACTCGATGGCATCGGCCGCGCGGCGGACGTCGGCCCAGGATAGGGCAACAGCTCTACAAACTTGTGAGCATACTCCCGGGTGCATTCATTACAGTTTCTACCCTCTTAAATCCTTTAATCACCCGAAACACCTCGATGAGTTCACTTTTAATCTTCTATACTCGAGGGAATACAAGCCAGTCTGTGCAACCTGTCCTTATAATTCTACCCTTTTAGCCCGAGTATCATTCGAGTGATTCTGCGTTGGACGCCCTCCCAAGGTCAATATATCGTTCCTGATGTTTGGAGCCCAGAACCGAACACGGTGCTCCAGATGGAATCTGACCGGAGCATTATTCAATTGTCGCACAACTTTCATCTCTGTGTATTCCAGCCCCCTTGAGATAAAGGTCAACATTCCATTAGCCTTTTTCATTATATTTTTGTACACTTGTTTTTAGTGATTGAAGAATTGGAGACTGTTCACATTAAAGAGCTCTGTCAGTCTATATATGACACTCGCTGCCGGACGGACACGAAAAGATGGGCTGTTAACAATCCATTCATTTGTGCCAGCTTTCAAGGAGTTGTTTTATCCCAAGGTACTGCGGCCAATTTATTCCTTGGACTTGGGCAATAAGCTAGCAGCTGTGGATCAGCCAGACATTATATATCAGAAGTACAATTTCAACATTTGCTGATGACACCAAATCGGGCATGTCCCACTATCTCCTCATGTAGCTCTGTGTCAAATTGTGTTTGTTAATCGCTCCTGTGAAGCACCTTGGGACATTTTACTATGTTAAAGGGGAGGGCGTATAGAAGCAGGGAAGTCTTGCTACAGCTATACAGGGTATTGGTGAGGCCACACCTGGAATACTGCGTGCAGTTTTGGGTTCCATATTTACGGAAGGATATACTTGCTTTGGAGGCAGTTCAGATAAGGTTCACTCGGTTGATTCCGGGGATGAGGGGGTTGACTTACGGGGAAAGGTTGGGCCTCTACTCATTGGAGTTCAGAAGAATGAGGGGTGATCTTATCGAAACGTATAAGATTATGAGGGGGCTTGACAAGGTGGATGCAGAGAGGATGTTTCCACTGATGGGGGAGACTAGAACTAGATCTTAGAATAAGGGGCCGCCCATTTAAAAGGGAGATGAGGAGAAATTTCTTCTCTCAGAGGGTTGTAAATCTGTGGAATTCGCTGCCTCAGAGAGCTGTGGAAGCTGGGACATTGAATACATTTAAGACAGAAATAGACAGTTTCTTAAACAATAAGGGGATAAGGGGTTATGGGGAGCGGGCGGGGAAGTGGAGTTGAGTCCATGATCAGATCAGCCATGATCTTATTGAATGGCGGAGCAGGCTCTTGGGGCCGTATGGCCTATTCCTGCTCCTATTTCTTATGTTCTTATATAAATGTAAGTTGCTGTTGTAACCTACTGCATTTTAGATCTTTATACCTGATTTTGTCACTAAACTCGATTAGTTGATTTAACCTGTCAAATCTCTGCATGTTACTTTCCATTGAAATGAAGTGCAAGCTGGAGCTCTGCTCAAGACTGTGCTGAATCTAGCAGCAGTAGCACAATTGGAACAATGGCTCATTTCAGACCCTTGCACTCTGCAAGGGCAGGAAGCAAAATAATGCAGATCTCCGATTGAATGCGGCTGTGTTCTGTTTATAAGAAGCGTCATCAGGCTACTGAACAAGGAAATGATGCAAAAGAAGTCAAAAGCATAACAATGCTTTCAGAAGTAACAAATTGTGTTTCATAAATCGATTGTTTTTTTTTAAATGGGGAAAAATAGAAACATAGAAAATAGGAGTAGGCCATTCGGCCCTTCGAACCTGCACCACCATTCAATAAGATCATGGCTGATCATGCAACTTCAGTACCCCATTCCTGCTTTCTCTCCATACCCCTTGATCCCCTTAGCTGTAAGGGCCACATTTAACTCCCTTTTGAATATATCTAACGAACTGGCCTCAACAACTTTCTGTGGTCGAGAATTCCACAGGTTCACAATTCTCTGAGTGAAGAAGTTTCTCCTCATCTCAGACCTAAATGGCTTACCCCTTACCCTCAGACTGTGACCTGGTTCTGGACTTCCCCAACATCGGGAATATTAAATTAGCCAATGGTGCGGGAAAGAAAATTATATAATATTGCATAGGAAATATAGGACTAAATTACTCTTCAATTAAGAATTGTTGATGCAGACAATGCAACAGTAGGAAAAACGCCCAAACATGTTAAGGCAGCAGTGTTTAATAGCATTAATTAGCAGTTCTGTGGGCTGAAGGCTGCCATTAAATTTGAGATTGTAGATAATTAAATTATAATGAGAAGTGTAAGATAAACACTTGGTAGATGACAATAATAAAGCAAGGCAACACAAGTTTATAAATGATTTAGAGTGCATTGAGAGAACTATGACAGTTTAACGTGGTATGCAAGCTGTGTAACACTGGAGCAATGGAAATTAATAACTTTTGATTTATACAACAATTACAACTTGTATTTATAAAGCGTCTTTAACATAGTGAAACATCCCAAGGCGCTTGACAGGAGTGTATTCAAACAAGGTTTGACACCGAGCCACATCACACCATATTAGGTCAGATGCCAAAAAGCTTGGTCAAACAGGCAGGTTTTGAGGAGCATCTTAAAGGCAAAAGAGGAGAGAGAGGCGAAGAGGTTTAGGGAGGGAATTCCAGAGCTTAGGGCCCAGGCAGCTGAAGGCACAGCCACCGATGGTGGCGCGATTAAAATCGTGGATGCGCAAGGGGACAGAATTGGAGGCGTGCAGAGATCTCGGAGGGTTCTGCGGTTGTAGGAGATTATAGAGCTAGGGAGGGGCTGCGGCCACGGAGGAATTTGAAAACAAAGCTTAAGAATTGTACTTAGAGTTATATGTAGAATTGCATAATATTTAGGTCCTGTATGGCTCAGAGGCATGGACCATGTACAGTAGACACCTTAAGTCGCTGGAGATATATCACCAACGATGTCTCAGCAAAATCCTACAAATCCCCTGGGAGGACAGACGCACCAACATCAGCGTCCTCGACCAGGCCAACATCCCCAGCATTGAAGCACTGACCACACTCGACCAGCTCCGCTGGGCAGGCCACATAGTTCGATGCCAGACACAAGACTCCCAAGTGCTCTACGCGGAACTCCTTCATGGCAAACGAGCCCCAGGTGGGCAGAGGAAACGTTACAGGGACACCCTCAAAGCCTCCCTGATAAAGTGCAACATCCCCACCGACACCTGGGAGTCCCTGGCCAAAGACTGCTCAAAGTGGAGGAAGAGCATCCGGGAGGGCGCTGAGCACCTCGAGTCTCGTCACCGAGAGCATGTAGAAACTAAGCGCAGGCAGCGGAAGGAGCGTGCGGCAAACCAGAATCCTCACCCACCCTTTCCCTCAACCACTGTCTGTCCCACCTGTGACAGAGTCTGTGGCTCTCGTATTGGACTGTTCAGTCACCTGAGAACTCACTTCAGGAGTGGAAGCAAGTCTTCCTCGATTCTGAGGGACTGCTTATGATGATTTAGGGCACAGAAACAGACCATTTGACCCAGCTGGTCTGTGCCAGTGTTTATGCTCCACACGAGTCTCCTCCCACTCACAGTGCCAGCTGTGGCTCAGTGGGTAGCACACTCGCCTCTGACTCAGATAGTTGTGGGTTCAAGTCCCACTCCAGGGACTTGAGCACATAAAATTTAGGCTGACACTCCCAGTGCAGTGCTGAGGGAGTGTTGCATTGTCAGAGTTGCTGTCTTTTGGATGAGACGTTAAACCGAGGCCCTGTCTGCTCTCTCAGGTGGACGTAAAAGATCGTAAGGCACTATTTCAAAGAAGAGTGGGGGAGTTATCCCTGGTGTCCTGCCCAATATTTATCCCTCAACCAACAGATTGTCTGGCCATTATCACATTGCTGTTTGTGGGAGCTTGCTGTGCACAAATTGGCCACCATGTTTCCCACATTACAACAGTGTCTACACTTCAAAAGTACTTCACTGGCTGTAAAGCATTTTGAGACGTCCGGTGGTTGTGAAAGGTGTTATAGAAATGTACGTCTTTCTTTTCACTTCCTCTCACCCTTCTATTCCTTTCTCCCTCATGTATGGATCTAGCTTTCCCTTACATACATCAAGCTTTCCTTAAAAGCATATACAGTTTTAAAAATGACAATATACTTTCAATATCCTTTTGCACATACATGTGCTGTAAATCGTCCTATGACATAGCCAAACCAACACTGAGAGGCTGAATCACAGTGGCTTCTCTGTTTTCCACTGAGTTGCTGCTAACTGCCTCTTGTTTCCTCCCCAGTGTAATGTATGCACCTGTGAGCATCTCTTGCGCTTGCACGGGAAGGTGCTGTGGGAAGGGGAGGGGGTGCTGGGGGTGACTGCGGAATGGACCAGGGTCGCGGAGGGAGCGGTCCCTTCGGAATACTAAGAGGGGAGGGGAGTGGGAGATGTGATTGGTGGTGGGATCGTGCTGGAGGTGGTGGAAATGGCAGAGGATGATCTGTTGAATGTGGAGGCTGCTGGGGTGAAAGGTGAGGACGAGGGGAATCCTGACGTGGTTCTGGGAGCGAAGGGGAAGGGGTGAGAGCAGAGGTGGGGGAAATAGAATGGACACGGTCGAGAGCCATGTTAACCCCGGTGGAGGGAAATCCTCGGTTGAGGAAAAAGGAAGATATGTCAAATGCAATCGTGTGAAAGGTGGCGTCGTCAGAGCAGATACGACAGAGACGGAGAAACTGGGAGAATGGAATAGAGTCTTTACAGGAAGCCATCTACATCCGCGACTCCTCCGACGCCCTTGTTCCCTTTAACAGTTTCCAGTTTCCTGGCTCCAACCATCTCCTTTTCACCATGGGCGTCCAATCCCTCTACACTTCCATCCCCCACCAGGATGGCCTGAGAGCGCTCTGCTTCTTCCTCGGGCAGAGACCCAACCAGTCCCCATCCCCCATCACCCTCCTCCGCCCGGCTGAACCTGCTCTCACATTGAACAACTTCTCCTTTAACTCCACTCACTTCCTCCAAATTAAAGGTGTTGCTATGGGAACCCGCATGGGTCCTAGCTAGTCCTGCCTTTCCGTGGGATATGTGGAACATTCTTTGTTCCAGTCCTACTCGGGTCCCCTCCCTCACCTCTTTTCCCGGGACAATGATGACTGTATCAGTGCCGTTTCCTGCTCTCGCCCTGAACTAGAAAATGTCATTCACTTTGCATCCAATGTCCGCCCTTCCCCCACCTTCACATGGTCCATCTCCGACTCTTCCCTTCCCTTCCTCGACTTCTCCGTCTCCATCTCTGGGGCTAGGCTTTCGACGAGTATCCACTCTAAGCCCACGGACTCCCACAGCTACCTGGACTACACTTTCCCCCACCCCTCATCCTGCAAGGACTCCATTCCACTCTCCCAGTTTCTCCATCTCCGTCGCATCTGCCACACTTCCACACCTTCCACACTAGTGCCTCTGACATTTCTTCCTTTTTTCCTCAACCGAGGATTCCCCTCCGCCGTGGTTAACATGGCCCTCGACCGTGTCCATTCTATTTCCCCCAACTCTGCTCTCATCCCTTCCCCTCTCTCTTGGAGCCACGACAGGGTTGCCCTTGTCCTCACCTTTCACCCCACCAGCCTCCACGTTCAACGGATCATCCTCCGCCATTTCCGTCACCTCCAGCGTGATCCCACCACCAATCACATCTCCCCCTCCCCTCCCCTCTCAGCATTCCGAAGGGACCGCTCCCTCCGCGACCCCCTGGTCCATTCCGCAGTCACCCCCAGCACCCCCTCTCCTTCCCACGGCACCTTTCCGTGCAAGTGCAGGAGATGCAACACCTGCCCTTTTACCTCCTTCCTTCCCACTATCCAGGGCCCCAAACACGCCTTCCAGGTGAAACAGCGATTTACTTGTACTTCTTTCAATTTAGTATACTGTATTCGCTGCTCACAATGTGGTCTCCTCTACACTGGGGAGACCAAACGAAGATTGGGTGACCGCTTCGCGGAGCAGCTCCGTTCAGTCCGCAAGTGTGACCCTGAGCTTCCTGTCACTTTAATTCTCCTCCCCACTCCCACTCTGACCTCTCCGTCCTCGGCCTCCTACAATGTTCCAATGAAGCTCAACAGCATCTCATCTTTCGTTTAGGCACTTTACAGCCTTCTGGATTCAACATCGAGTTTAACAATTTAAGAGCGTAACCTCTGCCAAGATTTTGTTCCCTTTCCTCGCTTTCTTCTTTTTAATAAAAACTTCCCCCCCGCTTTTTTTAAATGTTTATTTTGTTTCTCTCTGTTTCCCATGGCAGCTGGTAATCATTCTGCCATTCACTCCCTATCGAGACTCACCTTTTGTTTCCTAACCTGTGCCATTACCATCTCAATTCGGCCCATCACCCACTTTGTCTCTCTAATCTCTCCTGCCTTCCACCCTATCACAGACCTTCCCTTTTGTTCTTTCCTCCCCTCCCTCTTTCAGGGCCCCAGCACTTCCTTAAGAATCTGTTACATTTCGAACTATTGCCAGTTCTGACGAAGGGTCTTCGACCTGAAACGTTAACTCTGTTTCTCTCTCCACAGATGCTGCCTGACCCGCTGAGATTTCCAGCATTTTCAGTTTTTATTTCAGATTCCAGCATCCGCAGTATTTTGTTTTTGTCGTAGTTCCTAGTAGCAACATGTTGCTATGAATTCTTAAGGAAAGAATCCATGAAGCAAATACATTACACCAATTCATTATTCTTTCAGTACCTGTATTCTCCACCTTTCCCTGCCCCTCACAACTACAGCTGTCTGCTCCTTCAGTCTCTGTCTCTCTCCGTTCCTGCTGACTCAGTCATGCTCAGAGCAGGAGATGGGTTCCAAAACATAAGCAGCTTCTTTGTTGCCTGGGGATCGATGTTATGGTTTCTAAATGTGTGTGACAACTGTCCTTCCATGAACTACATAGGTCCTCATGCAGAAGGGAAACTTTGAGTAACAAAATCTGCTGATGTTACATTGCTTTCTTTGATAATGCAACATATTAATTTGTTGGACCGAGGGCCTTTTACAGCTGGAAGATTTTCACTTGCTCCAATTACTCCAGTAGCAATTGGTTTGATAATGATGAGATGCCATTCTTTTCTCAGTCACCTGTCCCGTTGCTAACTATTTACCCAACATTTACAGAGCAGAGTTTGATAAAGCTGCCCATTTACCTGCCCCATGGAAGGAATGTGCGCCAGTGCAGCCTTCGGCCGCCTGAGGAAAAGAGTGTTTGAAGACCAGGCTCTCAAAACTGCCACCCAGCTCATGGTCTACAGGGCTGTAGTGATACCCACCCTCCTGTATGGCTCAGAGACATGGACCATGTACAGTAGACACCTCAAGTCGCTGGAGAAATGCCACCAACGATGTCACCGCAAGATCCTGCAAATCCCCTGGGAGGACAGGTGCACCAACATCAGCGTCCTCGACCAGGCCAACATCCCCAGCATTGAAGCACTGATCACACTCGATCAGCTCCGCTAGGCAGGCCACATTGTTCGCATGCCAGACATGAGACTCCAAAAGCAAGCACTCTACTCGGAACTCCTTCACGGCAAACGAGCTAAAGGTGGGCAGAGGAAACGTTACAGGGACACCCTCAGAGCCTCCTTGAAAAAGTACAACATCCCCACCGACACCTGGGAGTCCCTGGCCAAAGACCACCTTAAGTGGAGGAAGTGCATCCGAGAGGGCGCTGAGCACCTCGAGTCTCGTCGCCGAGAGCATAGAAACATAGAAACATAGAAAATAGGTGCAGGAGTAGGCCATTCGGCCCTTCTAGCCTGCACCACCATTCAATGAGTTCATGGCTGAACATGCAACTTCAGTACCCCATTCCTGCTTTCTCTCCATACCCCTTGATTCCCCTAGTAGTAAGGACTTCATCGAACTCCTTTTTGAATATATTTAGTGAATTGGCCTCAACATCTTTCTGTGGTAGAGAATTCCACAGGTTCACCACTCTCTGGGTGAAGAAATTCCTCCTCATCTCGGTCCTAAATGGCTTCCCCCTTATCCTTAGACTGTGTCCCCTGGTTCTGGACTTCCCCAACATTGGGAACATTCTTCCTGCATCTAATCTGTCTAACCCCGTCAGAATTTTAAACGTTTCTATGAGGTCCCCTCTCATTCTTCTGAACAAGCCCAGTTGATCCAGTCTTTCTTGATAGGTCAGTCCCGCCATCCCGGGAATCAGTCTGGTGAACCTTCGCTGCACGCCCTCAATAGCAAGAATGTCCTTCCTCAGGTTAGGAGACCAAAACTGTACACAGTACTCCAGGTGTGGCCTCACCAAGGCCCTGTACAACTGTAGCAACACCTCCCTGCCCCTGTACTCAAATCCCCTCGCTATGAAGGCCAACATGCCATTTGCTTTCTTAACCGCCTGCTGTACCTGCATGCCAACCTTCAATGACTGATGTACCATGACACCCAGGTCTCTTTGCACCTCCCCTTTTCCTAATCTGTCACCATTCAGATAATAGTCTGTCTCTCTGTTTTTACCACCAAAGTGGATAACCTCACATTTATCCACATTATACTTCATCTGCCATGCATTTGCCCACTCACCTAACCTATCCAAGTCACTCTGCAGCCTCATAGCATCCTCCTCGCAGCTCACACTGCCACCCAACTTAGTGTCATCCGCAAATTTGGAGATACTACATTTAATCCCCTCGTCTAAATCATTAATGTACAGTGTAAACAGCTGGGGCCCAGCACAGAACCTTGCGGTACCCCACTAGTCACTGCCTGCCACTCTGAAAAGTCCCCATTTACTCTTACTCTTTGCTTCCTGTCTGACAACCACTTCTCAATCCATGTCAGCACACTACCCCCAATCCCATGTGCTTTAACTTTGCACATTAATCTCTTGTGTGGGACCTTGTTGAAAGCCTTCTGAAAGTCCAAATATACCACATCAACTGGTTCTCCCTTGTCCACTCTACTGGAAACATCCTCAAAAAATTCCAGAAGATTTGTCAAACATGATTTCCCTTTCACAAATCCATGCTGACTTGGACCTATCATATCACCTCTTTCCAAATGCACTGCTATGACATCCTTAATAATTGATTCCATCATTTTACCCACTACCGATGTCAGGCTGACCGGTCTATAATTCCCTGTTTTCTCTCTCCCTCCTTTTTTAAAAAGTGGGGTTACATTGGCTACCCTCCACTCCATAGGAACTGATCCAGAGTCAATGGAATGTTGGAAAATGACTGTCAATGCATCCACTATTTCCAAGGCCACCTCCTTAAGTACTCTGGGATGCAGTCCATCAGGCCCTGGGGATTTATCGGCCTTCAATCCCATCAATTTTCCCAACACAATTTCCCGACTAATAAGGATTTCCCTCAGTTGCTCCTCCTTACTAGACCCTCCGACCCCTTTTATATCCGGAAGGTTGTTTGTGTCCTCCTCAGTGAATACCGAACCAAAGTACTTGTTCAATTGGTCCGCCATTTCTTTGTTCCCAGTTATGACTTCCCCTGATTCTGACTGCAGGGGACCTACGTTTGTCTTTACTAACCTTTTTCTCTTTACATATCTATAGAAACTTTTGCAATCCGTCTTAATGTTCCCTGCAAGCTTCTTCTCGTACTCCATTTTCCCTGCCCTAATCAAACCCTTTGTCCTCCTCTGCTGAGTTCTAAATTTCTCCCAGTCCCCGGGTTCGCTGCTATTTCTGGCCAATTTGTATGCCACTTCCTCGACTTTAATACTATCCCTGATTTCCCTTGATAGCCACAGTTGAGCCCCCTTCCCTTTTTTATTTTTACGCCAGCATGCAGAAATCAAGCGCAGGCAGCGAAGGAACATGCGACAAACCAGTCCCACCCTCCCTTTCCTTCAACCACTGTCTGTCCCACCTGTGACAGAGTTACTGTAATTCCCGTATTGGACTGTTCAGTCACCTGAGAACTCATTTTTAAGAGTGGAAGCAAGTCTTCCTCGATTCCGAGAGACTGCCTCTGATGATGATGAAGAGGGAAGGACTGGAAAGCATTTGTCCATTTTTTTTGTACTGTATGAGTTGGATAACCTTGTGTGTTTCATCTATTCTCCATGATTTGAACTACTTCTTCCCTAAATTGAGTGCCAGCCGTGGCTTAGTGCAGGTAGCACTCTCGCTTCTGAGTCAGAGGTTTGCAGGTTCAAGCCCCACTGCAGAGACTTGAGCACCAAATGCAGTTTGACATTGCAGTACTGAGGGGGCGATGCACTTTAAAAAAAAAATTATATTTGTTTATTGCCTATCCCTAATTGCCCTTGAGAAGGTGGTGGTGAGCCGCCTTCTTGAACCGCTGCAGCCTTTGTGGTGAAGGTGACAGTGCTAACTCTGTCACAGTGGTTTGGTATAACTGAGTGTCTCGCTGGGCCATTTCAGAGGGCAATTAAGAGTCAACCACATTGCTTTGGGTCTGGAGTCACATATAGGCCAGACCGGGTAAGGACGGCAGATTTCCTTCCCTAAAGGACATTAGTGAACCAGATGGATTTTTATGACAATCCGGTAGTTTCATGGTCACCATTACTGAGACTTTCTTTTTAATTCCAGATTTTATTTAATTATCTGAATTTAAATTTCCCAACCGCCATGGTGGGATTTGAACTTCTGTCTCCATATTATTAGTCAAGGACTCTGGATTACTAGTCCAGAAACATAACTACTATGCTACCATTCCCAAAATTGGAGGTTGCTGTTGTTTGGATAAAATGTTAACTGTGGATGGGCAATGGCAGACATTTAGAGACCGCATGGATGAACTACAACAATTGTACATCCCTGTCTGGCGTAAAAATAAAAAAAGGAAGGTGGCTCAACCGTGGCTATTAAGGGAAATCAGGGATAGTATTAAAGCCAAGGAAATGGCATACAAATTGGCCAGAAATAACAGTGAACCTGGGGACTGGGAGAAATTTAGAACTCAGCAGAGGAGGACAAAGGGTTTGATTAGGGCAGGGAAAATAGAGTACGAGAGGAAGCTTACAGGGAACATTAAGACAGACTGCAAAAGTTTCTATAGATATGTAAAGAGAAAAAGGTTAGTAAAGACAAACGTAGGTCCCCTGCAGTCAGAATCAGGGCAAGTCATAACGGGGAACAAAGAAATGGCAGACCAATTGAACAAGTACTTTGGTTCGGTATTCACTAAGGAGGACACAAACAACTTTCCGGATATAAAAGGGGTCAGAGGGTCTAGTAAGAAGAAGGAACTGAGAGAAATCCTTATTAGTCGGGAAATTGTGTTGGGGAAATTGATGGGATTGAAGGCCGATAAATCCCCAGGGCCTGATGGACTGCATCCCAGAGTACTTAAGGAGGTGGCCTTGGAAATAGCGGATACATTGACAGTCATTTTCCAACATTCCATAGACTCTGGATCAGTTCCTATGGAGTGGAGGGTAGCCAATGTAACCCCACTTTTTAAAAAAGGAGGGAGAAGGAAAACAGGGAATTATAGACTGGTCAGCCTGACATCGGTAGTGGGTAAAATGATGGAATCAATTATTAAGGATGTCATAGCAACGCATTTGGAAAGAGGTGACATGATAGGTCCAAGTCAGCATGGATTTGTGAAAGGGAAATCATGCTTGACAAATCTTCTGGAATTTTTTGAGGATGTTTCCAGTAGAGTGGACAAGGGAGAACCAGTTGATGTGATATATTTGGACTTTCAGAAAGCTTTCGGCAAGGTCCCACACAAAAGATTAATGTGCAAAGTTAAAGCACATGGGATTGGGGGTAGTGTGCTGACATGGATTGAGAAGTAGTTGTCAGACAGGAAGCAAAGAGTAGGAGTCAATGGGTACTTTTCAGAATGGCAGGCAGTGACTAGTGGGGTACCGCAAGGTTCTGTGCTGGGGCCCCAGCTGTTTACATTGTACATTAATGATTTAGACGAGAGGATTAAATGTAGTATCTCCAAATTTGCGGATGACACTAAGTTGGGTGGCAGTGTGAGCTGCGAGGAGGATGCTGTGAGGCTGCAGAGTGACTTGGATAGGTTAGGTGAGTGGGCAAATGCATGGCAGATGAAGTATAATGTGGATAAATGTGAGGTTATCCACTTTGGTGGTAAAAACAGAGAGACAGACTATTATCTGAATGGTGACAGATTAGGAAAAGGGGAGGTGCAACGAGACCTGGGTGTCATGGTACATCAGTCATTGAAGGTTGGCATGCAGGTACAGCAGGCGGTTAAGAAAGCAAATGGCATGTTGGCCTTCATAGCGAGGGGATTTGAGTACAGGGGCAGGGAGGTGTTGCTACAGTTGTACAGGGCCTTGGTGAGGCCACACCTGGAGTATTGTGTACAGTTTTGGTCTCCTAACTTGAGGAAGGACTTTCTTGCTATTGAGGGAGTGCAGCGAAGGTTCACCAGACTGATTCCTGGGATGGTGGGACTGACATATCAAGAAAGACTGGATCAACTGGGCTTGTATTCACTGGAGTTCAGAATAATGAGAGGGGATCTCATAGAATCATTTAAAATTCTGACGGGTTTAGACAGGTTAGATGTTCCCAATGTTGGGGAAGTCCAGAACCAGGGGTCACAGTCACAGTCAAACCGCCTTCCCCCAGCCCACCTTTAAACTTGAATTACATACTTCCCCCAACCCCACTGTGTTCTCTGTGCTCTTTACCCCACCCCCTGAATTCCTGACTTCCGATCCCCTCCCTTCCGATCCCCTCCCTTCCGATCCCCTCCCTTCTGATCCCCTCTCTTCCCCCTTTGATCGTCTCTCTCTTCGATCGTCTCTCCCCCCCCCCCGCTTTCTCATCCTTTGTCACTTCCCCTCTCTCCACGCGCAGAAGGCTGCAAACTTGTTTGTGCAGATAATCACTCTGCTTCACAGCCTACCGCTCTCAACATTGAGTTCCACAACTTTAGATTGAAACCACTGCTCCAATTTTCTCAGACAGCAGATGTTGGTAATGTTTCTGCTGAAACCATTTACACCTCCTCAAGCAGGTCGTGGTCTCCACGCTGCTCCCAGGCCACCGCTCACCGCTCCGTTTATGGACCCGACCTGCCGCTGGTGTTCTCACACAGGTCGGGGCCTCCACGCTGCTCTGTCAAGCCCGTGTGGTGGCTGGTGTGCAACAGTCACTACGCGTTAAAAAAATCCACCCACAGGCATCTTCCACCCTTCAGGATGTAGTTCGGGACCTGGAATATTAGGTCCTACATTGAAACACCTGTGAATTCATCCTTTTTTGGCGTGGAAGCAAGTCATCCTCGCTTCGAGGGACTCCTAGGTGCCATTTACACCTCCTCTACACCCATCTTTTGTTTCTTTACTTGTCCCATTACCATCCCATTTTGCCTTGCTGATTAACAACCTCTCTGGCCCTGAAAATGTTATTTTCCAAGTGTGGAATCTCATTCCTTCAGAAGTTAATTAGTGTTGGAGATTTTTTTTTAAATTAAAATAATTTTTAAAACTTTTTCTGTCTGTCTCTTTTATCTCTCTCCCTTAATTCCTTCTGTATTTCCCAATTTTTACTTCACTTTCTGTTCATCATTTAAATCTAATTTATATTTCCTGCGTTATACTTCCTGGTTTAGACTGTGCGTGTCTCAGTGAGGATACTTCAATCTGATTGGTTGAAGAGCCTCGCTGTTGCCCTCGCTGTTGCTTTCCCTGTTCACAGATGCTGCAGATCCCTGTAGAGGGCGCCGCGCTGAAACAGATGCTGAATTCGTGGAAATCTCCACTGAGAAGCCTGCGAAGAGTCAGTGGGCAGCTGTCCGTGAGGTGAACGGCGAGCACTGCTCCTTGGTCACTGTGAGCAAAATCCGGGCCAATATCTCATTGCTGTTTGTGGGACTTGCTGTGCACAAATTGACTGCCACGTTTACTACATTACAACAGTGACTACACTTCACAAGTACTTCATTGGCAGTAAAGCGCTTTAGGACATCCTGAGGTCATGAAAGGCACTACAGAAATGCAAGTCTTTCTTTCTATTTGTCAAATGAGAAGCCCACTTTATTAGCATTAGTTTCACAAAGCCAATCAATCACTTGATGCTTTCCTTCATAGGAGCAGGAGGAGGCCATGCAGCCCCATGAGCCTGTTCTGCCATACAATTAGATCATGGCTGATTGGCTTAAAGGGATCAAGGGGTACATTGTAATTTCTACTTCCTTTCAGCGACTGTAAAATCATGACATCCCCCTCCGAAAGGACCATGTGACTTCCCTGCCCTTCCCTTCCTTTCCCAACTTGGGCTCAATTGAAATTTCCAATTCAGAGGTACCAAAATTGCACCATCAATTCTAATGGGAGCCAGATTAGTAACAGTATTTATAAAATGATCCGGTTTGACTCAGTTGATGGCACCTGCACATATGAGTCAGAGGTTGAGGGTTGAAAGTCCACTCCAGGATATAAACATGTAGACTAGATTGCGGTACTGGAGCACTCTTCCTTCAGATGAGAAGTGCAACCATGGGTCTCGAGGTATTTATTAAAAATCCTTAAGCTACTGCTTAACGAACAGTCCTCACTTCGTAAAAAAAAAGACAAACTGATCACTCATCTCATTGTAGTTTGTGTGATTTTGCTGCTCCCTTTGCCTAAATATCGTACTTCAGAGTGATTCATTGTACTTGAAGCACGTTGAAACATCTATGAGACATGATAAGGAGTTACTGTCTACTCATTCAAATTATCTGATACTTCAATTTTTGGGGAAATAAAATTCGGGAGTGATGTAAAATGGACTGCCGACTAGCTATCACCTGTTTTACACTATTGCACAAAGTCAAAATCAGTGAGGGAGCAAAACCCACCATTATAGGAGGGGAAGATTCCTTCAAAAATAATGAGCCGGATCTTGCTGGAGCCGGACATCTCATACCGTGCCTGTTAGTTAGACTTCTTCCTACATCTTTCAGCTCGACATGTTCAGCGCCGTAACTCGCCGGGAGCGCGAGCTGATAACGTCGCGGCGAGGGCAACCGGGCATAAGAACATGAGAAAACATAAGAAATAGGAGCAGGAGTAGGCCATATGGCACCTCGAGTCTGCTCCTCCATTCAATAAGATCATGGCTGATCTGATCATGGACTCAGCTCCACTTCCCCGCCCGCTCCCAATAACCCCTTATCCCCTTATCGGTTAAAAAACTGTCTATTTCTGTCTTAAATTTATTCAATGTCCCAGCCTCCACAGCTCTCTGAGGCAGCGAATTCCACAGATTTACAACCCTCTGAGAGAAGAAATTCCTCCTCATCTCAGTTTTAAATGGGCAGCCCCTTATTCTAAGATTATGCCCCCTCGTTCTAGTCTCCCCCATCAGTGGAAACATCCTCTCTGCATCCACCATGTCAAGCCCCCTCATAATCTTATACATCTCGATAAGATCACCTCTCATTCTTCTGAATTCCAATGAGTAGAGGCCCAACCTACTCATAAGCCAACCCCCTCATCTCCGGAATCAACCGAGTGAACCTTCTCTGAACTGTCTCCAAAGCAAGTATATCCTTTCGTAAATATGGAAAAACTGCACGCAGTATTCCAGGTGTGGCCTCACCAATACCCTGTATAACTGTAGCAAGATTTCCCTGCTTTTATACTCCATCCCCTTTGCAATAAAGGCGAAGATTCCATTGGCCTTCCTGATCACTTGCTGTACCTGCATACTATCCTTTTGTGTTTCATGCACAAGTACCCCCAGGTCCCGCTGTACTGCAGCACTTTGCAATCTTTATTCATTTAAATAATAACTTGCTCTTTGATTTTTTTCTGCCAAAGTGCATGACCTCACACTTTCCAACATTATACTCCATCTGCCAAATTTTTACCCACTCACTTAGCCTGTCTATGTCCTTTTGCAGATTTTTTGTGTCCTCTTCACACATTGCTTTTCCTCCCATCTTTGTATCGTCAGCAAACTTGGCTACGTTACACTCGGTCCCTTCTTCTGGGACCTCAGTGAGCGACAGGACCAACCGTCTGTCTCCTGAACCAACGAGGTTGAAGGATTGAGAAAGAAACAGAGGAGCGATAGAGAAGGAAATCGGGTGAATTAGAGTCATATCAGGTACAGAAAGAGAAAGAGAGAGAGGGAAAGCAAGATTGGATTAAGAGAGAGAGAAAAAAAAGAGACTGAAAGGAAAAGTAAAAAAAGTAATTTAAATGTAAAATTTGACATTTTTAAAATCTCTATGAAGAATTGACTTCCTGTTGGAATGAGAATCAATAGTTAAAATTGTTCCCTTTCTGGGCCAGAGAGATTAATTGGCATTGTATTAACAATTATCACAGTGTTAAAAATATTCTTATGCTCTTATTTATGAGCCTTATCTTCAGCGACTAATGGGCAATTAATGTTAAAATTCAGCAAGTTCTTAAAAATAACGTTAAAAATAACGACGAGATACCATTTGTGCAAAGGAGCGGTGTAAATCAAGCAGTAAGTTCTGGAGATCGGCAACTCAAGGCTTGTCTCTTCATTCCGGCCAATTTGCGCATTGTCAAAACACTGTTAATTTTCAAGCAAGGTTTGGCCCATAATGTAAAATGTTTATATATAAATTGATGGGCTTCTCCTACCCACAGACTGGTAATATTGACGTGTGCCTTGGATGCTCGTGAGTTAGCTGTCTGATTGGTCTCACAGCTGTAGAAAGAGAAATCTTATTTTACAACTGCCCGTGACATATCCGAATGAAATGGATCCCACGTCCACTCGCGCTGGCCTGCCCGTGTCTGTCAAATTTACAGTCCTACTTCAGGAACTATCGATTCAATTTTCAAACTGCTGTTAATAGTGCAGAACATTCATTCATTTTTACTGTCTTTTACACTTACAGAAGTAGTCTTTCGGTTTCACGGAATACTGAGTATTTGAAGAGTAAATTTTATATCACATCTGGGAGTTCCAAAACTTCAAAACACCTTCTACTGAACAGCGGTGAAAAATATAAGACGTTTTCCCTGCCCTTTGATGGGGGTCTTCAGTTACATGAATCGATTGGAGAAGCTGGAGTTGCTCTCCTTAGAGCAGAGAAGGTTGCGAGGAGATTTGATGGGGGCGTTCAAAATCAAGAAGGGTTTTGATCAAGTAAATAAGGAGAAAGTGCTTCCAGTGGCAGGGGGGTCAGTAAACAGACTTCACAGATTGATGAGAATTGGCAAAAAACACAGGGGGGAGATAAGGAGAATTTTTTCAAGCAGCGAGTTATTGTGATCTGGAACGCGCTGCCTGAAAGGGCGGTGGGAGCAGATTCAATAGTGACTTTCAAACCGGGGAATTGGATAAATACTTTAAAAGGAAAGATTTGCAGGGCTCTGGGGAAAGTGCCGGGGGGAGTGGGACTAATTGGGTAGCTGTTTCAAAGAGCTGACACAGGCACGATGGGCCAAATGGCCTCCTTCCGTGCTACATTCTATGATGCTTATTTTTTTTTAAAACTTAATATAACTGTGACTGGCAGTAGTTATTTATTTCCTCAAAGCTTCTATCTGGCCAGGTGGATCTAATTGTACATTCCAACGCTGCACATGCTGTCAGGACGATGGGTTAATTTGATTATCATTCAAGCATCTACTTGCAATTGACATCACACGAGTGCGAACCTTTCCAAGTTAAGCCTCTGTTTAAGGTATGCATGTTCAGTCGTAACACTGAATTTCAGCACGTCTGCGCAATTAATTGGTGTAAATTTATGCCACATCCTCTCAAAGCCTGACTATCCTGTTGCTGATTTTTTAACACAAATCTCTTTTGTATATTAATTTAAAGTGTACTGCCATTTCAAGTAAAGAAGATGGTTCCTACCCATTTCTTACTTTGACCAGTTTTAGAAAGGTGTAAGAAATGTATAATTCTGAATCAATTCGAGGTCGTATCACCATTCACCAATCCATAGATTGTACTATCCTAGTCCTTATTTACTTGCATTGAATTACACAGGATATATGGCACAGAAACAGGCCGTTCGGCCCAACCAGTCCATGCCGGCATTTATACTGTGCTCAAGCCTCCTCCTGTCTTTCCTCATCTATCTCTTCCAGCATAACGCTCTATTTCCTTCTCCTTCATATGCATATCTAGCTTTCCCTTAAATGCATCTATACTATTCGCTTCAACCATTCCCTGTGGTAGCAAGTTCCACATTCTCAATGCTTTTAATGTTGTAGGAATGTTTTCATTATCATTATTATATTTTTCATTTCATTTTGTTCTGTTTCATCACCTCATCATTGGCAACCATGCCTTCTGTTGCCTAGGCCCTGAACTCTGGACCTCCCTCCCTAAACCTCTCTGCCTCTCTAACTCTCTCTCCTCCTTTAAGATGCTCCTTAAAACCTAAGTTGTTGTTCATAGAATCAAAGAAATTTACGGCACGGAAGGAGGCCATTTCGGCCCAGCGTGTCCGTGCCGGCCGACCAAGAGCTATCCAGCCTAATCCCACTTTCCAGCTCTTGGTCCGTAGCCCTGTAGGTTACGGCACTTCAGGTGCACATCCAAGTACTTTTTAAATGTGGTGAGGGTTTCTGCCTCTACCACCCTTTCAGGCAGTGAGTTCCAGACCCCCACCACCCTCTGGGTGAAAACATTTCCCCTCAAATCCCCTCTAAACCTTCTACTAATTACTTTAAATCTATGCCCCTGGTTGTTGACCCCTCTGTTAAGGAAAACAGGTCTGCCCTATCCACTCTATCTAGGCCCCTCATAAGTTTATACACTTCAACAGGACTCCCCTCAGCCTCCTCTGTTGTAAAGAAAACAAACACAGCCTATCCAATCTTTCATAAAATCATAGAAATTTACAGCACGGAAAGAGGCCATTCGGCCCATCGTGTCCACGCCGGTCAATCAAGAGCTATCCAGCCTAATCCCACTTTCCAGCTCTTGGTCCGTAACCCTGTAGGTTACAGCACTTTAAGTGCACATCCAAGTAGTTTTTAAATGTGGCGAGGGTTTCTGCCTCTACCACACTTCCAGACCCCCCATCACCCTCTAGATAAAGACATTTACCCTCATATCTCCTCATTCATTCATTCATTCATAGGCGGTTCCTCGAATGAGGATGACTTGCTTCCACAAGAGTTCACAGATGTTTCAATGAAGGACCCGATATTCCAGTCCTGAACTCCAATTGAGGGGGCGGAAGATGCCTGTGCGTAGATTTTTTTTAACCGTTGAACATCAGCCACCACATGGGCTTGACAAAGCTAGGCCTTTATCCAGTGGCAAGGGTTAACCAGGATGACTGCCGCATGGACCTAGTGCACATACATATTGCACTGTGGACTGGTCCGTGCTGCCCCTGGGCCCTCGGCTCTTATGGACCCAGTACCCTCATTCGCCGCACCTCCGCCCACGATGTTCCAGGGCCCGGCGCTCCAGCTCTATTTATAGCCCCGACCTGCGGTAGTGCTCTCACACAGGTCAGGGCGGCACAAGATGTATATCTCCTCGATACCTCACCCCCAATTACTTTAAATCTTTGCCCTCTGGTTGTTGACCCCTCTGCCAAGGGAAACAGGTCCTTCCTATCCACTCTATCCAGGCCCCTCATAATTTTATACATTTCAATCAGGTCTCCCCTCAGCCTCCTCTGTTCCAAAGAAAACAAACCCAGCCTATCCAATCTTCCCTCATAGCCAAAATTCTCCAGTCCAGGCAACATCCTTGTAAATCTCCGCTGTACCCTCTCGAGTCCAATCACATCTTTCCTGTAATGTGGTGACCAGAACTGCACGCAGTACTCCAGCTGTGGCCTAACTAGTGTTCTATACAGTTCAAGCATAACCTCCCTGCTCTTGTATTCTATGCCTCGGCTAATAAAGACAAGTATTCCGTATGCCTTCTTAACCACCTTATCCACCTGACCTGCTACCTTCAGGGATCTGTGGACATGCACTCCCAGGTCCCTTTGTTCCTCTACACTTCTCAGTGTCCAATCATTTAATGTGTATTCCCTTGCCTTGTTACCCCTCCCCAAATGCATTACCTCACACTTTTCCAGATTGAATTCCATTTGCCACTGTTCTGCCCACCTTAGGAAAAGGGGAGGTGCAAAGAGACCTGGGTGTCATGGTACATCAGTCATTGAAGGTTGGCATGCAGGTGCAGCAGGCGGTTAAGAAAGCAAATGGCATGTTGGCCTTCATAGCAAGGGGATTTGAGTACAGGGGCAGGGAGGTGTTGCTACAGTTGTACAGGGCATTGGTGAGGCCACACCTGGAGTATTGTGTACAGTTTTGGTCTCCTAACCTGAGGAAGGACATTCTTGCTATTGAGGGAGTGCAGCGAAGGTTCACCAGACTGATTCTCGGGATGGCGGGACTGACCTATCAAGAAAGACTGGATCAACTGGGCTTGCATTCACTGGAGTTCAGAAGAATGAGAGGGGACCTCATAGAAACGTTTAAAATTCTGATGGGTTCAGACAGGTTAGATGCAGGAAGAATGTTCCCAATGTTGGGGAAGTCCAGAACCAGGGGTCACAGTCTGAGGATAAGGGGTAAGCCATTTAGGACCGAGATGAGGAGAAACTTCTTCACCCAGAGAGTGGTGAACCTGTGGAATTCTCTACCACAGAAAGTTGTTGAGGCCAATTCACTAAATATATTCAAAAAGGAGTTAGATGAGGTCCTTACTACTAGGGGGATCAAGGGGTATGGCGAGAAAGCAGGAATGGGGTACTGAAGTTGAATGTTCAGCCATGAACTCATTGAATGGCGGTGCAGGCTAGAAGGGCCGAATGGCCTACTCCTGCACCTATTTTTCTATGTTTCTATGTTTCTGACCAGTTCATTGATATTTTCCTGTCGTCTACAGCTTTCTTCTTCATTATCAACCACACAACCAATTTTTGCATCATCTGCAAACTTCTTAAACATACCCCCTATATTTAGGTCTAAATCATCAATATATACCACATAAAGCAAGGACATAGTAATGAGCCCTGAGGGACCCCACTGGAAACAGCCTTCCAGTCACAAAAACACGCATCAACTATTATCCTTTGCTTCCTGCCTCTGAGCCAATTTTGGAGCCAACTTGCCACTTTTCCCTGCATCCCATGGGCTTTTACTTTTGTGACCAGTCTGCCATGTGGGACCCTATCAAAAGCTTTGTTAAAATCCATATACACTGCCCCCATCGACCCTCCTTGTTAACACCTCAAAAAATTAAATCAAGTTGTCAGACACGGCCTTCCCTTAACAAATCCATGTTGACTCCTTGATTAATCCATGTCTTTCTATATTAAGATTTATCCTGTCCCTCAGAATTTGTTCCAATACTTTTCCCACCACCGAGGTTAGGCTGACTGGCCTGTAATTACTCGATCTATCCCTGCTCCCTTTTTAAACAAAGCTACAACATTAGCATTCCTCCAATCCTCTGGCACCACACCTGTAGCTAGAGAGGATTGGAAAATGATGGTCAGAGCCTCTGCTATTTCCTCTTTTGCTTCTCTTAACAGCCTGGGATACATTTCATTCGAGTCTGGGGATTTATCCACTTTCAAAGCTGCTAAACCCCTTAATAAGAACATAAGAACATAAGAATTAGGAACAGGAGTAGGCCATCTAGCCCCTCGAGCCTGCTCCGCCATTCAACAAGATCATGGCTGATCTGGCCGTGGACTCAGCTCCACTTACCCGCCCACTCCCCATAACCCTTAATTCCCTTATTGGTTAAAAATCTATCTATCTGTGACTTGAATACATTCAATGAGCTAGCCTCAACTGCTTCCTTGGGCAGAGAATTCCACAGATTCACAACCCTCTGGGAGAAGAAATTCCTTCTCAACTCGGTTTTAAATTGGCTCCCCCGTATTTTGAAGCTGTGCCCCCCAGTTCTAGTCTCCCCGACCAGTGGAAACAACCTCTCTGCCTCTATCTTGTCTATCCCTTTCATTATTTTAAATGTTTCTATAAGATCACCCCTCATCCTTCTGAACTCCAACGAGTAAAGACCCAGTCTACTCAATCTATCATCATAAGGTAACCCCCTCATCTCCGGAATCAGCCTTGTGAATTGTCTCTGTACCCCCTCCAAAGCTAGTATATCCTTCCTTAAGTAAGGTGACCAAACTGTACGCAGTACTCCAGGTGCGGCCTCACCAATACCCTGTACAGTTGCAGAAGGACCTCTCTGCTTTTGGACTCCATCCCTTTCGCAATGAAGGCCAACATTCCATTCGCCTTCCTGATTACCTGCTGCACCTGCAAACTAACTTTTTGGGATTTATGCACAAGGACCCCCAGGTCCCTCTGCACCGCAGCATGTTGTAATTTCTCCCCATTCAAATAATATTCCCTTTTACTGTTTTTTTTCCCAAGGTGGATGACCTCACACTTTCCGACATTGTATTCCATCTGCCAAACCTTAGCCCATTCGCTTAACCTATCTAAATTTCTTTGCAGCCTCTCTGTGTCCTCTACACAACCCGCTTTCCCACTAATCTTTGTGTCATCTGCAAATTTTGTTACACTACACTCTGTCCCCTCTTCCAGGTCATCTATGTATATTGTAAACAGTTGTGGTCCCAGCACCGATCCCTGTGGCACACCACTAACCACCGATTTCCAACCCGAAAAGGATCCATTTATACCGACTCTCTGCTTTCTGTTAGCCAGCCAATACTTCCTCTCTCACTATGTTTATTTCACCTAACATTTCACACGCCTCCTCCCTGATTGCAATGTCTGCATCACCCCACTCTTTTGTGAAAACATACGCAAAGTATTCATTCAGAACCATACCCATGTCTTCCGCTTCCACACACAATATACCTTTATGGTCTATAATAGGCCCTACTCGTTCTTTAGTTATCCCCTTGCTCTTAATGTATTTATAAAACATCTTTGGGTTTTCCTTTATTTTACTTGCCTAAAAATGTTCATGCTCTCTCTTTGCTTTCCTAATTTCCTTTTTAACTTCACCCCTGCACTTTCTATACTCTAGGTTTTCTGCAGCATTGAGCCCACGGTATCTGTCATAAGCCTCCCTTATTTTCTTTTTCCTACCCTGTATGCCCCTTGACATCCAGGGGGCACTAGATTTGTTAGACCCACCCTTTTTCTTTTCGGGAACTTACTTGCTCTGAACCCTCAAGATCTCCTCCTTGAATGTCTCCCACTGCTTTGACACTGATTGACCTTCAAGTAGCTGTTCCCAGTCCACTTTGGCTAAATCACATCTCGGCTTTGTAAAATTTGCTTTCCCCCAATTGAGAACTTTTATCCCTGGTCTATCTCTGTCCTTTTCCATAACTACCCTAAATCTAACTGAATTATGATCACTAGCATCAAAATGCTCTCCCACTGATAGTCCCACCACCTGGCCAGCTTCATTTCCTAAAACTAAGTCCAGAACCGCCACCTCCCTTGTTGGGCTTGCTACATACTGGCTAAAAAGGTTATCCTGAATGTATTTTAGGAATTCTGCTCCCTCTATACCCGTCACACTAATTCTATCCCAGTTAATATTAGGGTAGTTGAAATCCCATACTATGACTGCCCTATAGTTTTTGCACTTCTCAGAAATTTGCCTACATATTTGCTCTTCTATCTCCATCTGACTGTTTGGGGTCTATAGAAACATTGAAAATAGTTGCAGGAGTAGGCCATTCGGCCCTTTGAGCCTGCACCTTCGATCATGGCTGATCATGCATTTCAATACCCCATTCCTACTTTCTCTCCATACCCCTTGATCCCTTTAGCCATGAGGGCCACATCTCTCTTTTGAATATATCGAACAAACTGGCCCCAACAACTTTCTGTGGTAGAGAATTCCACATGCCCACAACTCTCTGAGTGAAGAAGTTTCTCCTCATCTCGGTCCTAAATGGCTTACCCCTTATCCTTAGACTGTGACCCCTGGCTCTGGACTTCCCCAACATCGGGAACATTCTTCCTGCATCTAACCTCTCCAATCCCGTCAGTGTGATCGCCCCTTTTTGTTCTTCAATTCAACCCATATGGCCTCATTTGATGATCCTTCCAACATATCATCCCTCCTCACAGTTGTAATTGTTTCCTTAATTAATACTGTGACCCCCCTCCTTTTTTACCCCCCTCTCTATCCCGTCTGAAAACCCTGTAACCAGGAATGTTGAGCTGCCATACCTGCCCTTCTTTCAGCCATGTCTCAGTAATAGTTACAAGTGTCTATCTGTGCTCTCAGCTCATCTGCCTTATTCCTTAGACTCCTTGCATTGAAGTATGTACCATTTAGCACTGCCAAACTCCCTTGTTGTCTATTTTCTGGCCTTTGTTTCCTCTGCCTTCCATATTCACTTTCTAATGTTCTGCTTTCCAATTCCAGCTTTGCTCTCCCCGCCCCCTCCCCGACTTTTGAGTCTACTCTCAGGTTCCCAGGTGTCAGGAGATGAGCCACTGGTTGCAGGATATTTCGAAGACCAGGCCCTCAAATCTGCCACCAAGCTAATGGTCTATAGGGCTGTAGTGATACCCGCCCTCCTGTATGGCTCAGAGACGTGGACCATGTACAGTAGACACCTCAAATCATTGAAGAAATACCACCAATGATGTCGCCGCAAGATCCTGCAAATCCCCTGGGAAGACAGGTGCACCAACGTTAGCGTCCTCGACCAGGCCAACATCCCCAGCATCGAAGCACTGACCACACTCGACCAGCTCCGCTGGGCAGGCCACATTGTTCACATGCCTGACACAAGAGTCCCAAAGCAAGCGCTCTACTCGGAACTTCTTCACGGCAAGCGAGCCCAAGGTGGGCAGGGGAAATGTTTCAAGGACACTCTCAAAGCCTCCCTGATAAAATGCATCATTCCCACCGACACCCGGGAGTCCCTGGCCAAAGACTGCCCTAAGTGGAGGAAGTGCATCCGGGAGGGCGCTGAGCACCTCGAGTCTCGTCGCCGAGAGCATGCAGAAACCAAGCGCAGGCAGCGGAAGGAGCGTGTGGCAAACCAGTCCCACCCTCCCTTTCCCTCAACCACTGTCTGTCCCACCTGTGACAGAGACTGTAATTCCCGTATTGGACTGTTCAGCCACCTGAGAACTAGCTTTTAGAGTGGAAGCAAGTCTTCCTTGATTTTGAGGGACTGCCTGTGATAATGATGATGGTGGGTATCCAGTTCTTGCCTTGTCTTGTAGACATGGCTGGTCCAGTTCAGTTTGTGATCAGTGATGATCCCTATGTTTCCTAAATAGTCACTTGCCTCTAATCTGCGTAGTCACAGTGTAAAAGGAGGGAACCTGCTCCAGCATGATTTTATGGGAATGAAGTCATGATAGATGCGGCGAATATTTACTGTAATAAGTGTGTCATATAAAAATCAATAATGTTTAGTTAGACATTGCATCAAGGCTATTTGTGCCTCCTCCTTTGCAGTGCACTAATGCAAATGTGTTTTGAACAGTGCAAATGTGTTAGCATGATAAAGAAAGGGACTAATTCCTGAGCAACTACTGAACAGTAAGTTCCATGTCGTGCATTAATCACAGAGGGACATGCATCTCTCAAATTCCCTTAATCTACATGTTCTTAGTGGTGGGGTGGGGGCACTGAATATACTTCCATAATGATGGAATACGTTGTGGGTTGCACTTAATGTTGTGAGTCGTAATTGTGTTTGCAGTGCATTCTGGTGCAAAGGCAGATTCTGCAGACTTCGTGTAACTTGAACATCAAAGTTAATTCCAACAGTTGTACAGAATTACATCGAATTTAAGCACAGAAACAGGCCATCCGGCCCAACTGGCCTCTGCCGGTGTTTATGCTCAACACGAGTCTCCTTACACCCTTCTTCATCTAATCCCTTCAACATAAGAACATAAGAAATAGAAGCAGGAGTAGGCAATTTGGCCCTATGAGCCTGCTCCGCCATTCAACAGGATCATGGCTGATCTTTGACCTCAACTGCACCTTCCTGCACTATCCCCATATCCCTTAATTCCCTCAGCTCCCAAAACTTTAGCAATCTCTGTCTTGAATATACTCAATGACTGAGCATCCACAGCTCTCTGGCGTAGATAATTCCAAAGATTCACCACCCTTTGAGTGAAAAAAATTCTCCTCATCTCAGTCCTAAATGGCTGACCCCTTATTCTGAGACTGTTTTAGATTCTAGATTCCCCAGCCAGGGGAAATAGTTTCTCAGCGTTAACCCTGTCACGCCCCTTAACACAACCTATCCTTCTATTCCTTTCTCCCTCATGTGTTTGTCTAGCTTACCGTTAAATGCATCAACGCTATTCGCCTCAACCACTCCCTGTGGAAGCGAGATCCACATTCTCACCACTCTCTGGGTAATGAGGTTTCTCCTGAATTCCCTATTGGATTTATTAGCGATTATCTTATATTTATGACCAATATTCCCTGTAATTTTTTTTTGGTGCGTGGGCCCTTTAACTGGCTGCGCGGCTCAGTTAATTATTCGCACATGCATGGTTATTCCCATTGAAAAGCTGGGGAGCAGCCTACGCAGGTCCACACTGATGTGCAGCCACGCAGCTTAGCGGGAACGTTGTTTCCAACCCCTAGTTTTGACCGCCCCACAAGTGGAAACACCTTCTCTACGTCTACTCTATCAAACAGTTAATTAAATAAATCTGTAATTAATAAGCTAGTATCAGTAATAGTGACCATGAAACTGTAAGATTATCGTAAAAACCCATTTGGTTCACCAATGTGCTTTAGGGAAGGAAATCTGCCGTCCTTACCCGGTCTGGCCGATATGTGACTCCAGACCCACAGCGATGTGGTTGACTCTTAACTGCCCTCTGAAATGGGCCAGCGACACACTCAGTTATACCAAACCGCTACGACAAATCACTGTGGGAGCACCTTCACCACACGGACTGCAGCAGTTCAAGAAGGCGGCTCACCACCACCTTCTCAAGGGGCAATTAGGGATGGGCAATAAATGCCCACATCCCATGAATTAATACATTTTTTAAAAACCTCCATAATTTTAAAGGATTGCCCCTCAGCCTTCTCTTTTCTGGAGAAAAGAGCCCCAGTCTGTTCAGCCCTTCCTGATAGGTATAACACCTCAGTTCTGCTATCATCCTCGTAAATCTTTTTTGCACCTTCTCCAGTGCCTTTATATTCGTTTTGTAATATGGAGACCAGAACAGTACACAGTACTCTAACCAAGGTTCGCTACAGGTTTAACATAACTTCTCTGCTTTGCAAGAAATTAACCCCAGTGCTTAGTTTACTTTAGTTATCCCTTGTTAACTTGTGTTGCTACTTTGAATGATTTGTGTCTGTGTGGCCCTAGATCTCTTTGCTCCTCTACCCCGTTTAATGGACAATTAATGTGAAAATCCAGCAAGTTCTTAAAAAAAATAACAGGGAGACTAAAAGCGAGATGCCGTTTGCGCAAAGTGAATGGCGGAACGGCGGAAATCGACCAGCATGTTCTGTAAATTCACAACGCATCTCTTCATCCTCTGAACTTTCTGGCCGATGAGCGCATTAATAACGGCATGGGTCACTAACACGCCATTAATTTTACTGGCATGATCCAGCCCAATGGGTCATTATTACATCTTTAATACACACATTACTAAAGGTTTAATAAATAATTCCCCTCCTTCATTCAAATGACTAGGCTGTCAGTCATAGCCTGAGTTGCACAACATAGCTGAGGGAGTGTTTCTGCAGACCAACACTAACCACTTCATTACGCTATGGACTCATATCCTGCGTACTGACACTCCCTTTTCTTCCGAGAACAACACAAAATACTATTTCTTGTCAAAGGCATAGTGAACTTGGAAATGTAGAAATGTAAGGGACATATGATGCCAAGGCTGATTTATATGTTTCCTTCATTATTAAGAAAGTGATGTTTTATCAAAAGTCAGAATGAAACATACACTGGGGCAACTCATTCACAAACCCAATATTTGGTTTAAAGCAGAGTGGTAAAGTGCACAACAATGCCAGTACAAATGGGCATTTTATATTTTATTTGAAAAAAAAATCATCATAATTATGAGTAAAATATTGGGGAGCTATAACATGTTGGCGCTTATTTTGGTTACGTTTGAATAAAATTTTTTTTTTACATGTATCAACTGCTAGGATCGCTCGCTAGTTGAAAGGAATGTCAGATATTTACTGTGTGAGGCGTGTGCTACTTGGAGAAAGGGCAACTGGTCTTTAGCATTGCAAATTAAAACAACTTTTGCAGCGATGGCTTTATGGGCAGCCCAATGGCATAGTTATTGTGCTCAAATATTAATTACCGTAGTAACTGTATTTTGGCGATGATATCAAGTCTTCCTGTGATCTCAACTCCCTTCTTGTGGGGAGATACCTGGCTTCATTCAGCATATCCCCTACCACAGCAGGACTGAGATTTGGATCTCACTGTGAGAGAAATAAGCCCAAACGTGCTGCCGTTGTGTGTTGAGATGACAAGGCTTTGGTTTCCAGGAGGGAGGAAATTCATTTTTTTCACAAAAGACATGTATTAAACCTCACGAAAATTAATGCAAGTAAGGGGGATGAATATTTATTTAATGTGGTTACCTCCAGACACGACTAGTCCAGTGCTCTCCTGGCTGGCCTCCCATCTTCCACCCTCCATAAACTTGAGTTCATCCAAGACCTTGCTGTTCCATATCCTAACTTGCACCAAGTCCCATTCACCCAACACCCCTGTGCTCGCTGACCTACATTGGCTCCCGGTCCGGCAACGCCTCAAATTTTAAAATTCTCATCCTTGTTTTCAAATCCCTCAATGGCCTCGTCCGCTCCCTATCTCTGTAACCTCCTCCAGCCTTACAACCCTCTGAGATATCTGCACTCCTCCAATTCTGTCCTTTTGTGAATCCCCTTTTTTAATCGCTCCACCATTGGTGACCGTGCCTTTAGCTGCCTGGGCCCTGAGCTCTGGAATTCCCTCCGTAAACCTCTCTGCCCTCTACCTCTCTCTCCTCCATTAAGATGTTCCTTAAAACCTACCTCTTTGATAAAGCTTTTGGTCATCTGCCCCAATATCTCCTTCTGTGGCTCGGTGTCAAATTTTGTTTAATAATCGCTCCTGTGAAGCACCTTAGGATATTTTATTATGTTGAAGGTGCTATATAAATGCAAGTTTTTGCTGATGTGGTTACATTCATGTTAGTTCAATGAATAAAGTTTACTTTCTGGTATTGTGGAGCTTTGAACTGCCAGTAAGGTCTTTAATGGAACAACTATAAATAAAAATTCAGCACAATAAGCAATGGAAGGGACATTTATTTATCTCTTGACTCATTCTTTGATATCGTTCTTATCCTCTTTTTGGAGTTCATTCCAATTGAATCGGATCACTGTGAAGACAATTGGGTGACTCGTTCCTAAGCCACAACCTGGCCAATACTTAGCGCGCTCAACCAACATCACTAAAACACGGATTATTATCACACCCTGTTTGCCGGAGCTTCCTGTGCACAAATTTGGCTTCCTTGGTTCCTACAATGCAACACTTCAAAAGTACTTCATTGGCTGTAAAGAGCTTTGGGACTTTCTGAGATTGGGTGAAAGGTGTTTTAGAAAGGCAAGTCTTTCTTTGTATCCCTGTCAGTTCCACTGGAAGCAACATTTGGTGATTAAAAATAGCATTTATAGTTTATTATCACGAGTCTCTCCGCCATCCCATGACAATCTCTTTTACTCACGTGACTGTAGTTTGAACCGACACTAGCCATAAAAGACTTAACAGTACCTATGTAACCTCACCAAGCTGTCTCTTCGTATTGTATCAGCTTCAATATCATATCTTTCTTGTACAGGTCAACTGACTCTATTCCTCTAATCCAACTCGTTGTTCCTCTAATCCATAGAACCATAAAAATTTACAGCACGGAAGGAGGCCATTCGGCCCATCGTGTCCGTGCCAGCCGAAAAAGAGCTACCCAGCCTAATCCCACTTTCCAGCTCTAGATCCGTAGCCCTGTAGGTTACGACACTTCAGGTGCATATCCAGGAACTTTTTAAATGTGATATGGTTTCTGCCTCTACCACCCTTTCAGGCAGCGAGTTCCAGACCCCCACCCTGTGAAAACAATTCTCCAGTTCTGGCAATATCCTCATAAATCTCCTCTGTACCCTCCCTAGTGCAATCACATCTTTAATCCAGCTCACTTCAAGTGCATATCAAGCTCACTCTATTGCTCTAATGTCAGGGGCAACCAAAAGTGCAACTTTCTACAGGGAGTAGCAGAGATTGTTGCTGTCAACAACAACAACAACTTTCATTTATATAGCGTTTTTAATGTAGTAAAATGTCCCAACGTGTTTCACAGGAGAGTTATCAAACAAAATTCGACACCGAGCCACAATAGGAGCAGGAGTAGGCCACCTGGCCCCTCGAGCCTGCTCCGCCATTTGATAAGATCATGGCTGATCCGATCATGGACTCAGCTCCACTTCCCCGCTCCCCATAACCCTTCACTCCCTTATCGCTCAAAAATCTGTCTATCTCGCCTTAAATATATTCAATGACCCAGCCTCCACAGCTCTCTGAGGCAGCGAATTCCACAGATTTACAATCCTCAGAGAGAAGAAATTCCTCCTCATCTAAGTTTAGTTTTAAATGGGCGAACCCTTATTCTGAGACTATGTCCCCTGGTTTCCCCAATGAGTGGAAATATCCTCTCTGCATCCAACTTGTCGAGCCCCCTCATTATCTTATATGTTTCGATAAGATCACCTCTCTTTCTTCTGAACTCCGAGTATTGTCCCAACCTGCTCAATCTATATTCATAAGTCAACCCCCTCATCTCTGGAATCAACCGAGTGAACCTTCTCTGAACAGCCTCCAATGCAAGTATATCCTTCCTTAAATACGGTGACCAAAACTGTACGCAGTACTCCAGGTGTGGCCTCACCAATACCCTGTACAGTTGTAGCAGGACTTCCCTGCTTTTATACCCTATCCCCCTTGCAATAAAGGCCAACATTCCATTTGCCTTGCTATACCTGCGTACTAACTTTTTGTGTTTCATGCACAAGGATCCCCAGGTCTCTCTGTACTGAAGCACTTTTCAATTTTTCTCCATTTAAATTATAACTTGCTTTTCTATTTTTTTTCTGCCAAAGTGGATAACCTCACATTTTCCTACATTATACTCCATCTGCCAAATTTTTGCCCACTCACTTAGCCTGTCTATGTCCCTGAGCAGATGTTTTGTGTCCTCCTCACAATTTGCTTACCCACTCATCTTTGTATCATTAGCAAACTTGGCTACATTACATTCGGTCCTTTCATCAGAGTCATTAATATAGATTGTAAATAGTTGAGGCCCCAGCACCGATCCCTGCGGCACCCCACTAGTTGCCGTTTGCCAACCGGAAAATGACCCGTTTATCCCAACTCTGTTTTCTGTTAGTTAGCCATTTTCAATCCATGCTAATATATTACCCCCAACCCTGTGAACTTTTACCTTGTGCAGTAACCTTATCGAATGCCTTCTGGAAAATGCCAGAGTCCATTATTAAGGAAGCAGTAGCGGGACATTTGGAAAAGCATAATTCAATCAAGCAGAGTCAGCATGGATTTATGAAAGGGAAATCACGTTTGACAAATTTGCTAGAGTTCTTTGAGGATGTAAAAGCAGGGTGGATAAGGGGGAACCAGTGGATGTGGTGTATTTGGATTTCCAGAAGGCATTCGATAAGGTGCCACACAAGAGGTTACTGCACAAGTTAAAAATTCACGGGGTTGGAGAAAATATATTGCTTTGGAGGCAGTTCAGAGAAGGTTCACTCGGTTGATTCCGGAGATGAGGGGGTTGACTTATGAAGATAGGTTGAGTAGGTTGGGCCTATACACATTGGAGTTCAGAAGAATGAGAGGTGATCTTATCAAAATATATAAGATAATGAGGGTGCTCGACAAGGTGGATGCAGAGAGGATATTTCCACTCATAGGGGAAACTAAAACTAGGAGACATAGAACACCTCTTGGTAGTCTGTCGTATCCAACAAAGACGTTGACGTGCTAATCATCAATGGCATGTGTCCTCAAGTGGTTTGTATAGGCCAATTCTGGATGCACATAGTCTCTTGCACGTCGGACAAGGGAAGTTCGATATGCCTGATGCTGACAGTACTGCCACCTGATGTCGTCTATCTCTAGTGTCCCGCAGGCGTTGACATCGGCTTTCTTCGAAGGTCTGGCAGGCAGTCCTCGTGAGGGTTCGCCACTGGATTTTATTCGCTGCTGTATTCTCAGAGTCCTTTGGTCGGATGCCACAGTACTGGAGGTTAGCCTTGATGCAATCTTTGTGGCGCTTGTGGGGCGCCCCTGGTGTCTTCGACCTTCACAGAGCTCGCCGTGAAGAAGCTGACGAGGGATCCTTGGCTCATCCATACGGATGACATGTCCAGCCCACCGGAACTGGGCTCGCATGATCATCACCTCGATGCTAGTTGATTGTGCTCTCTCCAGAACCTCAAAGTGTGACACCCAGTTTTGACAGCATATGTGGAGTATAGATCTGAGACTGCGCATATGGAAAGCTTCCAACTTTTTGATGTGTCCAGGTCTCACATCCATAAAGGAGAGATGAGAGAACGACTGCTCTATACTCCAACAGTTTACTTGATTGTCGGATGTGGTGGTGACTCAACACCTCAGTGTGCAAGCGACCAAGTGCCTGGCTGGCTTTACAGATCCTTGCATCAATCTCCTTGTCCAAGGACCCGTCACTTGATATGGTGCTGCCAAAGGTACTTGAAGCTGTCCACTGGCTTTAGTTGTATACTGCCGATGAAGACTGTGGGAGCAGGTGCTGTGGTGCCAGGGGCTGGCTGATAGAGAACCTCGGTTTTACTAAGGCTGATGGTTAGGTCAAACAATTCTGTTTGCTGAGTATGAATTTGCTGATTTGCTATGAATTGTAGGTCACTCTCCTTGTGTGCCATAAGGGGGCAGTCGTCAGCAAAGAGTGCCTCTAGGATGAGTCGTTTCCGTACTTTGGTCCTTGCAGCAAGGCGGCGGAGGTCGAACAGTGAACCATCTAATCGATATCTCAGGTAGACCCCAAACTCCAAGTCTTTTATGGCATAGTTCAAGACGCAGGTAAAGAATAGATTGAACAGAACTGGAGCGAGATGGCAAATGGGGCCGTGGTTGTGCTGTCTGAGAGCACTTCACCTGTCATGTTGTCATGAAACAGCTTGATGTGGACAAACTTCCTTGGGCACCCAAGTTTCATCAAGATTGACCACAGCGCTGCTCTGTTGACAGTATCAAAAGCCTTGGTGAAGTCAATAAATACAGCGTACAGGTCCATGTTCTGCTCAATGCACTTCTCCTGCACTTGTCTGAGTGCAAAGATCAAGTCCGCTGTGCTCCGACCAGGTCGAAAGCCACATTGTGTTTCTGGAAGATTTACTTCTGAGACACTAGCTATGAGTCGGTTCAATACTATGCGGGCGATGATCTTCCCAGCAATGGACAGAAGCGATATTCCCCTGTAGTTGCCACAGTCTTCTTTGTTGCCCTTGTTCTTGTAGATGGAAACTATCTCAGCGTCACGGAAGTCCTGTGGCATGTCTTCATCTTCCCAGATGCTAGTTATTATGTCATGAAAGGCCTCGAGAGTTGCTGGGCCTACTGCCTTGTAGATTTCGGCAGGGATTCCATCCTTTCCTGGAGCCTTTCCTGTACTCATCTGGTTGATGGCTTTCTTTATTTCGTCCATGCTGGGAGGAAGATCAAGATCTTCTTTGATAGGTTGCTGGGGTATGGAGTCAAGTGCTTCTTCGTTCACTGTTAAAGGTCGATTAAGAAGATTACTGAAGTGTTCTCTCCACCTTTGATCAAAGTGATGCCATCTGCATAGAAACATAGAAACATAGAAAGTAGGTGCAGGAGTAGGCCATTTGGTCCTACGAGCCTGCACCGCCATTCAATATGATCATGGCTGATCATTTTTGCAACTTTAGTACCCCATTCCTGCTTTCTCTCCATATCCCTTGATCCCTTTAGCCGTAAGGCCCACATCTAACTCCCTTTTGAATCTATCTAACAAACTGGCCTCAACAACTTTCTGTGGTAGAGAATTCCACAGGATCACAATTCTCTGAGTGAAGAAGTTTCTCCTCATCTCGGTCCTAAATGGCTTACCCCTTATCCTTAGACTGTGACCCCTGGTTCTGGACTTCCCCAGCATAGTCTCAGAATAAGGGGCCGCCCATTTAAAACTGAGATGAGAAGGAATTTCTTCTCTTGGAGGGTTGTAAATCTATGGAATTTGCTGCCTCAGAGAGCTGTGGAGGCTGGGTCATTAAATATATTTAAGGCGGAGATAGACAGATTTTTGAGCGATAAAGGAATAAAAGTTTATGAGAAGAGGGCAGGGAAGTGAAGCTGGGTCCATGATCGGATCAGCCATGATCTTATTGAATGCCGGAGCAGGCTCGAGGGGCCAGGTGGCCGACTCCTGCTCCTATTTCTTATGTCCTTATATATTCAAAGCTTGGTCAAAGAGATAGTATTTAAGGAGTGTCTTAAAGGAGGAGAAAGAGGTAGAGTGGTGGAGAGG
Source organism: Pristiophorus japonicus (assembly GCF_044704955.1). Lineage (NCBI taxonomy): Eukaryota > Metazoa > Chordata > Chondrichthyes > Pristiophoridae > Pristiophorus > Pristiophorus japonicus. The sequence continues at coordinate 541,344,719 of NC_091977.1, forward strand.
TTTATACAATCAAAGAATCTTATAGCACCGAAGGTGGCCCATTATACCTGTGCTGACTCTTTGAAAGAGCTATCCAATTAAATCCACTCCCCTGATCTTTCCCCATAGCCCTGCAATATTTCCCCCTTCAAGTATTTATCCAATTCCCCATTGAAAGTTATGATTAAATCTGCTTCTACCGGCCTTTCAGGCAGCGCATTCCAGATCATGATAATGCCTCATGTTGCCATTGGTTCTTTAACCTTAAATCCTTTAGTTAGCGACCCATCCTGCTAGTGAAAACAGTTTCTCCTTATTAATCTATCAAAACCTTCATGCTCTAAGGAGAACAACCCCAGCTTCTCCAGTGTCTCCACGTAACTGAAGTCCCTCATCTCTGGTAGCATTCTTATGAATCTCCTCTGTACCCTCTCCAAGATCTTGACATTCTGCCTAAAGTGTGGTGCCCAGAATTGAACACTCCAACTGAGGCTTAACCAGTGTTTTATAAAGGTTTAGCATAAATTCCTTGCTTTTGTACTCTGTGCCTCTATTTATGAAGCCAAAGATCCCATACACCTTTTTAACAGCCTTCTCAACTTGTCCTGACACCTTCAAAGATTTGTGTACATACACTCCCAGATTTGTTCCTGCACCCCCTTTAAAATGGCGCTATTTAGTTTATATCAAATCGCTGGAGAAATACCACCAACGATGTCTCTGCAAGATCCTGCAAATATCCTGGGAAGACAGACGCACCAATGTTAGCGTCCTCCATCAGGCCAACATTCCCAGCATCGAAATACTGAGCACACTTGATCAGCTCCGCTGGGCGGGCCACATTGTCCGCATGCCTGACATAAGACTCCCAAAGCAAGCGCTCTGCTCGGAACTCCTACACGGCAAACGAACCCAAGGTGGGCAGAGGAAACGTTACAAGGACACCCTCAAAGCCTCTTTGATAAAATGCAACATCCCCACCGACACCTGGGAGTCCCTGGTCAAAGACCGCCCTAAGTGGAGGAAGAGCATCCGGGAGGGCGCTGAGCACCTCGAGTCTCGTCGCCGAGAGCATGAAGAAACCAAGTGCAGGCAGCAGAAAGAACGTTTGGCAAACCTGTCCCACCCTCCCTTTCCTTCAACCACTGTCTGTCCCACCTGTATTGGACTGTTCAGTAACCTGAGAACTCACTTTTAGAGTGGAAGCAAGTCTTCCTCGATCCCGAGAAACTGCCGATGATGATGATGATTTAGTTTCTATTGTCTCTCCTCATTCTTCTACCAAAATAAATCACTTCACACTTCTTTGCATTAAATTCCATCTGCCATGTGTCTGCCCATTTCTCCACTCTATCTATGACTTCCAGAATTCTTTTACTTTCCTTCTCACTGTTTACTACATTTCTGAGTTTTTTGTCATCTTCAAACTTAAAAATTATGCCCTGTATACCCAAGTTCAGATCATTAATATATATCAAAAAGAGCAGTGGTCCTAACACCAACCACTGTAAACTCCCCTCCAGTCTGAAAAGCAACCATATACACGACATCAACCCTCTCCGTTACTTTATCAAAGAATTCAATCAAATTAGTCAATCACAATTTGCCATCAACAAATTCGTGCTGGCTTTCATTTATTATGCCATACTTTTTCAAGTACCAATTAATTTTGTGCCAGATTATTGTCTCTAAAAGTTTCCCCACAACTGACGTTAGGCTGACTGGCCTGCAGTTGCCAGGTTTAGCACACTGCCCTTTTTGGAACAGGAGTGTAACATTTGCAATCCTCCAGTCCTCTGCCACCACTCCCATATCTAAGGAGGATTGAAAGATTGTGGCCAGAGCCTCTGCAATTTCCACCCTTACTTCCCTCAGTAACTTAGGTTGCATCCCATCCGGGCCGGGTGACTTTTCTACTTTGAACGCTGCTAGCCTTTTAAGTACCTCCTCTTTATCTATTTTTATCCTGTTCAATGTCTCTACTGCCTCCTCCTTCACTGTGACATTGGCAGCATCCTCTTCTTCAGTGAAGACAGATGCAAAGTACTCGTTCAGTATCTCTGCCCGCTGAGGGAGGGAATTCCAGAGCTTCGGGCCTAGATAGCTGAAGGCACGGCCACCAATGGAAGGGTTGTGGGATTGGGGTTCACAAGGGTAAAATTATTTCCCACATGCCTGCATCAATAAAATGTGGGCACTGGCCAGATTTCGAAAACCCAGCAATAGTTTGCACTTGGAATGCAGAAGCAGCTTTTGATAGATCGGAATGAAACATTTTTTGTAGAATGGGTTGTAATGTGTTCTGGTGACAGCTTGTTTAATTGACATTTTTCCCTTATCTCCACGGATTCCAAGCTCTGCACAAGGCTGGCTCCACCTAGTGGATAAACTGGAATAGCAACAGTCTCATTGAATAGGAATTTGACCTCATTTTTCAAAATTATATAAGAAAGACTTGCATTTATACAGCGCCTTTCATGATCGCAGGACATCCCAAAGTGCTTCACAGCCAATGAAGTACTTTTGAAGTGTAGTCACTGTTCTAATGTAGGAATTGCAGCAGTCAATTTGCACACAGTAAGCTCCCACAAACAGCATCCATCATTATCATAGGCAGTCCCTCGGAATCGAGGAAGACTTGCTTCCACTCTTAAAATGAGTTCTTAGCGGCTGAACAGCCACAGTCTCTGTCACAGGTGGGACAGACAGTGGTTGAGGGAAAGGGTGGGTGGGGAGTCTGGTTTGCCGCACGCTCCTTCCGCTGCCTGCGCTTGGTTTCTGCACACTCTCGGCGACGAGACTCGAGGTGCTCAGTGCCCTCCCAGATGCACTTCTCCACTTAGGGCAGTCTTTGGCCAGGGACTCCCAGGTGTCGGTGGGGATGTTGCACTTTATCAGGGAGGCTTTGAGGATGTCCTTGTAACGTTTCCTCTGCCCACCTGGGGCTCGCTTTCCGAGTAGAGCGCTTGCTTTGGGAGTCTCGTGTCGGGCATGCGAACAATGTGGCCCTGCCCAGCGGAGTTGATCGAGTGTGGTCAGCGCTTCAGTGCTGGGGATGTTGGCCTGGTCGAGGACGCTAATGTTGGTGCGTCTGTCCTCCCAGGGGATTTATAGGATCTTGCGGAGACATCGTTGGTGGTATTTCTCCAGCGACTTGAGGTGTCTACTGCACATGGTTCATGTCTCTGAGCCATACAGGAGGGCGGGTATCACTACAGCCCTGTGGACCATGAGCTTGATGGCAGTTTTGAGGGCCTGGTCTTCAAACACTTTTCCTCAGGCGGTCGAAGGCTGCACTGGTGCACTGGAGGCAGTGTTGAATCTTGTCGTCAATGTCTGCTCTTGATGATAAGAGGCTCCTGAGGTATGGGAAATGGTCCACGTTGTCCAGGGTCGCGTCATGGATCTTGATGACTGGGGGGGGGGGGGGGGGGGTGGGCAGTGCTGTGCTGACGATAGGTTCTGACGAAGGGTCATCAACCCGAAACGTTAACTCTGTTTCTCTCTCCAAAGATGCTGCCTGACCCGCTGAGACTTCCAGCATTTTCTGTTTTTATTTCAGATTCCAGCATCCGCAGCATTTTGCTTTTAATTGTTGTAGCTCTACGAACCTGTGAGCATACTCGTAGTTGTATATATTACACCTACTTTTATATTTTGGTCTATAGATTTGTTAGTGGCCACTCGGGACCATGAAGATTGATTCTTGTAGGTGTTGCAAAGCAGGTGAGAAGACCCAAGAAAAAATGACATCAGTTGAGTCGAAGTCAGGTTGTTTATATTATGTTGATGGCACTGAATCGGAGCGATTTTAACACTATTTGCTCAGCAGAAACCTGGCCCTGGCACTTACCTGCCCAAAAGCCACCAGATCACAACATCTGCAATTTTAACTGCTCTTCGGAGCAGGCAGCAAGGACACATGCCGGGAGCCAACAGGGCCCTTCTTTGCATATGCAGGTTATGGCCCGATAACGTCAATGAGACCCGACTGTAATTTTAACTCAGGCCTGAGCGGGGAATCCGCCTGGAGTTAAAATCGGGGCCACTAGCAACAATTATGAGGTAGAAGCACCTTAGGATTTTGCATCTTAATGATTGTTCCCGATGTTGGGGGAAGTCCAGAACCAGGGGTCACAGTCTAAGGATAAGGGGTAGGCCATTTAGGACTGAGATGAGGAGAAACTTCTTCACTCAGAGAGTGGTTAACCTGTGGAATTCCCTGCCGCAGAGAGTTGTTGATGCCAGTTCATTGGATATATTCAAAAGGGAGTTAAATATGGCCCTTACGGCTAAAGGGATCAAGGGGTATGGAGAGAAAGCAGGAAAGGGGTACTGAGGGAATGATCAGCCGTGATCTTATCGAATGGTGGTGCAGGCTCGAAGGGCCTATTCCTGTACCTCTTTTCTATGTTTCTACCTATCAATGATTTCCCTCAAATTATATGATTGCTGCTTTTGCCTACATAACATTCAAACAAACTTCAAAATAATTCAAGATATGTGAAGTGGTTTGAAATGATTCTGAAACAACATCAATTTGCATCTCTACACTTGGCTATTCCAATGCACTCCTGGCTGGCCTCCCACATTCCACCCTACGTAAACTAGAAGTGATCCAAAACTCGGCTGCCCGTGTCCTAACTCGCACCAAGTCCCGCTCACCCATCACCCCCTGTGCTCACTGCCCCATGTCCTAACTCGCACCAAGTCCCGCTCACCCATCACCCCTGTGCTCGCTGATCTACGGTTAAGCAACACCTCGATTTCAAAATTCTCATCCTTGTATAAAATCCCTCCTTGGCCTCGCCCCTCCCTATCTCTGTAATCTCCTCCAGGCCCACAACCCCCCCACCCCCTCCCGAGATGTCTGCATTCCTCTAATTCTGCCCTCTTGAGCATCTTTGATTATAATCGCTCAACCATTGGTGGCTGTGCCTTCTGTTGCCTGGGCCCTAAGTTCTGGAACTCTCTCAATAAACCTCTCCACCTCTCTTTCCTCCTTCAAGACACTCCTTAAAACCTACCACTTTGGTCAAGCTTTTGATCACCTGCCCTAATTTCTCCTTACGTGGCTTGCTGCCAAATTTTTTTGTCTCATAATACTCCTGGGAAGCACCTTGGAACGTTTCACTATGTTAAAGGTGATATATAAATACAAGTTGTTGTTATTATGTAGGGGAGGAGGAAAACCCCCTCATTTTACCCAGAAGGAAAAGGGCTGTGGGATCAGTCTGTGCTGTGAATTGAAACCGATACGGTTTGACCTTGGCAGAGCAGTGATTGGACGGGGGAGGACACCGGAGAGCCAATGGTGAGACAGAGTCAGCCCGAAGCATGCGGCTTTCAAGCCAATGGGAGAGCACTTGCTGTGGGACTGACTCACAGCCATTATCGGGCTATTGTCTTCCCCATGTTTACACTATGGAAGGAAATTATGCAGACCTTCAGAAAACTAGGGAACCCAAAACAAACCAAGGACCTACACAATGGCTACAGGAGGCCAACCCAACTAACACCCATTCAAACCTTGAGTAGGTTAGAAAAACTGAATTGGAGGAAAATTATGCAGACCTTCAGAAACCAGGGAACCCAAAACAACCCAAGGGCCTACACAATGGCTACAGGAGGCCAACGCAATCAACACCCATTCAAACCTTGAGTAGGTTAACATCAGTGGAAAAAACCCGCAATTATCTAAAACTGCTGCATTTTTCAAAATCACAAAGCCCACCAATGGGAAGGATCGATTTCAGCAGGAGAGGCAGACTGGATAATCTGGCTATAAAAAGGGGTTTCTGACGTAGTGTGGATGGTTCCCTGCCCTCGTGATCCAACAACCAGCAAGACTCTTGACACTGAAGGAAAACCAGTGTCCGAAGACACCGAAGAGAGAAGAAACAAACCACCAAACTGCGGAAGGCACAGTAGTGAGTATAACCTCTGGTCCCCGGAACTCCCAACTCAGTTAGGCCAGGAAAGGTGGGAGGTTGGGCATTGTACTGCTAAACTTGTGTAAAGATTTTCGTTGAGTCCGTTTAGTGGGATTTAGGGGGATTGTTTTGTTGGTGTATTGCTGTTTGTTGAGATACACCTTGTCAAATAAATTGGAAGCCTAAGTTCCTCTTGGAATCACCTTGTCTCAGTTCTATTGTATTACATCTCCTGATCGTGAGTCTTATGTCAGACAGTGTAAGGGAAGCTAGGAGCACCTCGAAAACGCTCAACTGTGTGTCACAGGCTAGGGAAGAAGGGGTTAGGAGTGTTTGACACTCACAGGTGCCTCACAGGCTAGGCATAAGCTGTGGGGACGCACGAATCTCAAAACCCCCTTCATAAGCTGTGGACACAGTCTCTCCAGGGGTGCTCTTGCAGCACTCAGGGTACCTCACAGGCCAGGCATAAGCTGTGAGGGCAGGAGCCCAGAGAGAGACATCCAAGGCACAACAACACTCCCTGAAAACCCCTTACAGTTGTTGCATGGATAAAGTGCCTTTAATGTGTAAAAATATCCCACAGCGCCAAACAGAGGTGCAATCAAAAGATGATTGCTGAGCCAAAGAAGGCAATCTGAGGAGAGATGACAAGAGGTGGGTTTTAAGAAGGGTGTTGAAGAAAGAGAGGGAGGTGGAGAGGTGGAGAGATTTAGGAAGGGAATTCCAGAGTTTAGGGCCGAGGCGACTGATGGGATGGCTGCAATGGTGGGGTGCAGCGGAGATGCACAAGAGGTCAGAGAAATGGATAGGTAGGGTGTTACAAAAATAGGCATGGATGAGGAAATAAAGGGAGTTGAACATGAGGAATGAGATAATTAAATATGGGCCTCTCAGGGACTGGGAGGCAATGTAGGTCAGTGAGGACAGAGCTGATGGGTGCGTGGGACTTGGTGTGGGATCATCATAGGCAGTCCCTCGAAGCGAGGATGACTTGCTTCCAAACCAAAAAGGGATGAGTTCACAGGTGTTTCAATGAAGGACCTAATGTCCCAGATCCCAAACTACATGTTGAAGGGTGGAAGATACCTGTGTGTGGATTTTTTTAACGTGGGGTGACCGTTACACACCAGCCACCACATGGGCTTGACAGAGCGAGGTCTTGGTCCAGTGGCAAGGGTTAACCAGGACGACTGGAGACCTGCTCTGCTGCACGGACCCAGTGCGCACACATATCGCAGTGTGGGCTGGGCCCGTGCTGCCCCTGGGCCCCTGTGGTTTGATAGTAGAGCATTAAATGAGCTGAAGTTCATGGAGCATGGAGGGTGGGAGACTAACCAGGAGAGCATTGAAGTAGTTAAGTCTGGAGGTGACAAGGCAGGAACGAAGAGTTCACAACAGATGAGCTGATGTAGGGGCAAAGGCAGAGATGGAAGTAGGCAATCTTTGTGATGCAGAGAATCTGAGGTCAAAAGCTCAGCTTCAAATGACAGATTAAGGCGTGATATAAAGGGAGGTTTTGTTTCCTTTAATCTGAGTAGGACACAAAGAAATCTCTCCCCAGAGAGTATCTCACTCTCTCTCAACATCAAGCCAAGGCTTGCAATCTTGTTCAGGTGATAGTGTTATTTGAGACTGAAATGTACACTGTCACCTAGTGGAGATCTCCCAATATTGTAACCTATCTGCACATACATCAAATATCGATGCACAATGAGAATTTGTCAGCCAATACTTTGATTCTTATTAACTCTGACGATCGGAGCACTTTGCATTTTTTGCAATAAACATCAATACCAGTTACTCCTGGGTCAGGTGCAGTACAAATTACATGCAGGGCAAAGCTCCCATCCACCTCTGCCTCGACAATGCCCCTTAATCTCAGTATTAGTCAAGCATCTGCCAAGACTGAGATTAAGAGAGGCTCACTGAATACAGAGGAGCCTCTACTGGATTAAAAACAAGCGAACATGGCACTTGTTTTCAAGGAAGATTACAAAACAAGTCATTTAATTAGACCAATTCTGGACTGTATCTTAAATTCATCTACCCGCCTTGGTTCCGTAACCCAACAAAAATCGATCAATCTCAATTTTGACATTTTCAATTGACCCCCAGCCTCAACAACTTTTTGTGGGAGAGTTTTCCAGATGTCCTCGACCCTTTGTGTGAAGAGGTGCTTCCTGACATCGCCCCTGAACTCTAATTTTGAGGCTACCATTTTGAGTAATTCCAGGAAATGTTTCTGTGCTGTGCTGGGACAGATAGCAATGGAGCAATGAGACGGCAATATCACAAAGTCAGATCACAGAGAGATGATGATGGAGGAGGCACTGGAGGAGGTGCAAACATCATTTACAAGGATGATGCCAGAATTGAGAGGTAATAATTGTTGTAGATACATAGAAACATAGAAAATAGGTGCAGGAGTAGGCCATTCGGCCCTTCTAGCCTGCACCGCCATTCAATGAGTTCATGGCTGATTATGCAACTTCAGTACCCCATTCCTGCTTTCTCGCCATACCCCTTGATTTCCCCTAGTAGTAAGGACTATATCTAACTCCTTTTTGAATATATTTAGTGAATTGGCCTCAACAACTTTCTGTGGTAGAGAATTCCACAGGTTCACCACTCTCTGGGTGAAGAAGTTTCTCCTCATCTCGGTCCTAAATGACTTACCCCTTATCCCTTATCCTTAGACTGTGACCCCTGGTTCTGGACTTCCCCAACATTGGGAACATTCTTCCTGCATCTAACCTGTCTAAACCCGTCAGAATTTTAAACGTTTCTATGAGATCCCCTATCATTCTTCTGAACTCCAGTGAATACAAGCCTAGTTGATCCAGTCTTTCTTGATATGTCAGTCCCGCCATCCCGGGAATCAGTCTGGTGAACCTTCGCTGGACTCCCTCAATAGCAAGAATGTCCTTCCTCAAGTTAGGAGACCAAAACTGTACACAATACTCTAGATGTGGCCTCACCAAGGCCCTGTATAACTGCAGCAACACCTCCCTGCCCCTGTACTCAAATCCCCTCGCTATGAAGGCCAACATGCCATTTGCTTTCTTAACCACCTGCTGTACCTGCATGCCAACCTTCAATGACTGATGTACCATGACACCCAGGTCTCGCTGCACCTTCCCCCTTCCTAATCTGTCACCATTCAGATAATAGTCTGTCTCTCTGTTTTTACCACCAAAGTGGATAACCTCACATTTATCCACATTATACTTCATCTGCCATGCATTTGCCCACTCACCTAACCTATCCAAGTCACTCTGCAGCCTCATAGCATCCTCCTCGCAGCTCACACTGCCACCCAACTTAGTGTCATCCGCAAATTTGGAGATACTACATTTAATCCCCTTGTCTAAATCATTAATGTACCGTGTAAACAGCTGGGGCCCCAGCACAGAACCTTGCGGTACCCCACTAGTCACTGCCTGCCATTCCGAAAAGTACCCATTTACTCCTACTCTTTGCTTCCTGTCTGCCAACCAGTTCTCAATCCACGTAGCACCCGGGATAGCCGGGTCTGTAGGGAGTCTACCATGACACGTGTGGTGCTTGGCTTTGTGATTTGGGCTGCCCGCTCCAGACTATTGTCGCTGACCCTAAGGTCTGGCAAGCCCATGATGGCCGACATGGCCTTGAGACTTTCTGTCGTGGCGGGAGGCCTCGTGGTTCCCGTGGATCCTGGGCCATGGTATGGAGGCCCCGGACCACCGACTATATGTAGCCTCCCTGCCTTTCTTTGTAACGTTGCAGGGTTGCCCCAGGTGGGATGAGCCTTTCATCTTTGCGACGGATAAGCTGCAACATCCCATCTAACGGTTCACCGTTAGCAGGCGGTAACGTGGGATCCTGGCTGGTCCAGGTCCTAAGCTGGGCGGCCGTTACGGTTGACCCTTCGCTTTCTAGCACTTCCACGACAACGGGTAGGTCTGCAGGCTGCGCCGTTTCCACCCCGATGGTGAGCAATGGTGGCCAACTGAGGGCATCAGCGCCGTTCTCAGTGCCTGGCCCATGGCGGGTCATGTTACAGTGCACAGACAGTGTTAGACGTTCTTGAAACAATGCATCGATAATGGTGCCTCTGCTCTCCCAAAACTGTGGGATGGGCAGCTTGTCTGACTCGAGCACATATTGGGACACTCTTTGGTACGTCTCTTTTGTCCCGTGAACCCAGGCTACTGCCTTGGTTAACTTATTGGACACATGTACAACCGGTTGGGGCTCGCCCGCTACTTTGGCTTGCTGCACAACATGCCCGACCCCGTGTGATAACACATCACTTGTTACAAGTACTTTGTCAGATACATATACGACCGGTTGGTGTTCGCCCGTTACTTTGGCTTGTTGTAAGATCCCCCCGACCCCATATGATAATACATCATTGGCCGCGAAAGAATGCTCACATGGGTTACATCGTGCAAACAACTTATTGGAACGTAGTGGGTTCCTGGTCTTCTCAGCGGCCATCCCATAACCTTTGCCCCAAACCCAGTCATCTACTTTGCTGGGCAACAAATGTCTCAGTTCTGTTGCGGCGACATCCCATGGTCTGGTCGCTCTCTCGTCCCGTGGTCTGGACGTACTTTCGTCCCGTGGTGTGGACGCCTTCTCGTCCCGTGGTCTGGATGCCTTCTCGTCCCATGGTCTGGACGCACTCTCGTCCGTGTCCGTGATGCCGATTGCCACGATCTACCTCCCCGGGGATTTTGCCTCTGGCGTCGGGAAGTCGCATTCGGATCATTTCGGCCGGAGTCCCACTCTGTATGGTCGACCTGGAGCCTCTTCCATCGTCACGAAGAGGTCGTCGGCTTTGGGTGGTGGGTACCGCACCTGTACCGCTGCTCGGTTGATCTTCACCTCCTCGTGGCCGTGATGAGCGGCCTGTGCCTCGGGGATCTGCAAATGGATCTGCACTTCGATGCCTGGTTCAGCTGAAGGTGGAGCTTTGCTCAGCCTTCGAGCAAGGGAGGCGTCGTTCACAGGAGAGGGTGCGCAGGGGTCTTCCCAGTTCCATCGAATCTTCCCCATCCACCTTCTATCAAGCATCGTTGGCCCATCACCTGAAACAATTCACAGTGGTAAATCGTGCACTGCTCCCTCATGGGATACTCTTATGTCTGCACTACCAATAACTGGTATCAGTTCCTTGGTGTAGGTGCGCAGCTTTGCCTCAATCGGGATCAGCTCGGGTTGTTGTGCTCTGTCGCCCCACAGCCTCTCGAATGCCTTCTGGCTCATAACTGACTGACTTGCCCCCGTATCTAATTCCATGGAGCCTGGAGTGCCGTTGAGTTCAACTTTTAACATTATCGGAGGGCTTTTGTTGGTGAAGGTGTGTATCCCATATACTTCCTCTTCATCCTCAGGTTGAGTTGCCTCTCCTGCTCGTTCAGCATGATCCTCGCTGGATCGGTTGTGCTCTCCTGACTCTGTCACATGGTGAGTCACAGGTCGTTTGCACATTCGCTGGAAGTGCCCCATTGTTCCATAGCCCTTGCACACATAGGGCTTGAATCGACATTGGTGAGCTCTATGACTGCCCCCACAGCGCCAACATGGTGCTAATGTATATGCATTCACGCCCCACGGCGGATTCTGAGTCACTCTAGGCCTAGGTCTGGCCTTTGCGGTCGTGTGGGCCCCTCCCTGTACAGTTCTGCCTGCTGAAAACATTATTTTATGCAAAGTACTTGCCGGTGAGCTTTGATTCTGTGAAGATATCTGTTTCGTGTTATCATGCGTGGATATGAAGGCCTGGGCTATCGTGATGGCCTTGTTCAGATCGAGGGATTCGGCAGACAGTAGTTTGCGAAGAATGACCTCGTGGCTGATTCCAAGCACGAAAAAGTCCCACAACATTTCCCCCAAAGATCCTGCAAATTCGCACTGTCCCGCAAGGCGCCTTAGGGTGGCGACAAAACTCGCCATGTTCTGGCTCTCGGAGCGATGGTGCGTGTAAAAGCGATACCTGGCCATTAAGATGCTCTCCTTCGGCTTGAGGTGTTCCCGAACCGGCGTACACAGCTCTGTGTAAGACTTGTCCATTCGTTTGACCGGTGCCAGCAGATTTTTGAGGAGGCCATATATCGAAGACCCACATACAGTGAGGAGAATCGCCCTGAGCTTGATCACCGTCTCAGCCTTGTCCAGTTCGTTGGCCACAAAGTACTGGTCGAGGCACTCAACGAAAGCTTCACAATCATCACTCTCAACAAATCTCTCAAGAATACCAACAGCAGCCATTACCGCATGAAAGTTCGTGATCCGTTACTCGTCGCCAATTTGTTGTATTCAGAATAAATCCACAGGACTGTATTGTAAGCTCAAACTGTTGTGACCTTGGTCTCTTTATTCAGACTCCACCGAGTGAGGAAGCAGCACGGTGAGTCACCTTTTATACCTGCTTGCCCCAGGGTGCACAGGTGATCCTTAGGTCTCCCACAGGTGTGTCCCCTAGTGGCAAGTCTAACATATTGGTGAGGTTTACATACATACATAACAATAATAATCAAGAAAAACTGAACAGGCTGGGACTCTTTTCTCTAGAAAATGGAAGGCTGAGAGCTGACCCGATAAAAGTCTTTAAAACTATGAAAGAGTAAGTTAGACATAGAGAAGGTGTTTCCACTTGTGGGGGGAGTCCAAAACCAGGGGCCATAAACATAAGATAGTCACTAATAAATCCAATTGGGAATTCAGAGAGTGCTGAGAATTTGGAACTCGTGACTAAATGGAGTAGTTGAGGCGAATAGCATCGATAAGAACATGAGGGAGAAAGTAATAGAAGGACATGCTGAAAGGGTGAGATGAAGGGGGGTGGGAGGAGCATGAACACCGGCATGGACCAGTTGGGCCGAATGGCCTGTTTGTGTGCTGCAAATTCGATGTAATTCATTTGATCAAACGTTGCAGAGAGGCCAAGGAACTCCAGAAATAACCTGCCTGCTGGGACTATATAGGATAAGGGATAGGTTAAAGAGTGGACAACTGAACAACAGGATTCAAAGCACTGATTCAGACTGCAGCGATACATGGGCAAATCTTGTGAAATCATGTTCCTGGGATAGAACTTCATACACGAGCAATTGGGAGTTTGGTTTGGCAAGTCCTGCAAGATTTTCCATCCATTATATTTACAATCTATATTAACGACTTGGAGGAAGGGACTGAGTGTAACGTAGCCAAGTTTGCTGATGATACAAAGATGGGAGAAAAAGCAATGTGTGAGGAGGACACAAAAAATCTGCAAAAGGACATAGACAGGCTAAGTGAGTGGGCAAAAATTTGGCAGATGGAGTATAATGTTGGAAAGTGTGAGATCATGCACTTTGGCAGAAAAAAAATCAAAGAGCAAATTATTATTCAAATGGAGAAAGATTGCAAAGTGCCACAGTACAGCGGGACCTGGGGGTACTTGTGCATGAAACACAAAAGGTTAGTATGCAGGTACAGCAAGTGATCAGGAAGGCCAATGGAATCTTGGCCTTTATTGCAAAGGGGATGGAGTATAAAAGCAGGGAAGTCTTACTACAGCTGTACAGGGTATTGGTGAGGCCACACCTGGAATACTACGTACAGTTTTGGTTTCCATATTTACGAAAGGATATACTTGCTTTGGAGGCAGTTCAGAGAAGGTTCACCAGGTTGATTCCGGAGATGAGGGGGTTGACTTATGAGGAAAGGTTGAGGAGGTTGGGTCTCTATTCATTGGAATTCAGAAGAATGAGAGGTGCTCTTATCGAAACATATAAGATTATGAGGGGGCTTGACAAGGTGGATGCAGAGAGGATGTTTCCACTAATGGGGGAGACTAGAACTAGGGGGCATAATCTTAGAATAAGGGGCCGCTCATTTAAAACTGAGATGAGGAGAAATTGTAAATCTGTGGAATTCGATGCCTCAGAGAGCTGTGGAAGCTGGGACGTTGAATAAATTTAAGACATAAATAGACAGTTTCTTAACCGATAAGGGGATAAGGGGTTATGGGGAGCGGGCGGGGAAGTGGAGCTGAGTCCATGATCGGATCAGCCATGATCTTATTGAATGGCGGAGCAGGCTCGAGGGGCCGTATGACCTACTCCTGCCCCTATTTCTTATGCTCTTATGTTCTTATGGGAAGCCCTGAGAGGCCTGTGCACCTCAGCATCTGAATTCCCAGTATGATGTGCGAAACTCCGAGCCAGAAGCTCATGTTAGAATCATAGAATGATACAGCACAGAAGGAGGCCATTCGGCCCATCATGCCTGTGCCAGACCTCTGAAAGAGCGATCCAATCAGTGCCACTCCTCTGCTCTCTCCCCACAGCCCTGCAATTTTTTCCTTTTCAAGCATTTATCCAATTCCCTTTTCAAAGTTACTACTGAATCTGCTTCCACTGCCCTTTTGGGCAGCACATTCCAGATCATAACAACTCGCTGTGTAACAACATTCCTCCTCATCTCCCCCTCTGGTTCTTTTGCCAAATATCTTAAATCTGGGTCCTCTGGTCACTGAGCCTCCTGCCACTGGAAACAGTTTCTCCCTACATACTCTGTCAAAACATTTGTGCATGAAACACAAAAAGTTAGTAAGCAGACACAGTAGGTAATCAGGAAGGCCAATGGAATGTTGGCCTTTATTGCAAGGGGGATAGAGTATAAAAGCAGGGAAGTCCTGCTACAACTGTACAGGGTATTGGTGAGACCACACCTGGAGTACTGCGTACAGTTTTGATCTCCTTATTTAAGGAAGGATATACTTGCATTGGAGGCAGTTCAGGGAAGGTTTACTAGGTTGATTCCTGAGATGAAGGGGTTGACTTCTGAGGAAAGGTTGAGTAGGTTGGGCTTAAACCTAATGGAGTTTAGAAGAATGAGAGGTGATCTTATTGAAACATATAAGATACTGAGGAGGCTCGACAAGGTAGATGCAGAGAGGATGTTTCCCCTCGTGGGGGAATCTAGAACTAGGGGGTATAGTTTCAAAATAAGGGGTCACCCATTTAAAACTGAGATGAGGAGGAATTTCTTCTCTCTGAGGGTTGTAAATCGATTAAATTCTCTGCCCCAGAGAGCTGTGGAGGTTGGGTCATTGAATATATTTAAGGCGGAGATGGATAGATTTTTGAGCGATAAGGGGATAAGGGGTTATGGGGAGCGGGCGGGGAAGTGGGGCTGAGTCCATGATCGGATCAGCCATGATCTTATTGAATGGCGGAGCAGGCTCAAGGGGCCGTATGGCCTGCTCCTGTTCCTATTATGTTCTTAAAACGCCTTATGGTTTTGAACAGCTCCATTAAATCTTCCCTTAACCTTCTCTGCTCTAAAGAGAACAATCCCAGCTTCTTCAATCTATCCATGTAACTGAAGTCTTTCATCCCTAGTACCATTCTAGTAAATCTCCCCTGCATTCTCTCCAAAGCTTTGACATCATTCCTAAAGTATGGTGCCCAAAATTGGACCCAATACTCCAGCTGAGGCCTAACCAGTGTTGGACAATGTTGCCTTTAAGCTGCGCAGTCGCAGTCCTGCGTAGCCAATGAGCTAGCTTTTAAATTGCAAAAACTACGCATGCGCTGAATTGTGAATGGGCCACACAGCCCGTTAAAGGGGCCGCATTGTCCCCCAAAAATTACAGGGAACATTAGTGATTCACTGGAGTTCAGAAGAATGAGAGAGGATCTCATAGAAACGTTTAAAATTCTGACTGGTTTAGACAGGTTAGATGCAGGAAGAATGTTCCCAATGTTGGGGAAGTCCAGAACCAGGGGTCA
This sequence comes from Pristiophorus japonicus, assembly GCF_044704955.1. Lineage (NCBI taxonomy): Eukaryota > Metazoa > Chordata > Chondrichthyes > Pristiophoridae > Pristiophorus > Pristiophorus japonicus. Next base: position 541,360,398 of record NC_091977.1, read on the forward strand.
CAGTCTAAGGATAAGGTGTAAGCCATTTAGGACCGAGATGAGGAGAAACTTCTTCACCCAGAGAGTGGTGAACCTGTGGAATTCTCTACCACAGAAAGTTGTTGAGGCCAATTCACTAAATATATTCAAAAAGGAGTTAGATGTAGTCCTTACTACTAGGGGGATCAAGGGGTATGGCGAGAAAGCAGGAATGGGGTACTGAAATTGCATGTTCAGCCATGAACTCATTGAATGGCGGTGCAGGCTCGAAGGGCCGAATGGCCTACTCCTGCACCTGTTTTCTTATGTTTTCTATGATGGAGTCAAGGGGAAGTGGAGTTGAGGGCAAGATCAGATCAGCCATGATCTTATTAAATGGAGGAGCAGGCTCGAGGGGCCGAATGGCCGACTCCTGCTCCTATTTCTTGTGTTCTTGTGTTCTTTTGGTCACCTGCCCTAATATCTCCGTTGTGGCTCGGTGTCAAATTTTGTTTGATAACTCTCCTGTGAAACACGTCGGGACGTGTAACTACATTAAAGACGCTATCTAAATGAAAGTTGTTGTTGTTGTTGACAACAACAATCTCTGCTACTCCCTGTGGAAAGTTGCACCTTTGCTTGCTCCTGACATTAGAGCAATAGAGTGAGCTTGATATGCACTTGAAGTCAGCTGAATTAAAGATGTTATGTTCTTATGGATATATTCTATCCGACAGAATTAAATATGACTAAAATTTGGCAGGTAACCCTATACATATTCCATCACGCTGCATGGGTGTGAATTGAATCTTGCTGCACAACAATGTTTGATCTCTGGCTGCCCAATGAGTTGGACTGGTTTCTTCATAATGGTAAGACCTTTTGTTTATGGTTTCAGTGTGCATGTTTGCACATCTGGTTAGACGCCACTGTGCACATACGACTAGCCTTGGCCGCTGCTGTCCCTCGCTGCAGATTCCACAGGCTGGCTTTATTGTGTCTACAGTTCTGCTGCAAATTTATCTCTTTCTGAATTTGAAGCAGGTTTGTACTGGATGGCGAAGAGTAAACTGTATGGAGTGATCCACCTTGTTTCTAGTTTGGAATGAAAAGATTTTACTTCCCGAGGTCGCGACTGTGAAGCAAGGCAATCACAATGAGCCAGTATAATCACCTGATCGAAATCTCCAGTTGTTGTCTGTAGGAAAATAAAGCTCAGTGAAGGCAACAGGCTGGTAATTTAATACTGTCTACACTTCAACTGAACCTGGGCAGCGGCCAATATAAACCCTGGGAGATCAAATTCACTGGAGCTCATTGCGACTGGAACTCAATGCAATCTTTATAGGAGCTGCAGTGTAACAGGGGGATGCTGTAACTGGCAGAAGAACTCATTTGACAGCTTGTAATGCGACTTTAATACCCTCGTGATATTTATACATTTGATGGTAAAGCATCTTGGAGCTTCGAATTTCGCTTTTTACGCCATGCGAATGCTGTGCTCCAAATCCATCTTGGCATGAAAGCACGACACACTCGGCTTGGGTTTCATGTGGGAACAATTTCAGCTCAGCACAAATCAGCTCCATATTCACCTCTGGATTTACTCTCCTTGTGACTGCAGACGATGTACACGCACACAGCTTCGTGATGTGCAAATGTCCAAAGGAATGGAGCTGTTTTGCACAATCATTTTCATTTTCACATTCCACTGCACCCCGCCCACCCCCTTTCTCGGGTATGGTTCCACCAGTTCCGCTACCCTCCGCTACCTTACACAACTGAGCCCAGACAGTCAGTATTGGCGGAAAAACATCGCAGACTGGCTCTTTCCCAGCAGGGATCGCTGGACCAGTGATCCGGAGGGATATTCCAAGACGCTTTGGAATTCTCTTCCGCTTCCTCGTGAACACAGAACGTCCTCACACAAGCAGTATCTGCCAGGGTGACCAGAGGCTATCATACACTGTCACGCCATTGATGATATCACTGTATCATCAGCGGTGAAGACCAAGTTTACATCAGCCTGACTGTGAATTGTAACCGAGAGAGAGGAAGCCCGTCATTGGCTGAAGGCAGGGCTGGTTGTTTGGGTGCAGTATAGAAATTATACTTCTGTCTCAGCTCACAGCAATCAGCAGCAGCATGTTCTCCAAAACAGCAGCGAATAAGTGCCAAAGTAGCTGAATTTCATAAAAACAATGCCGAAACCTTGGCCGACCGTTACTACATCTGCTTTCAATCAGGCTACCTAACCAAGTTTTTCAGGAGTTTGGAAAGTTTAACTTCAAGAACACAGCACATGCCGAGGGTTAAAGAAAAGGGTTATTATCAGAATTTCTACTGAGATAATAATGGAGGAAAGGAATTATTTTGTGAAGAAAAGTTAGAAAGAACATAAGAAATAGGAGCTGGATTAGGCCACTTGGCCCCTCAAGCCTGCTCCGCTATTCAATAAGATCATGGTTGATCTGATATTGGCCTCAACTCCACTTCCCTGCCCGCTCCCCATAACCCTTTGCAATTCTAGAGCGCCTTACTTGACCACCAGACGTTCAAAAGTGCTTTACAGTCAATGAAGTACTTTTTGAAGTGTAGCCACTGTTGTAATGTAGGAACCGCAACAGCAAATTTGTGCACAGCAAGCTCCCACAAACAACAATGTGATAATGACCAGATCATCTGTCTTCGTGATGTTGATTGAGGGATAAATATTAGCCAGGACACTGGAGATAACTCCCTTGCTCTTCTTCAAAATAGTGCCATGGGATCTTTCATGTCTACCTGAGAGGGCAGATGGGGTCTCAGTTTAACGTCTCATCTGAACGACAGCACCTCCAACAGTGCAGCACTCCCTCAGGACTACCCCTCCGACAGTGCAGCACTCCTTCAGTACTGCCCCTCCGACAGTGCAGCGCTCCCTCAGTACTGCCCCTCCAACAGTGCAGCACTCCCTCAGGACTACCCCTCCGACAGTGCAGCACTCCTTCAGTACTGCCCCTCCGACAGTGCAGCGCTCCCTCAGTACTGCCCCTCCGACAGTGCGGCGCTCCCTCAGTACTGCCCACCCGACAGTGCAGCGCTCCCTCAGTACCGCCCCTCCGACAGTGCGGCACTCCCTCAGTACTGCCCCTCCGACAGTGCGGCACTCCCTCAGTACTGCCCCTCCGACAGTGCGGCGCTCCCTCAGTACTGCCCACCCGACAGTGCAGCGCTCCCTCAGTACCGCCCCTCCGACAGTGCGGCACTCCCTCAGTACTGCCCCTCCGACAGTGCGGCGCTCCCTCAGTACTGCCCCTCCGACAGTGCGGCGCTCCCTCAGTACTGCCCACCCGACAGTGCAGCGCTCCCTCAGTACCGCCCCTCCGACAGTGCGGCACTCCCTCAGTACTGCCCCTCCGACAGTGCGGCACTCCCTCAGTACTGCCCCTCCGACAGTGCGGCGCTCCCTCAGTACTGCCCTGAGAGTGTCAGCCGAGATTTTTGTGCTCGGGATTCTGGAGTGGGACTTGAACGCACAACCTTCTGACTTAGATGTGACGTTGCTATCCACTGAGCCACAGCTGACACATTTATCTGCCTCACCCTCCTCAGGGAGGTAATGTTAACCTAACTCGCCAGGCGGGAATCCCGTGGGATCTGGGAGAACGCTGGTTTGCACACCCCCAGGGGCGGATTAACCACGAGGCAGATGGTGCTGCAGCCCCAGGCCCACCAAATAAATGTATAAATACTATTGAAACGGGAGACAGCATTAAGAAATTCCCATATCGGAAGTTTCACAATGTTATCTTGTAAAGTATCTACAGGATATATACAGGCTAGATTCCATTGTTTATACCTATATACAGAAGTACCTATATACACTAATATACAGAACAGAATATGTACTAGCCTGTTTTATTTCACATGTTATTGAGAGAAATTTACATATATGTATAGGAATCAAGTATTGCAATGTTACCAGAACCAGAATATATACCTACTAGATACAGAATATATGCTTTCATTGCTGAATATACTGGCCTATGTTTTCATATTCACAATCAGAATCATATACGTAAAGTAATGAACATGAACAAAATAACTATCAGCCCATTTGGATCAGTTTGCCAGAGGCCCTTTAATCCAGCCTTGACCCCGCCCAATATTCAGCTCAATGGAGAACAAAATCAGGCGCAGATCAGGGAGTGAGGACCCCCCAGGGAGGGTCAGGGCTGGGATCAGGGAGTGAGGATCCCCAGGGAGGGTCAGTCTGGGATCAGGGAGTGAGGATCCCCAGGGAGGGTCACTGCTGTGATCAGGGAGTGAGGTTCCCCCCAGGGAGGGTCAGTCTGGGATCAGGGAGTGAGGATCCCCAGGGAGGGTCAGTCTGGGATCAGGGAGTGAGGATCCCCAGGGAGGGTCACTGCTGTGATCAGGGAGTGAGGTTCCCCCCAGGGAGGGTCAGTCTGGGATCAGGGAGTGAGGATCCCCAGGGAGGGTCAGTCTGGGATCAGGGAGTGAGGATCCCCCCAGGGAGGGTCAGTCTGGGATCAGGGAGTGAGGATCCCCAGGGAGGGTCAGTCTGGGATCAGGGAGTGAGGATCCCCCCAGGGAGGGTCAGTCTGGGATCAGGGAGTGAGGATCCCCCCAGGGAGGGTCAGTCTGGGATCAGGGAGTGAGGATCCCCAGGGAGGGTCAGTCTGGGATCAGGGAGTGAGGATCCCCCCAGGGAGGGTCAGTCTGGGATCAGGGAGTGAGGATCCCCAGGGAGGGTCAGTGCTGGGATCAGGGAGTGAGGACCCCCCAGGGAGGGTCAGTCTGGGATCAGGGAGTGAGGATCCCCAGGGAGGGTCAGTGCTGGGATCAGGGAGTGAGGACCCCCCAGGGAGGGTCAGGGCTGGGATCAGGGAGTGAGGATCCCCAGGGAGGGTCTGTCTGGGATCAGGGAGTGAGGATCCCCAGGGAGGGTCACTGCTGTGATCAGGGAGTGAGGTTCCCCCCAGGGAGGGTCAGTCTGGGATCAGGGAGTGAGGATCCCCAGGGAGGGTCAGTCTGGGATCAGGGAGTGAGGATCCCCCCAGGGAGGGTCAGTCTGGGATCAGGGAGTGAGGATCCCCAGGGAGGGTCAGTCTGGGATCAGGGAGTGAGGATCCCCCCAGGGAGGGTCAGTCTGGGATCAGAGAGTGAGGATCCCCAGGGAGGGTCAGTCTGGGATCAGGGAGTGAGGATCCCCCCAGGGAGGGTCAGTCTGGGATCAGGGAGTGAGGTTCCCCCCAGGGAGGGTCAGTCTGGGATCAGGGAGTGAGGACGCCCAGGGAGGGTCACTGCTGGGATCAGGGAGTGAGGATCCCCAGGGAGGGTCACTGCTGGGATCAGGGAGTGAGGACGCCCAGGGAGGGTCAGTCTGGGATCAGGGAGTGAGGACGCCCAGGGAGGGTCAGTCTGGGATCAGGGAGTGAGGACGCCCAGGGAGGGTCAGTCTGGGATCAGGGAGTGAGGATCCCCCAGGGAGGGTCAGGGCTGGGATCAGGGAGTGAGGTTCCCCAGGGAGGGTCAGAGCTGGGATCAGGGAGTGAGGATCCCCAGGGAGGGTCAGTCTGGGATCAGGGAGTGAGGACGCCCAGGGAGGGTCAGTCTGGGATCAGGGAGTGAGGTTCCCCAGGGAGGGTCAGTCTGGGATCAGGGAGTGAGGATCCCCAGGGAGGGTCATTCTGGGATCAGGGAGTGAGGACCCCCCAGGGAGGGTCAGTCTGGGATCAGGGAGTGAGGATCCCCAGGGAGGGTCACTGCTGGGATCAGGGAGTGAGGATCCCCCAGGGAGGGTCACTGCTGGGATCAGGGAGTGAGGACGCCCAGGGAGGGTCAGTCTGGGATCAGGGAGTGAGGACCCCCCAGGGAGGGTCAGTCTGGGATCAGGGAGTGAGGACCCCCCAGGGAGGGTCAGGGCTGGGATCAGGGAGTGAGGACCCCCCAGGGAGGGTCAGGGCTGGGATCAGGGAGTGAGGTTCCCCCCAGGGAGAGTCAGTCTGGGATCAGGGAGTGAGGACGCCCAGGTAGGGTCAGGACTGGGATCAGGGAGTGAGGACTCCCAGGGAGGGTCAGTACTGGGATCAGGGAGTGAGGACCTCCAGGGAGGGTCAGTACTGGGATCAGGGAGTGAGGACCCGCAGTGAGGATCAGGGCTGGGATCAGGGCTGGGATCAGAGAGGGTCAGGGCTGGGATCAGGGAGTGAGGACACCCAGGGAGGGTCAGGGCTGGGATCAGGGAGTGAGGACCCCCCAGGGAGGGTCAGTCTGGGATCAGGGAGTGAGGACGCCCAGGTAGGGTCAGGGCTGGGATCAGGGAGTGAGGACCTCCAGGGAGGATCAGGGCTGGGATCAGGGAGTTAGGACTCCCAGGGAGGGTCAGTACTGGAATCAGGGAGTGAGGACCCCCAGTGAGGGTCAGGGCTGGGATCAGGGCTGGGATCAGAGAGGGTCAGGGCTGGAATCAGTGAGGGTCAGGGCTCAGATCAGGGAGTGAGGACCCCAGGGAGGGTTTAAACACTCGGCGGGGGGTGTTGTGTTGTCCATCCTCTCAGTGTCCCGACGGGTACGTTAGGTTAACATTGCCTCCAATAGTGTCTGACCACAGGCTGTTTTTGTGAGTTTGCAAGCAAGCATTGGATTTCAAGGCAAATTGCGTATGATTAATATGACTGCTTTACGATCGCCCCATTAAACCAAAATTGTTTCATATTTTATGGGTGTTTTTTTGTGAATTTTCCGCTCATCAAGATGAGGGATGGCAGCGCCGGGGACATTTTCCAATTTTGAGTACTGGCTGTCATCATCAAGTGCTCTGAGATCAGGTATAGCATGATGCAGAGCAAAGATTCCTCTATTCCATCCCAACAATGTGCCTAATCCCCATGCTCAGACAAGTACAGCGACCGCACCAAGGTGTGAATTTTCCATTTACTATACCGGCTGTCCTCCGCCCTCCCTCAGTCAGACTGCAGTTTTAAGGGTATACTTTATAGATTCTCACTCCTGCCATGAAACTTGATCTGTCGGGATCTGGGGTGTGATAGCATAGTGATTCGGCCTGGATTAATGGTCTGGAGACATGAGTTCAAATTCCACCACGGTAGCTGGGGATTTAAATTAAATTAAATTAATTAAATAAATCTAAAATTAAAAGCCATGAAACTATTGGATTGTTGGAAAAACCCATCTGGTTCACTAATGTCCCTTTAGGGAAGGAAATCTGCCGTCTTTACCCAGTCTGGGCCTATATGTGACTCCAGACCCACAGCAATGTGGTTGACTCTTAACTGCCCTCTGAAATGGCCCAGCGAGACACTCAGTTGTATCAAGACTGCAGCGGTTCATGAAGGCCGTTAACTAGGGACGGGCAATAAATGCTGACCTTGCCAGCGACATCCACACCCTGTGAATGAATTTTTTTTTAATGGAAATTCAGACATTAAGTTCAGGATCTTAGGTCTTGAATGCAAATGTATGAACAAAAGCTTTCAGTGCCAAACTAGGGATCATTTTCTGCTGCGAGTCCAACTCAGACTGATTTACGACTGCCAAAGATTTTCTAAATATTTTGCACATTGTATTTTCTGCAGCTTGCTTAACTTGAAAGAAAGATTAAATAAATGGCTCTGATCTTTATCTAACCACTGGAGACCACAAGGGAGACATAAGGGAGTCAGTAATAATAGTTTAACAAATAGTCACTCGCACATGACTGCTGGAGAAAGTAAAATGAAGTATAATGGCCTGGAGATTTACTACATGTATTTTAAGTATCAGGCACTCACGATCCTGCTCTCAAACACAACACCATCCACCTTCATCCACAACAGCCACATAGTCACCTCACAAAAGGCGCAGTAAAAAATAAATTGAGACACAGGATAAATTTGCCAGGCTGTGGGGAAAGAGCAGGGGGAGTGGGACTAATTGGATCACTCTTTCACAGAAACGGCACAGGAACGATGGGCCGAATGGCCTCATTCAGTGCTGTCAGATTCTTAAATATCTCATGGTTACAGGGATAAGTATAAACGCAAACCATCGGATATTTTGCAAAACTATGCTCCCATTCTTTTGGGATTATGGTTGTAGTGTATGGAGGCACCTTTAATAATGACTCCACGAGGCAGGGTATGATACTTAAACTGTGTAGACCTGCAGTCCTTTATTTGCAGTTCCTGAATGACCACAACAAGCTGTGAGTTCCCTTTTATACTGGGTTACCTGCCGTGTGCAGGCAACTCCAAGGTCTCCAACAGCAGCACCCTCTGGTGTACCGGTAAGGTGTGTGCAGTATAAGGGTACATTCAATGTGGCATAACAGTGTTGCAGACATCACACAGTGACCAGGCATGCATACACAACAATGGGAATGTCATCTGCAGAATTCTGCTGGTCAGGAATGATTCATGTAGACTGCAACACAGATTGATATCCTGGACATCAGGAGAAATGTCTTCTTTGAAATTTATCCATGGTTATTTGCCTCCCTCACGAGAGTCAATACTTTGAGAAAGAGTCTGTGAGAGGTGAAAGTTGTACATTGCCCTTTGGGTTTAACATGCAGAATATTCCAAACTAATCCCACTGCCCCGCTCCCTCCCCGCAGTCCTGTATCAATCCCAAACTAAAGAAAAAGGGTGGGAATAACAATTCTAGAGCCCCCTGGATTACTAGAGACTTACAGGGGAGGATGAAGAAAAAAGGGATGCTTATGTCAAATACCAACGGCTAAATACTGTAGAATCTCTGGAGGAATATAGAAAGTTCAGAGGTAAAATTAAAAAGGATATTAGGAATGTTAAGAGAGAGCATGAAAAATTCTTGGCAAGTAAAGTCAAGGAAAACCCAAAGATGTTCTATAAATATATTAAGAGCAAGAGGATAACTAAAGAAAGAGTAATGTCGATTAGAGACCATGAGGGTAATCTGTGGGTGGAGGCGGAAGATGTTGGTATGGTTCTTAATGAATACTTTGTGTCTGTTTTCACAAAGGAAAGGGGCAATGCAGACACTGCTATCGAGGAGGAATGTGATATTCTGGATGAAATAAACATAGTGAGAGAGGAGATATTAAAGGGCTTAAACCAATTCAAACTGTCACAGGAGCATCCAGTCGTGCCCCGGTAAATGCCCCCAAAGGAAGTGGAGTGTGGGAAATTGAGGGGTGGTAAGGCCAATTCTGCGACAGGAGCAGGACTTCCACGCTGGGGGCTAAAATTCCCGGCCCCAGAAGGATACCGCCCCCAAAGATGGGAGCCTGTGCGGGGAGACAGAGGGAAGTTGAGGGGAGATGGGGGCGGGGGATGGAGGGGAGAGTGGTGGAGGTGGGGCGCGGAGAAACCCAGGGCGGGGGACAGGAGGGGCCACATTGCAGCGAAGGTCTGGGGGGGGGTCGAAGTGTGTTGGAGGGGCGGGCCTGGGGGCTCTGTGCCTCGGTGCGGGGAGTGTTCAGAGTGGGGTGGGCGGGTTGACTGCGCAGATGGCGGTTGGTGGATGTGGTGTGGTTGGCGTCGCGGGGGCGTGGCTCCGGGGTGGCCGGGGCTGGGGGCTCGACATCCGGGGGTGTTCAGTATTTGTGAAGGATTCTGACGGGACGGGGCGGGTTGGGTGCGGGGGGAGTGTTCCCGGTGCTGGGTGGGTCCGGAGCCGGTGGGGTGCATGCTCTTGGGATGGGGGGGTGGGCTGTTTGGGGCTGGGATTGGGAGAGATTTCTTCACTTGGGGAGTTGTTGGCCTGTGGGGGTCCCTGCCGCGGAGAGTTGTTGTTGCCAGTTCATTGGATGTGTTCGGGAGGGAGTTGGATGTGGTCCTTGCGGCTGGGGGGGTCGGGGGGTGTGGAGGGGGCGTAGGGGGGAGGTGCTGGGGTGGGTGATCAGACATGATCTTGTTGAATGGCGGTGCAGGCTCGAAGGGCCGAATGGCCTACTCCTGCACCTATTTTCTATGTTTCTATGTTTCTATGTTAATCCCACTGCCCCGCTCTCTCCCCATAGCCCTGTATCATTCCCAAACTAATCCCAGTGTTCCGCTCTCTCCCCATAGCCCTGTATCATTCCCAAACTAATCCCACTGCCCCGCTCTCTCTCTCCATAGCCCTGTATCATTCCCAAACTAATCCCACTGCCCCGCTCTCTCCCCATAGCCCTGTATCATTCCCAAACTAATCCCAGTGCTCTGCTCTCTCCCCATAGCCCTGTATCATTCCCAAACTAATCCCACTGCCCCGCTCTCTCTCCATAGCCCTGTATCATTCCCAAACTAATCCCACTGCCCCGCTCTCTCTCTCCATAGCCCTGTATCATTCCCAAACTAATCCCACTGCCCCGCTCTCTCCCCATAGCCCTGTATCATTCCCAAACTAATCCCACTGCCCCGCTCTCTCTCCATAGCCCTGTATCATTCCCAAACTAATCCCACTGCCCCGCTCTCTCCCCATAGCCCTGTATCATTCCCAAACTAATCCCACTGCCCCGCTCTCTCCCCATAGCCCTGTATCATTCCCAAACTAATCCCAGTGCTCCGCTCTCTCCCCATAGCCCTGTATCATTCCCAAACTAATCCCACTGCCCCGCTCTCTCTCCATAGCCCTGTATCATTCCCAAACTAATCCCACTGCCCCGCTCTCTCCCCATAGCCCTGTATCATTCCCAAACTAATCCCAGTGTTCCGCTCTCTCCCCATAGCCCTGTATCATTCCCAAACTAATCCCACTGCCCCGCTCTCTCTCCATAGCCCTGTATCATTCCCAAACTAATCCCACTGCCCCACTCTCTCTCTCCATAGCCCTGTATCATTCCCAAACTAATCCCACTGCCCCGCTCTCTCCCCATAGCCCTGTATCATTCCCAAACTAATCCCAGTGTTCCGCTCTCTCCCCGTAGCCCTGTATCAATCCCAAACTAATCCCACTGCCCCGCTCTCTCCCCATAGCCCTGTATCATTCCCAAACTAATCCCAGTGTTCCGCTCTCTCCCCGTAGCCCTGTATCAATCCCAAACTAATCCCAGTGCCCCGCTCTCTCCCCGTAGCCCTGTATCAATCCCAAACTAATCCCAGTGCTCCGCTCTCTCCCCGTAGCCCTGTATCAATCCCAAACTAATCCCAGTGCTCCGCTCTCTCCCCGTAGCCCTGTATCAATCCCAAACTAATCCCAGTGCCCCGCTCTCTCCCCATAGCCCTGTATCCTTCCCAAACTAATCCCAGTGCTCCGCTCTCTCCCCGTAGCCCTGTATCATTCCCAAACTAATCCCACTGCCCCGCTCTCTCCCCATAGCCCTGTATCAATCCCAAACTAATCCCAGTGCTCCGCTCTCTCCCCGTAGCCCTGTATCATTCCCAAACTAATCCCACTGCCCCGCTCTCTCCCCATAGCCCTGTATCATTGCCAAACTAATCCCAGTGCTCCGCTCTCTCCCCGTAGCCCTGTATCATTCCCAAACTAATCCCAGTGCCCCGCTCTCTCCCCATAGCCCTGTATCATTCCCAAACTAATCCCACTGCCCCGCTCTCTCCCCGTAGCCCTGTATCATTCCCAAACTAATCCCACTGCCCCGCTCTCTCCCCGTAGCCCTGTATCATTCCCAAACTAATCCCACTGCCCCGCTCTCTCCCCATAGCCCTGTATCATTCCCAAACTAATCCCACTGCCCCGCTCTCTCCCCATAGCCCTGTATCATTCCCAAACTAATCCCACTGCCCCGCTCTCTCCCCATAGCCCTGTATCATTCCCAAACTAATCCCACTGCCCCGCTCTCTCCCCATAGCCCTGTATCATCTTCTGCTTCAATTCGCAATTCAAATATTTATCAATTTACTATCAACTTGATGAATGTTTCACAGTAAAACACTGCTATCATTAACCCTACAGGTATCAGCACGGCAACAACTGTGGAGTCCATTCTGATGTCTAAAAGTGATAATAACGCTCAAGTAAACTTTGTACAACCACGGAACAGGATATATTACATCGAATGACACAGAATATTACAGCACAGAAACAGGCCCATTTGGCCGGTGTTTATGCTCCACACGATGGGCCCAAGTTTCCACATGATAAAAAACGGGCGCCCCTCTGAGCTGGGCACCCGTTTTTCGCGCCTAAAACGGCGCCTAAAAAAAACCGCGTGATTCTGGAGCGCCTTGCAGCTCCTTGTCTGCCTGGCGCGGCGCCCAGGGGGGCGGAGCCTACACTCGCGCCGATTTTGTAAATGGGAGGGGGCGGGTACTATTTAAATTAGTTTTTTTCTTGCCGGCAACGCTGCGCGTGCGCGTTGGAGCGTTCGCGCATGCTCAGTGTGAAAAAAACATTGGCACTCGGCCATTTTTGTAGTTGTTTGTAGCTGTTTAATTTTTGAACATTTTTTTAATAAAAGCACATTGCCATCAGCACATCAGCACTTGCAGCCTTCTCACTGTCTCCTTCCCCCCCCCCCCCCCCCCCCGCGGGAAGCACGGGCGCCTCCTCTCCCCTCCACCCCCCCCCCCCCCGCCGTGGGCAGAACGGGCGCCTCCTCCCCCCCCCCCCCCCCCCACGGGAATAACGGGCACATCCTCTCCCCTCCCCACCCCCCCCCCGTGGGCAGAACGGGCGCCTCCCACCCCCCCCCGCGGGAAAGAACGGGCGCCTCCTCCCCCCCCCCCCCCCCACGGGAATAACGGGCGCATCCTCTCCCCTCCCCACCCCCCCCGTGGGCAGAACGGGCGCCTCACCCCCCCCCCCCCCGCGGGAAAGAACGGGCGCCTCCTCCCCCCCCACCCCCCGCGGGAAGCACGGGCGCCTCCTCTCCCCTCCCCCACCCCCGCGGGCAGAACGGGCGCCTCCCCCCGCCCACCGCGGGAAGAACGGGCGCCTCAGGCTGACTGCAGCATTCTCCGTGCCTGAAGCACTTTCACACAGGTAGGAAGATGGTTTATTTAATCTTTTCTTTGCTTATAAATGTTTATTCAGGTTGGATTTATTTGTAGAAGTATAAATAAGGATTTATTGTAGAATTTAATGAGTTCCCTTCCCCCTCCCCCCCCCCCCACCTCGTTCTGGACGCCTAATTTGTAACCTGCGCCTGATTTTTTAATGTGTAGACAAGGTTTTTTCAGTTCGACAAAAATCTTCACTTGCTCCATTCTAACTTAGTTTGGAGTATGTTTTCACTGTGGAAACTTTGAAATCAGGCGTCAGTGGCCGGACACGCCCCCTTTTGAAGAAAAAATTCAGTTCCAAAGTAGAACTGTTCTACCTGACTAGAACTGCAGAAAAAAAAATGTGGAGAATTACGATTTCTAAGATAGTCCGTTCTCCACCAGTTGCTCCTAAAAATCAGGCGCAAATCATGTGGAAACTTGGGGCCGATACTCCTCCCATCCCTCTTCATCACACCCTATCAGCATATCCTTCTAATTCTTTCTCCCTCGTGTGTTTATCCAGCTTCCCCTTAAATGCATCAATACTATTTCATGCACAGGAAAGAAAGGCTTGCATTTATATAGCGACTTTCAGGACCACTGGCATCCCAAAGTGTTTTACAGCCAATTAAGTACTTTTTTTTGAGATGTAGTCACTGTTGTAATGTAGAAAAGAAAATCTTTGTGGACAACATTTATAATAATAATCTAAAGTACTAAAATAACTTGTTTTTGTATTATAAACCGCTCCACAGTATAAACTGTGGGTGAACAAGATTGGACAGCCAATTAATGCATTTCCAGTTAGAAAGTTAGAGGGAAATAATTCTTCATAAATTTGCCATTTATTCAAGTCCTTACAAGTTAAGGCAGATGCCTGAAGACTCAGTCATGCAGCACTCCAACTGGAATCTGATAAAGGCCGGGCTTTCTGCCAGAATTACCTCCACACTTTCAACCATATATTATCAGAAATGGTTACATAGACAGAATGCCACAATTACTTTAAATTTATTAATTAATCATTTAATAAAGGTGCTGTTCATTGAAATTGGCACTCAAAGAAAGAAAGACTTGCATTTCTATAGTGCCTTTCACAACCTCAGGCTGTTCCAAAGCGCTTTACAACAACAACAACAGCAATTTGTTTTTATATAGCGCCTTTAACGTAGTGAAATGTCCCAAGGCGCTTCACGGGAATATTATGAGTTAAAAATTTGACACCGAGCCGCATAAGTAGAAATTAGCGCAGGTGACCAAAAGCTTGGTCAAAGAGGTCGGTTTTAAAAAGCGCCTTGAAGGAGGAAAGAGAGGTAGAGAGGCGGAGAGGTTTAGGGAGGGAGTTCCAGAGCTTGGGGCCCAGGCAACAGAAGGTACGGCCACCAATGGCTGAGCGATTATAATCAGGGATGCTCAAAAGGGCAGAATTAGAGGAGCGCAGACATCTCGGGGGGTTGTGGGGCTGGAGGAGATAACAGAGATAGGGAGGGGTGAGGCCTTGGAGGGATTTGAAAATAAGGATGAGAATTTTGAAATCGAGGCATTGCTTAACCGGGAGTCAATGTAGCACAGGAGGTGATGGGTGAGTGGAATTTAGTGCTAGTTAGGACACAGGCAGCCATTTACGTAGTTTACGTCGTGTAGAATGTAGGAGGCCAGCCAGGAGTGCATTGGAATAGTCAAGTCGGAGAGGCGGGAGAGCAAGGAGCAATGTCAAGAGGCCTATAAAGGCCCAGCCGGTGCAGCGGCAGCAGGGAGAGAAAGCAAAAAAGTAGAAAGAAATCAAAAGGTGACGTTACAGCCAAGGGGGTAAGTGATTGGCTGGTGATTGGTCAGTAGTTTTTCTTTTTCTTTATCAGTAAGTAACATTAAGCATTGTTGTTGCCAAATTAAGTTAATCTAAGGGTAAAGTCATGGCAGGAGAGCTCGGACACGTGTTATGCTCCTCCTGTACTATGTGGGAAGTCAGGGACGCTTCCGGTGTCCCTGATGACTACATGTGCGGGAAGTGTATCCGCCTGCAGCTCCTGACGGACCGCATTGTGGCACTGGAGCTATGGGTGGATTTACTCTGGAGCATCCACGATGCTGAGAATGACGTGAATAGCACGTTTAATGAGTTGGTCTTACCGCAGGTCAAGGGTCCACAGCCAGATAGGGAATGGAAGACCAACAAGAAGAGCAGTGCAAGGAAAGTAGTGCAGGGGTCCCCTGCAGTCATCCCCCTGCAAAGCAAATACACCGCTTTGGGTACTGTTGGGGGGAAATGACTCATCAGGGGAGGGCAGCAGCAGCCAAGTTCATGGCACCGTGGGTGGTTCTGCTGCACAGGAGGGCAGGAAAAAGAGTGAGAGAGTTATAGTGATAGGGGATTCAATTGTAAGGGGAATAGATAGACGTTTCTGCGGCCGCAACCGAGACTCCATGATGGTATGTTGCCTCCCTGGTGCAAGGATCAAGGATGTATCGGAGCGGATGCAGGGCATTCTGAAAATGGAGGGTGAACAGCCAGTTGTTGTGGTGCATATAGGTAAAAAACAGGAGGAGGTCCTACGCGGCGAATTTAGAGAGCTAGGAGCTAAATTAAAAAGTAGGTCCACAAAAGTAGTAATCTCAGGATTGCTACCAGTGCCACGTGCTAGTCAGAGTAGGAATCGCAGGATAGCTCAGATGAATATGTGGCTTGAGCAGTGGTGCAGCAGGGAGGGATTCAAATTCCTTGGACACTGGAACCGGTTCTGGGGGAGGTGGGACCAGTACAAACCGGACGGTCTGCACCTGGGCAGGACCGGAACCAATGTCCTAGGGGGAGTGTTTGCTAGTGCTGTTGGGGAGGTGTTAAACTAATATGGAAGGGGGATGGGAACCTATGCAGGGAGACAGAGGGAAAGAGAATGGGGGCAGAAGCAAAAGATAGAAAGAAGAAAAGTAAAAGTGGAGGGCAGAGAAACCTAAGGCAAAAAGGGCCACATTACAGCAAAATTCTAAAGGGACAAAGTGTGTTAGAAAGACAAGCCTGAAGGCTCTGTGCCTCAATGCGAGGAGTATTCGGAATAAGTTGGACGAATTAACTGCGCAGATAGCAGTAATGGGTATGATGTAATTGGCAACACAGAGACATGGCTCCAGTGTAACCAAGGCTGGGAACTCAATATCCAGGGGTATTCAATATTTAGGAAGGATAGACAGAAAGGAAAAGGAGGTGGGGTGGCATTGCTGGTTAGAGAGGAAATTAATGCAATAATAAGAAAGGACATGAGCTTGGATGATGTGGAATCGGTATGGGTGGAGCTACGGAATACCAAAGGGCAGAAAACGCTAGTGGGAGTTGTGTACAGGCCACCAAATAGTGGTAGTGAAGTTGGGACAGCATCAAACAAGAAATAAGGGATGCATGCAATAAAGGTACAGCAGTTATCATGGGTGACTTTTTAATCTACATATTGATTGGGCTAACCAAACTGGTAGCAATGCGGTGGAGGAGGATTTCCTGGAGTGTATTGGGGATGGTTTTCGAGACCAATATGTCGAGGAACCAACTCGAGAGCCGGCCATCCTAGACTGGGTGATGTGAAATGAGAAGGGACTAATTAGCAATCTTATTGTGCGAGGCCCCTTAGGGAAGAGTGACCATAATATGGTAGAATTTTTTATTAAGATGGAGAGTGACACAGTTAATTCGGAAACTAGGGTCCTGAACTTAAGGAAAGGTAACTTCGACGGTATGAGGCGTGAATTGGCTAGAATAGACTGGCAAATGATACTTAAAGGGTTGACGGTGGATAAGCAATGGAAAACATTTAAAGATCACATGGATGAACTTCAGCAATTGTACATCCCTGTCTGGAGTAAAAATAAAACGGGGAAGGTGGCTCAACCGTGACTAACAAGGGAAATTAAGGATAGTGTTAAATCCAAGGAAGAGGCATATAAATTGGCCAGAAAAAGCAGCAAACCTGAGGACTGGGAGAAATTTAGAATTCAGCAGAGGAGGACAAAGGGTTTAATTCGGAGGCGGAAAATAGAGTACGAGAAGAAGCATGCCGGAAACATAAAAACTGACTGCAAAAGCTTCTACAGATATGTGAAGAGAAAAAGATGACTGAAGACAAATGTAGGTCCCTTGCAGTCGGATTCAGGTGAATTTATAATGGGGAACAAAGAAATGGCAGACCAATTGAACAAATACTTTGGTTCTGTCTTCACGAAGGAAGACAGAAATAATCTTCCGGAAGTACTAGGGGACTGAGGGTCTAGTGAGAAGGAGGAACTGAAGGATATCCTTATTAGGTGGGAAATTGTGTTTGGGAAATTGATGGGTTTGAAGACTGATCAATCCCTGGGGCCTGATAGTCTGCATCCCAGAGTACTTAAGGAAGTGGCCCTAGAAATAGTGGATGCACTGGTGATCATTTTCCAACAGTCCATTGACTCTGGATCAGTTCCTATGGACTGGAGGGTAGCTAATGTAACACCACTCTTTAAGAAGGGAGGGAGAGAGAAAGCGGGTAATTATAGACCAGTCAGCCTGACATCAGTGGTGGGGAAAATGTTGGAATCAATTATTGAGGATGAAATAGCAGCACATTTGGAAAGCAGTGACAGGATCGGTCCAAGTCAGCATGGATTTATGAAGGGGAAATCATGCTCGACAAATCTTCTGGAATTTTTTGAGGATGTAACTAGTAGAGTGGACAAGGGAGAACCAGTGGATGTGGTGTATTTGGACTTTCAAAAGGCTTTTGACAAGGTCCCACACAAGAGATTGGTGTGCAAAATTAAAGCACATGTTATTGGGGGTAATATACTGACGTGGATAGACAGGAAGCAGAGAGTCGGAATAAACGGGTCCTTTTCAGAATGGCAGGCAGTGACTAGTGGAGTGCCCAGGGCTCAGTGCTGGGACCCCAGCTCTTTACAATATACATCAATGATTTAGATGAAGGAATTGCATTTAATATCTCCAAGTTTGCAGATGACACTAAACTGGGTGGCGGTGTGAGCTGTGAGGGGGATGCTAAGAGGCTGCAGGTTGACTTGGACAGGTTAGGTGAGTCGGCAAATGCATAGCAGATGCAGTATAATGTGGATAAATGTGAGGTTATCCATTTTGGGGGCAAAAACGCGAAGAATTATCTGAATGGCGGCAGATTAGGAAAATGGGAGGTGCAACGAGACCTGGGTGTCATGGTTCATCAGTCATTGAAAGTTGGCATGCAGGTACAGCAGGCGGTCAAGAAGGCAAATGGTGTGTTGGCCTTCATAGCTAGGGGATTTGAGTATAGGAGCAGGGAGGTCTTATTGCAGTTGTACAGGGCCTTAGTGAGGCCTCACCTGGAATATTGTGTTCAGTTTTCAGTTTTAATCTGAGGAAGGACATTCTTGCTATTGAGGGAGTACAGCGAAGGTTCACCAGACTGATTCCCAGGATGGCTGGACTGACATATGAGGAGAGACTGGATCAACTGGGCCTTTATATATTGGCGTTTAGAAGAATGAGAGGGGATCTCATAGAAACATATAAGATTCTGACGGGACGGGACAGTTTAGATGCGGGTAGAATGCTCCCGATGTTGGGGAAGTCCAGAACCAGGGGACACAGTCTTAGGATAAGGGTTAGACCATTTAGGACTGAGCTGAGGAGAAACTTCTTCACTCAGAGAGTTGTTAACCTGTGGAATTCCCTGCCGCATTGGCCGCAATGATGCCAGTTCATTGGATATATTCAAGAGGGAGTTAGATATGGCCCTTCTGGCTAAAGGGATCAAGGGCAAGAGAAAGCAGGAAAGGGGTACTGAGGGAATGATCAGCCATGATCTTATTGAATGGTGGTGCAGGCTCGAAGGGCCGAATGGCCTACTCCTGCACCTATTTTCTATGTTTCTATGTAACAAAGGCATGAATGAGGGCTTCAGCAGCGGATGAGCTGAGGCAAGGGCTGAGACGGGCGATGTTACGGAGGTGGAAATAGGCGGTCTTAGTAATGCTGCAGATTTGTAGTTGAAAGCTCATTTCAGGGTCAAACATGACACCAAGGTTGTGAACAGTCTGGTTCAACCACAGATAGAAGTTAGGGAGTGGGATGGAGTCAGTGTCTAGGGAACGGAATTTGTGGCGGGGACCGAAAACAATAGCTTCAGTCTTTCCAATATTCAATTGGAGAAAATTTCTGTTCATCCAAAACTGGATGTGGGACAAGCAGTCTGACAATTTAGAGACCGTGGAGGGGCCGAGAGAAGTGGTGGTGAGGTAGAGCTGGGTGTCGTCAGCGTACATGTGGAAACTAACGCTGTGGTTCCGGATGATGTCGCCAAGGGGCAACATGTAGGACAACATTTACAGCTAATGAAGTACTTTTGAAGTGTAGTCACTGTTGTAATGTAGGAAACACGGCAGCCAATTTGCACATAGCAAGCTCCCACGAACAGTAATGTGATAATGGCTAGATAATCTGTTTTATTGATTTTGGTTGAGGGGTCACTATTAGTCCCAGGACATTGGGGATAACCCCCCTGCTCTTCTTCAAAATAGTGGCCATAGGATCTTTCACAGCCACCTGAGAGAGCAGACGGGGCCTTGGTTTAACTCCTCATCCGAAAGACGGCACCTCTGACAGTGCAGCGCTCCCTCAGTATTGCGCTGGAGTGTCAGCCTAGGTTTTGTGCTCAAGTCTCTGAAGTCGGACTTGATCCCACGACCTTCTGACTGAGAGCCGAGACTGCTGCCCTCTGACTCACGGCTGACACTAAACAGATGTGACTTTGATCCAATGCACTAAAGATTCCGACAGCTGTTAAATTGTCTAAGCTGTAATAAAATGTTCTCTTCTCTGTGTCTCATCAGTCCTTTGCAGAACAGGAAATATTTGCACTGTACACATTTGCCAAAAAAGTTATAAGAAACTCCTGCCCCCTCCAAAGAACTGTATTTTGTCAAAGTTTTTAAATCAAAGCAAACTTCAAGTTTAGAATTTAACCAAAATATGCTTATTGTCCTGTGTAAAATTTTTCAGAATCATGAATTTCATTATAAACTGTTTAATATTAACCATTATTTTACACATAAGGCCAGATTTTAACCCTGCCTGCCCATCAGGAATGTGGCGGAGCGGGTAGATGAAATGCCGAACAATGTTTCCCGCTGTATTCCCGACAAGGTGGCATCTGCCGGTGTCCTCCTTCTGCCCAAAATCACACTCACACCAGGGGTGCGATTCCCTCCCGCCAGGTGTGTGATAAACTCCCGCCAGGTGTGCGATTCCCTCCCGCCAGGTGTGCGATTCCCTCCCGCCAGGTGTGTGATTCCCTCCCGCCAGGTGTGTGATCCCCTCCCGCCAGGTGTGCGATTCCCTCCCGCCAGGTGTGTGATCCCCTCCCGCCAGGTGTGTGATTCCCTCCCCCCAGGTGTGTGATTCCCCGCCAGGTGTGCGATTCCCTCCCGTCAGGTGTGTGATCCCCTCCTGCCAGGTGTGTGATCCCCTCCCGCCAGGTGTGCGATTCCCTCCCGCCAGGTGTGCGATTCCCTCCCGTCAGGTGTGTGATTCCCTCCCGCCAGGTGTGTGATCCCCTCCCGCCAGGTGTGTGATTCCCTCCCGCCAGGTGTGTGATCCCCTCCCGCCAGGTGTGCGATTCCCTCCCGTCAGGTGTGTGATTCCCTCCCGTCAGGTGTGCGATTCCCTCCCGCCAGGTGTGTCATTCCCTCCCGCCAGGTGTGTCATTCCCACCAGATGTGTGATTCCCCGCCAGGTGTGCGATTCCCTCCCGCCAGGTGTGTGATTCCTTCCCGCCAGGTGTGCGATTCCACGCCAGGTGTGCGATTCCCTCCCGCCGGGTGTGTGATTCCCCGCCAGGTGTGTGATTCCCCGCCAGGTGTGCGATTCCCTCCCGCCAGGTGTGTGATTCCATCCCGCCAGGTGTGTGATTCCTTCCAGCCAGGTGTGCGATTCCCTCCCGCCAGGTGTGTGATTCCTTCCCGTCAGGTGTGCGATTCCCCGCCACCAGGTGTGCGATTCCCTCCCGCCAGGTGTGCGATTCCCTCCCGCCAGGTGTGTGATTCCCTCCCGCTAGGTGTGCGATTCCCTCCCGCCAGGTGTGTGATTCCCTCCCGCCAGGTGTGCGATTCCCTCCCGCCAGGTGTGTGATTCCCTCCCGCTAGGTGTGCGATTCCCTCCCGCCAGGTGTGTGATTCCCTCCCGCCAGGTGTGTCATTCCCTCCCGCCAGGGGTGCGATTCCCCGCCAGGTGTGCGATTCCCTCCCGTCAGGTGTGCGATTCCCTCCCGCCGGGTGTGTGATTCCCTCCCGCTAGGTGTGTGATTCCCCGCCAGGTGTGTGATTCCCCGCCAGGTGTGTGATTCCATCCCGCCAGGTGTGTGATTCCTTCCAGCCAGGTGTGCGATTCCCTCCCGCCAGGTGTGCGATTCCCTCCCGCCAGGTGTGCGATTCCCTCCCGCCAGGTGTGCGATTCCCCGCCAGGTGTGTGATTCCCTCCCGCCAGGTGTGCGATTCCCTCCCGCCAGGTGTGTAATTCCCTCCCGCCAGGTGTGCGATTCTCTGCCAGGTGTGTGATTCCCTCCCGCCAGGTGTGCGATTCCCTCCCGCCAGGTGTGTGATTCCCTTCTGTCAGGTGTGCCATTCCCTCCCGCCAGGTGTGTGATTCCCTCCCGCCAGGTGTGCCATTCCCGCCAAGTGTGCGATTCCCTTCTGTCAGGTGTGTGATTCCTCCCGCCAGGTGTGTGATTCCCTCCCGCCAGGTGTGTGATTCCCTCCCGCCAGTTGCGTGGTTCCTTCCCGCCAGGTGTGTGATTCCCTTCTGTCAGGTGTGCCATTCCCTCCCCCCAGGTGTGTGATTCCCTCCTGCCAGGTGTGTGATTCCCTTGTCAGGTGTGCCATTCCCTCCCGCCAGGTGTGTGATTCCCTCCTGCCAGGTGTGCGATTCCCTCCCGCCAGGTGTGCCATTCCCTCCCGCCAGGTGTGCCATTCCCTCCCGCCAGGTGTGCCATTCCCTCCCGCCAGGTGTGTGATTCCCTCCCGCCAGTTGCGTGGTTCCTTCCCGCCAGGTGTGTGATTCCCTTCTGTCAGGTGTGCCATTCCCTCCCCCCAGGTGTGTGATTCCCTCCTGCCAGGTGTGTGATTCCCTTGTCAGGTGTGCCATTCCCTCCCGCCAGGTGTGTGATTCCCTCCTGCCAGGTGTGCGATTCCCTCCCGCCAGGTGTGCCATTCCCTCCCGCCAGGTGTGCCATTCCCTCCCGCCAGGTGTGCTATTCCCTCCCGCCAGGTGTGTGATTCCCTCCCGCCAGGTGTGCGATTCCCTCCCGCCAGGTGTGCGATTCCCTCCCGCCAGGTGTGTGAGTCCCTCCCGCCAGGTGTGTGATTCCCTCCCGCCAGGTGTGTGAGTCCCTCCCGCCAGGTGTGTGATTCCCTCCCGCCAGGTGTGTGAGTCCCTCCCGCCAGGTGTGTGATTCCCTCCCGCCAGGTGTGTGAGTCCCTCCCGCCAGGTGTGTGATTCCCTCCCGCCAGGTGTGTGAGTCCCTCCCGCCAGGTGTGCCATTCCCTCCCGCCAGGTGTGCCATTCCCTCCCGCCAGGTGTGCCATTCCCTCCCGCCAGGTGTGCCATTCCCTCCCGCCAGGTGTGTGATTCCCTCCCGCCAGGTGTGCCATTCCCTCCCGCCAGGTGTGTGCCATTCCCTCCCGCCAGGTGTGCCATTCCCTCCCGCCAGGTGTGCCATTCCCTCCCGCCAGGTGTGCCATTCCCTCCCGCCAGGTGTGTGAGTCCCGCCAGGCCTGGGTGGGAGACGCGGCTCCCGGACGTGGTTGAGTTTGGAGAGGGTTGAAACGGCCTGGGGCTGCGTCCAGCAAAACCGTGTGAGCTGCAGTTACAATTGGGGCTATCACTTCTAATTTCATTCATCTGAGGGTCTGTACATAGTCTGCAGCTCAAGTGCTACACGTACTTTTCAGAAAGTTCGCTTGATTCCAGTTAAAGAGTAGCCTTTATGTGAGAGATCGTAGTGTCCTACGTTCAGACATTGTAAATAAATGATTGGGGCTAAAGCATTCAAACGCACTATATCCTGACCGGAAAGAAAGACCTGCATTTCCATCGTCTTTTCACGACCTCAGGACGTTCGAAACCCCTTTACAGACAATGAAGTATCTTTGGAAGTGTAGTCGCTGTTGTAATGCAGGAAACGTGGTAGCCAATTTGCGCACTGCAAGCTCCCACAAACAGCAATGTGATATTGACCAGATGATCTGTTTTAGTGATGTTGGTTGGTTAGTGAAGTACTAATGGGCAACCCCTTATTCTGAAGCTAAGCCCCCTAGTTCGAGATTCCCCCACGAGGGGAAACATCCTCCCTGCATCTACCTGTCTACCTTGTCAAGCCCCTTCAGAATCTTATATGTTTCAATAAGATCACCTCTCATTCTTATTCTTCTAAACTCCAATGAGTAGAGGCCCAACCTGCACAACCTTTTCTCATAAAACAACCCCTTCACCTCAGGAATCAACTTTGTGAACCTTCTCTGAACAGTCTCTAATGCAAGTATATCCCTCCTCAAATAAGGAGACCAAAACTACACAGTACTCCAGGTGTGGTCTCACCAATGCCCTGTACAGTTGTAGCAGGACTTCCCTGCTTTTATACTCCATATCACTACAGTGATTTTAGTGCAGTAATTTTCCAGCATTTACAGGCGCGAAGTGAAGGAAGGCTAAAAGATTCTCAATTGATTCCTCCCCGCCGTAACCGAGACTCCAGGATGGTATGTTGCCTCCCTGGTGCAAGGGTCAAGGATGTCTCGGAGCGGGTGCAGGACATTCTAAAAAGGGAGGGAGAACAGCCAGTTGTCATGGTGCACATTGGTACCAACGACATAGGTAAAAAAAGGGATGAGGTCCTACGAAACGAATTTAAGGAGCTAGGAGCTAAATTAAAAAGTACGACCTCAAAAGTAGTCATCTCGGGATTGCTACCAGTGCCACGTGCTAGTCAGAGTCGGAATCGCAGGATAGTGCAGATGAATACGTGGCTTGAGCAGTGGTGCAGCAGGGAGGGATTCAAATTCCTGGGGCATTGGAACCGGTTCTGGGGGAGGTGGGACCAGTACAAACCGGACGGTCTACACCTGGGCAGGACCGGAACCAATGTCCTAGGGGGAGTGTTTGCTGGTGCTGTTGGGGAGGAGTTAAATTAATATGGCAGGGGGATGGGAACCAATGCAGGGAGACAGAGGGAAACAAAAAGGAGACAAAAGCAAAAGACAGAAAGGAGATGAGGAAAAGTGGAGGGCAGAGAAACCCAAGGCAAAGAACAAAAAGGGCCACTGTACAGCAAAATTCTAAAAGGACAAAGGGTGTTAAAAAAACAAGCCTGAAGGCTTTGTGTCTTAATGCAAGGAGTATCCGTAATAAGGTGGATGAATTAACTGTGCAAATAGACGTTAACAAAGATGATGTGATTGGGATTACAGAGACGTGGCTCCAGGATGATCAGGGCTGGGAACTCAACATCCAGGAGTATTCAACATTCAGGAAGGATAGAATAAAAGGAAAAGGAGGTGGGGTAGCATTGCTGGTTAAAGAGGAGATTAATGCAATAGTTAGGAAGGACATTAGCTTGGATGATGTGGAATCTATATGGTAGAGCTGCAGAACACCAAAGGGCAAAAATCGTTAGTGGGAGTTGTGTACAGACCTCCAAAGAGTAGTAGTGATGTTGGGAAGGGCATCAAACAGGAAATTAGGGGTTCATGCAATAAAGGTGCAGCAGTTATAATGGGTGACTTTAATATGCACATAGATTGGGCTAACCAAACTGGAAGCAATACGGTGGAGGAGGATTTCCTGGAGTGCATAAGGAATGGTTTTCTAGACCAATATGTCAAGGAACCAACTAGGGTGGAGAGAGGATTAATTAGCAATCTCGTTGTGCGAGGCCCCTTGGGTAAGAGTGACCATAATATGGTGGAATTCTACATTAGGATGGAGAATGAAACAGTTAATTCAGAGACCATGGTCCAGAACTTAAAGAAGGGTAACTTTGAAGGTATGAGGCGTGAATTGGCTAGGATAGATTGGCGAATGATACTTAAGGGGTTGACTGTGGATGGGCAATGGCAGATATTTAGA
This sequence comes from Pristiophorus japonicus, assembly GCF_044704955.1. Lineage (NCBI taxonomy): Eukaryota > Metazoa > Chordata > Chondrichthyes > Pristiophoridae > Pristiophorus > Pristiophorus japonicus. The sequence goes on from NC_091977.1 coordinate 541,385,400, forward strand.
GACCGCATGGATGAACTACAACAATTGTACATTCCTGTCTGAGGTAAAAATAAAAAAGGGAAGGTGGCTCAACCGTGGCTATCAAGGGAAATCAGGGATAGTATTAAAGCCAAGAAAGTGGCATACAAATTGGCCAGAAATAGCAGCGAACCTGGGGACTGGGAGAAATTTAGAATTCAGCAGAGGAGGACAAAGGGTTTGATTAGGGCAGGGAAAATGGAGCACGAGAAGAAGCTTGCAGGGAACATTAAGACGGATTGCAAAAGCTTCTATAGATATGTAAAGAGAAAAAGGTTAGTAAAGACAAACATAGGTCCCCTGCAGTCAGAATCAGGGGAAGTCATAACGGGGAACAAAGGAATGGCAGACCAATTGAACAAGTACTTTGGTTCGGTATTCACTAAGGAGGACACAAACAAACTTCCGGATATAAAAGGGGTCAGAGGGTCTAGTAAGGAGGAGGAACTGAGGGAAATCCTTATTAGTCAGGAAATTGTGTTGTGGAAATTGATGGGATTGAAGGCCGATAAATCCCCAGGGCCTGATGGACTGCATCCCAGAGTACTTAAGGAGATGGCCTTGGAAATAGCGGATGCATTGACAGTCATTTTCCAACATTCCATTGACACTGGATCAGTTCCTGTCGAGTGGAGGGTAGCCAATGTAACCCCACTTTTTAAAAAAAGAGGGAGAGAGAAAACCGGGAATTATAGACCGGTCAGCCTGACCTCAGTAGTGGGTAAAATGATCGAATCAATTATTAAGGATGTCATAGCAGTGCATCTGGAAAATGGTGACATGATAGGTCCAAGTCAGCATGGATTTGTGAAAGGGAAATCATGCTTGACAAATCTTCTGGAATTTTTTGAAGATGTTTCCAGTAGAGTGGACAAGGGAGAACAAGTTGATGTGGTATATTTGGACTTTCAGAAGGCTTTCGACAAGGTCCCACACAAGAGATTAATGTGAAAAGTTAAAGCACATGGGATTGGGGGTAGTGTGCTGACGTGGATTGAGAACTGGTTGTCAGACAGGAAGCAAAGAGTAGGAGTAAATGGATACTTTTCAGAATGGCAGGCAGTGACTAGTGGGGTACCGCAAGGTTCTGTGCTGGGGCCCCAGCTGTTTACACTGTACATTAATGATTTAGACGAGGAGATTAAATGTATTATCTCCAAATTTGCGGATGACATTAAGTTGGGTGGCAGTGTGAGCTGCGAGGAGGATGCTATGAGGCTGCAGAGTGACTTGGATAGGTTCGGTGAGTGGGCAAATGCATGGCAGATGAAGTATAATGTGGATAAATGTGAGGTTATCGACTTTGGTGGTAAAAACAGAGAGACAGACTATAATCTGAATGGTGACAGATTAGGAAAAGGGGAGGTGCAACGAGACCTGGGTGTCATGGTACATCAGTCATTGAAGGTTGGCATGCAGGTACAGCAGGCGGTTAAGAAAGCAAATGGCATGTTGGCCTTCATAGCGAGGGGATTTGAGTACAGGGGCAGGGAGGTGTTGCTACAGTTGTACAGGGCCTTGGTGAGGCCACACCTGGAGTATTGTGTACAGCTTTGGTCTCCTAACTTGAGGAAGGACATTCTTGCTATTGAGGGAGTGCAGCGAAGGTTCACCAGACTGATTCCTGGGATGGCGGGACTGACCTATCAAGAAAGACTGGATCAACTGGGCTTGTATTCACTGGAGTTCAGAAGAATGAGAGGGGACCTCATAGAAACGTTTAAAATTCTGATGGGTTCAGACAGGTTAGATGCAGGAAGAATGTTCCCAATGTTGGGGAAGTCCAGAACCAGGGGTCACAGTCTAAGGATAAGGGGTAAGCCATTTAGGACCGAGATGAGGAGAAACTTCTTCACCCAGAGAGTGGTGAACCTGTGGAATTCTCTACCACAGAAAGTTGTTGAGACCAATTCACTAAATATATTCAAAAAGGAGTTAGATGAAGTCCTTACTACTAGGGGGATCAAGGGTTATGGCGAGAAAGCAGGAATGGGGTACTGAAGTTGCATGTTCAGCCATGAACTCATTGAATGGCGGTGCAGGCTAGAAGGGCCGAATGGCCTAATCCTGCACCTATTTTCTATGTTTCTATGTTTCTACTCTGTCCAGACCCCTCATGATTTTGAACACCTCGATCAAATCTCTTCTCAACCTTCTCTGCTCCAAGGAGAACAACCCCAGCTTCTCCAGTCTATCCCTGTAACTGAAGTCCCTCATCCCTGGAACCATTCTGGTCAATCTGTTCTGCACCCTCTCTAAGGCCTTCACATCTTTCCTAAAGTGCGGTGCCCAGAATTGGACACAATACTCCAGTTGAGGGCAGACAAGTGTTTTATAAAGGTTCATCATAACTTCCTTGCTTTTGTACTCTATGCCTCTATTTAGCCCAGCATCCCGTATGCGTTTTTAACCGCTTCTCAACCTGCCCTGCCACCTTCAATGATTTATGCCCATATACCCCCAGGTCTCTCTGTTCATGCACCCTCTTTAGAATTGTATCCTTTAGTTTATATTGCCTCTCCTCGTTCTTCCCACCAAATGTATCACCTCACTTTTCTGCGTTAAATTCATCTGCCCCGTGCCCGCCCATCCCACCAGCCTGTCTATGTCTTCCTGAAGTCTATCACTATCCTCCTCACTGTTCACTATAGTTCCAAGTTTTGTGTCATCTGCAAATTTTAAAATCATGCCCTGTACACCCACATCCAAGTCATTAATATGTGGACACGACTGCTGCCAATGAACCAGAAGTGGTCTGCGCATGCGCACTGTCGGTTCGCCACGGGAACGGGCTCGTTCAAAAAAAATTTAAATGCCGGGAGAGAAATGCTCTGAAAAAAAAAAAGAAGCTTCCGGTTCCAGATTAATGCGCAGTACGCGTCTGCGCAGCTTCTGGTCATTAGCAGCAGTCACTTCGTTAATATATATCAAGAAAAGCCGTGGTCCCAGTACCGACCCCTGGGGAACACCACTGTATACCTTCCTCCAGTCCGAGAAATAACCGTTCACCACTACTCTCTGTTTCCTGTCACTGAGCCAATCCCGTATCCATGCTGCCACTGTCCCTTTTATTCTATGGGCTTCAACTTTGCTGGCAAGCCTATTATGTGGCACTTTATCAAACGCCTTTTGGAAGTCTATGTGCACCACATCAACACATTGCCTTCAGCAACCCTCTCTGTTACCTCATCAAAAAACTCAATCAAGTTAGTCAAACGCAATTTGCCTTTTACAAATCCGTGCTGGCTTTCCTTAATTAATCCACACTTGTCCATTGTATTTGAACACTGATCTGTAGTACAATTAAGAACATAAAAACATAAGAATTAGGAGCAGGAGTAGGTCATACAGCCCCTCAAGGCTGCTGCTCCATTCAATAAGAACATGGCTGACCTTCGACTTCAAGTATATTTTCCTCTCCAATCTCCAAACGCAAAAGGATAGTATGCAGGTACAGCAAGTGATCAGGAAGGCCAATGGACTCTTGGCCTTTATTGCAAAGGGGATGGAGTATAAAAGCAGGGAAGTCTTGCTACAGCTATACAGGGTATTGGTGAGGCCACACCTGGAATACTGCGTGCAGTTTTGGTTTCCATATTTACGAAAGGATATACTTGCTTTGGAGGCAGTTCGGAGAAGGTTGACTCGGTTGATTCCGGGGATGAGGGGGTTGACTTATGAGGAAAGGTTGAGTAGGTTGGGCCTTTACTCATTGGAATTCAGAAGAATGAGAGGTGATCTTATCGAAACGTATAAGATTATGAGGGGGCTTGACAAGGTGGATGCAGAGAGGATGTTTCCACTGATGGGGGAGACTAGAACTAGGGGGCATAATTTTAGAATAAGGGGCCGCCCATTTAAAACTGAGATGAGGAGGAATTCTTCTCTCCGAGGGTTGTAAATCTGTGGAATTCGCTGCCTCAGAGAGCTGTGGAAGCTGGGTCATTGAATAAATTTAAGACAGAAATAGACAGTTTCTTAAACGATATGGAGATAAGGGGTTATGGGGAGCGGGTGGGGATGTGGAGCTGAGTCCATGATCAGATCAGCCATGATCTTATTGAATGGCGGAGCAAGCTCGAGGGGCTGTATGGCCTACTTCTGTTCCTATTTCTTATGTTCTTACGTTCTTATGTTCTTATGAGTCTAAAAATCTAGCGATCTCAGCCTTGAATATACTCAACGACTCAACATCCGCAGCCTTTTGGGGTAGAGAACTCCAAAGATTCACAATCCTCAATGAAGAAATTCATCAGCATCTTAGCCTTAAATAGCCGATCCCTTATCTTGAGACAATGCCCCCTGGTTGCAGACTCTCCAGCCAGGGGGGAACACTCTCTCAGTAGCTACCCTGTCAATCCCCCTCAGAATCTTGGTATGTTTCAATGAGATAAATCAAAAGGGAATGATCTTACAACTGTTTTTTGTATTTCCGTCTCGTGTTTTCTGCGGTCTCCCGTGTACTGTCTACTTGACCTTGCTACTCAGCCTCTTCACTTAGTTTCAGGCTGTCTCCAATTCCCTATGCAGCAAGACATGAAGTGATTCTAGGAACGAATGGGCATGATTTCCCCTCCTCCCTGCAGAGAGATCCTACAGACCGCACTCTGCATCTCTGCTCTCCACTTAGCTCAGATTGGAATCTGAGTGAAAGTGGTATCAGGCTAAAGATCAAAAGCTCCACGCCATGGCTCCAAGCGTTGGTGCTGTGAAGTACAATACCACCATGACTTACTGATTTTTGAGAAGCTTTATCATGATTGTTATGATCTGGAATGCACTGCCTGCGGTGGAATGCGGTGGGAGCAGATTCAATAATAACTTTCAAGAGAGAATTGGATATATTGCAGGGCTATGGGAAAAGGGCAAGGCTGAGACAGGCAAGATGGGCCGAAAGGCCACCGACTGTTCCATGATTCTATGAAAGGATATGTTGTGAGCAGTCAAGACATTTGATAAATATCTCTACAAGAGAGGTTGACCAAGGTATGCCTCATGGGAGCATCATGTTATAAAATGTTTTTGATCGTTGCTGTAAGAAGTTATCAAACTTCTGTGGAACAAAATAGTATGATAACATGTTAGAGCATTCGTTGTACTTATCTCTGTCTATGCAAAGTGTTGATCAGGTTTATCCCTCTGCAAAAGGCCAGCAAGGTGAAATTCTATACCGTGTGGGAGATAGCAGAGATTACACTGCAACTCAAGGTGCAGGTAGATACCATAGCTAATATAATAAACTCTTTTTAAATCATCAATCCCCTTGGCAACAGGAAAACTCATCCAAAAGACTGAACTTTTGTCATAAATATTTAACCTGTCAGCTATTTAAAATTCCTCAATACCTAACGAAGTTAAAGAGAAAGAAAGACGGGCATTCATATAGCGCCTTTCACAACCTCAGGATGGCCCAAAGCACTTTACAGCCAATGAAGTACTTTTTGAAGTGTAGTCACTGTTGTAATGTAGGAGGCACAGCAGTCAATTTGCGCACAGCAAGCTCCCACACACAGCACTGTAATAATGAGCAGTTAATCTGGTTTAGTGATGTTGGTTGAGGGATAAATATTGGCCAGGACACCGGGGTAACTCCCGTGATATTCTTTGAAATAGTCCCATGGGATCTTTTACAACCACCTGAGAGAGCAGACAAGGCCTGGGTTTAACGTTTCGTGCGAAAGAAAGAGTTAACAGCTGATAATGTGTTCATCAAATTACTGGATGTATTCTGGTATTGAGACGCACAATGTATGGAGTATAGTTACATATAATAACAAATCAAGAGCTACGACAATTACAACACCTCTTAATGGTTACTGTAGTGATAGTAGTACATAGCTACAGCTACAATACAGCTTTATCCGCTCCCATCATTATAGGCAGTCCCTCGGAATCGAGGAAGATTTGCTTCCACTCTTAGCATGAGTTCTTAGGTGGCTGAACAGTCCAATACTGGAATTACAGTCTCTGTCACAGGTGGGACAGACAGTGGTTGAGGGAAGGGGAGGGTGGGACTGGTTTGCCGCACGCTCCTTCCGCTGCCTGCGCTTGGTTTCTGCATGCTCTCGGCGACGAGACTCGAGGAGCTCAGCATCTTCCTGGATGCTCTTCCTCCACTTTGGTCTTTGGCCAGGGACTCCCAGGTGTCGGTGGGGATGTCGCTCTTTATCAGGGAGGCTTTGAGGGTGTCCCTGTAACGTTTCCTCTGCCCATCTTTGGCTCGTTTGCCGTGGACGAGTTCCGAGTAGAGCGCTTGCTTTGGGAGTCTCATGTCGGGCATGTGAACAATGTGGCCCACCCAACTGCTCTATCTGCTCTAAATGCTATCCCACATACTATGGTAATAAAATACAGTTTCTGGTTCTGGAGTACTCAAATCTCTGACGATACCAATCTTAAAAATTAACACAAGAGTTTATCCCAGGTAATCAGGGGTGGATTGGCTCCCGAAAGCTGCCGACTGCTTGGGCCCCAAGCTTTGCAATTTGCTCCCTGAACAGTTCCACCTCTCCCTCCTTCATTTGGATGCTCCTCAAAACCTACCTCTTTGACCAAGCTTTTGGCCATCTGCCCTAATATTTCCTTTCGTGGTTCGGTGTCAAATTTTGTTTAATAAATCTCTCCTGTGAAGCACCTTGGGATGTTTACTACAATAAAGGTGCTATAGAAATGCAAGTTGTTGTTGTTATTGTTGAAAGGGTGCAGGGTTCTCACGGAAAAATGGGCAGGCCCCTTTGGAATACAGCCCTCTGGAACCATTCAGGGTAGAACACGGGAAATCTCCTGATTTCCCCTATGGCCGGCCCACCCCTACCTTAAACTGTTTTGATTATTACTGTAGATACTTGTACTTCCCCTCCTCCCAACCACCGGAGTTTAAGGAATAAACAAGACTTGATTAAAGATATTTCACACATGGTTTACAAGGAAATTACACTGTCTTCCCGACATTGCCTGGCTCCTGTTTGACTCGAATTCCTATGCTTCTACCCAGGAGAGCGCTGTACTGACCGCACCTAGAATACTGGGCCTAGTTTTGGGCCCCACACATGTTGGGTGATGTAGTGGTCTTGGAAAAGATCCAGAGGAGAGCTACAAGAATGATTCCGAAAGAACCTATACTACTCAGATAGACTCAGAATGGTCTATTTACTTTAGAGCAGCGTAGACTGAGAGGTGACCCGATAGAGATCTATAAAATAATTTGAGAGCTGGTTAGTGTCCCTATCGATAGATTATTCGGTTTCACAGATTGGGGAGGACTAGAGGACATGAGCTTAAACAATGTAAGAGTAGGAATAGACTGGACATTGGGCGGTTCTTCCTTTCCCTGGAGAGTAGTGAGCCTCTGGAATTTGTTTTTATTCATTCATAGGATGTGGGAGTCGCTGGAAAGGCCAGCATTTATGGCCCATCCCTAATTGCCCTTGAGCCACCTTCTTCACAACTGAGTGGCTTGCTTGGCCATTTTAGAGAGCAGTTAAGAGTCAACCACATTGTCGTGAGTCTGGAGTCACATATCAGCCAGACTACGTAAGGACGGCAGATTCCCTTCCATAAAGGGACATTAGTGAACCAGATGGGTTTTTAACAACAATCCGGTAATTACATGCTCACCATTGCTGATACTGGCTTTATTGAATTTGCTGAATTTAAATTCCCCAGCTGCTGTGGCGGGATTTAAACTCACGTCTCACGCCTCTGGGTTACCGATCCAGTAACATAACCACTATGTTACCATATCCGACTCTAATGTTTGCCGGCTGGTGTGGTGGGTGCTGACTCCCAGCCTTCGGGAGGGAGCTGGATTGGTTCCTGACTGGGGCAGAAAGCACAACTTTGAGAAGGAAATTTACTACATCCACATGCATTACGTTATGTATGTAAACATTGTAACTGTGTAAGACTTGCCACCAGAGGGCGCAACTGTTGGAGGCCCAACGGTCACCTGCACACCTCGTGCAAGGGAGTATAAAAGGTTGTCTACCATGCTGCTTAGGCACTCTGGAGTTGTATTAAAGAGACTAAGGTCACATCAGTATTAGCTCACAGTACTCGGTCTTGTGGAGTTCGTCCATACCTAACAATTGACGACAAGTAACAGATTACGAACTTTCACGCAGTTATGGCTGCCGTTGGTATCTTAGAGAGATTTGTAGAGGATGATGATTGGGAAGTCATCTCGACCAGTACTTCGTGGCCAATGAGCTGGACAGGGACAATACAGCGATTAAGCGCAGGGCGATTCTCCTCACCGTGGGTCCACAATATATGGCCTCATCAAGAATCTGCTAGCACTGGAGAAACCAATGAAGAACACATATACAGAGTTGTGTACGCTGGTTCGGGAACACCTCAAGCCGAAGGAGAGCCAAGTTCAGGTATTGCTTCTACACGCACACCGCTCCGAGGGCCAGGATGTGGCGAGTTATGTCGCCGACCTGAGACGCCTTGTGGGAACTTGCGAATTTGCTGGATTTTTAGGGGAAATGCTGCAGGACTTTTTTGTGCTTGACATCGGCCACGAGGTCATCCTTCATAAGCTGCTGTCCGCCGAATCCCTCGACCTGAGCAAGGCCATCACGATAGCCCAGGCATTCATATCCACGAGCGATAATACCAGACAGATATCTTCCCAGCATCGAAGCTCACCGGCAAGTACTGTGCATAAAATAACGTTGCTAGCAGGCAGAACTGCATATGGCAGGGCCTACACGTCTGCAGCTGCAAGACCTAGGATGACTCAGAGTCCGCCATCGGGCGTGAATGCAAATCCATTAGCACCATGTTGGCGCTGCGGGGGTAATCATCGAGCCCATCAATGTCGATTCAAGCACTACGTGTGCAAAGGCTGCGAAACAGTGGGGCACCTCCAGCGAATGTGCAAGAGTGCTGCGATTCACCACGTGGCAGAGTCGGCAGAGGATGATCGATCCGGCGCGGATCACGCAGAACAAACAAGAGAGGCAACTCAACCCGAGGAAGAAGTGTATGGGGTACACATCTTCACCACCAAGAGCCCTCCTATTATGCTGAAAGTCAAATTGAACGGTATTCTGGTATCAATCGAGTCAGACACGGGGGCGAGTCAGTCAATTTTGAGCTAGAAGGTTTTTGAGAAACTGTGGGGCAACAAGGAACAAAGGCCAAAACTGAGCCCGATTCAGACAAAGCTGCGCACCTACACCAAAGAGCTCATACCAGTCATTGGCAGTGCAGGGGTTAAGGTATCGTACGAAGGAGCTGTGCATGATTTATCATTGTGGATTGTACCCGGCGATGGCCCAACGCTATTCAGCAGAAGCTGGCTGTGAAAGATTCGATGGAACTGGGACGACATCAAAGCACTAACTTCAGTGGATGATGCCTCGTGCGCCCAAGTGCTGAGGAAGTTTCCGTCGCTATTTGAACCAGGCATTCGCAACTTTACAGGCGCCAAGGTGCAGATCCATCTAGTCCCCGATGCAAGGCCCGTTCATCACAAGGCTCGAGCGGTTCCATATATGTTGAGGGAGAAAGTCGAGATCGAACTGGATAGACTTCAACGAGAGGGAATCATATCGCCAGTCGAGTTCAACGAGTGGGCCAGCCCAATTGTTCCGGTGTTGAAAAGCGATGACACGGTCAGAATCTGCGGAGACTACAAGGTAACGATCAACAGAGTCTCGTTACAGGACCAGTACCCGCTACCCAAGGTGGATGACCTGTTCACAACGTTAGCAGGGGGGGAAGTCATTCACCAAGTTGGGCCTAACCTCCGCCTACATTACACAGGAGTTGGCTGAATCTTTGAAAAGATTGACGAGCATCAACACGCAAAAAGGACTGTTTATATATCTCAGGTGCCCTTTTGGGATTCGCTCGGCTGCTGCCATCTTCCAGAGGAACATGGAGAGTCTGCTGAAATCGGTTCCGCGCACCGTTGTGTTTCAAGACGACATCCTGATCACCGGTCATAACACCATCGAACACCTGCACAACCTGGAAGAGGTTCTAAGTCGACTGGACAGAGAGGGACTCAGGCTGAAACGCTCCAAGTGTGTTTTCCTGGCGCCAGAGGTCGAATTTTTGGGGAGAAAGATTGTGGCAGACGGCATCAGACCCACGGACTCAAAGGCAGAGGGCATTAAGAATACACCCAGACCACAGAATGTGACAGAGCTGCGCTCGTTCCTGGGACTCCTCAACTATTTTGGTAACTTTCTACCCGGGTTAAGCACTTTGCTGGAACCGTTGCACATGTTGCTACGTAAGTGTGACGACTGGGTTTGGGGTAAATCTCAAGAGATGGCCTTTGAGAAGAGCAGAAACCTATTTTGTTCTAATAAGTTACTTGTACTGTATGACCCGTGTAAACGATTAGTGCTAGCTTGTGATGCATCTTCGTACGGTGCCGGCTGTGTGTTACAGCAAACCAATGCATCGGGCAAACTTCAACCGGTTGCATATGCGCCTAGAAGTCTGTCTAAGGTTGAAAGAGCCTACAGTATGGTCAAGAAAGAGGCGTTAGCATGTGTATATGGGGTTAAGAAAATGCACCAATACCTATTTGGACTTTGGTTTGAGCTTGAAACTGACCACAAACCGCTCATTTCGCTGTTTTCAGAAAGCAAAGGTATAAACACCAAAGCTGCGCCCAAAGATGGGCACTAACATTGTCCGCCTATGACTATGTTATCCTCCATAGACCAGGCACGGAGAACTGAGCTGATGCCCTCAGTTGGCTACCATTGCCCACTACCGGGGTGGAAATGGCGCAGCCTGCAGACTTGTTTCTGGTCATGGATGCTTTTGAGAGCGAGGGGTCACCCATCACTGCTCATCAGATCAGGACCTGGACCAGCCAGGATCCTGTGCTATCACTTGTAAAAAGTTGCGTCCTCAATGGGAGCTGGTCGTCCATTCCCAGGGAAATGCAAGATGAAATTATGCCGTTTCACTGACGCAAAGATGAAATGTCGATCCAGTCGGATTGTCTCTTATGGGGTAATCGCGTGGTTTTTCCAAAAAATGGCAGGGAAACGTTTATACGTGACCTACACAATACCCACCCAGGCATAGTCATGATGAAGGCTATAGCCAGGTCGCATGTTTGGTGGCCCGGCATTGACTCGGACTTGGAGTCATGCGTACACCAGTGCAACTCGTGCTCACAACTGAGCAATGCACCAAGGGAGGCTTCATCGAGTCTGTGGTCATGGCCCTCCAAACCGTTGTCCAGGATCCACGTAGATTTTGCTGGCCCCTTTCTCGGAAAGATGTTTTTAGTTGTAAGTGGACGCTTACTCTAAATGGATTGTTGTAATCATGTCATCCAGCACATCCACTGCCATCATTGAAAGCCTGCGGGCTATGTTCGCCACCCATGGCTTGCCCGACGTCCTTGTCAGTGACAATGGACTGTCTTTCACCAGCTCGGAATTCAACGAGCTTATGACCCGCAATGGCATCATGTCAGGTCTGCCCCGTTTAAGCTCGCATCCAACGGTCAAGCGGAACAGGCAGTCCAAAGCTGAGCTTGAAATGCGTGACAGAAGGCTCCTTGCAGACCCGCTTATCTCGGGTTCTGCTCAGTAACCAGATGTGACCCCACTCGGTCACTGGGGTTCTCCCTGCAGAACTGTTAATGAAGAGAGCACTCAAAACCAGGCTCTCGCTAGTCCACCCAGATCTAAATGATCATGTGGAAACCCGGCGTCACCGGCAAAACATGTACCACGGTCGCGCGGCTGTATCGCGTGACATTGAGGTTAACGACCCTGTGTTTGTCCTGAATTACGGTCATGGACCTAAATGGGTTGCTGGCACTGTCTTGGCCAAGGAGGGGAACAGGGTGTTTATAGTCAAACTATGGAATGGACAAACATGCAGAAAGCATTTGGATCAGATCAAGCTGCGGTTCACCGACAACCAGGAACAACCTGAAGAGGACATCATCATCGATCCACCAACACACACCCAACCAGCAATCGACCTCGCTGTCAATCAAGAGGATGAACCCACCATTCCCAACAGTCCTGTCCGACCAGCCGCGCCGCAGTGCAGCAGTGGTCCGATCAACTCACCCATGCCAGAGTTTGAACTCAGACAATCAACCAGGGAGCGTAGGCCCAGATCGTCTCAACTTGTAAATCATTTGTATCAAAGACTTTGGTGGGGAGTGATATTATGCATGTAAACATTGTAACTGTGTAAGACTTACCACAAGAGGGCGCAACTGTTGGAGGCCCAAGGGTCACCTGCACACCTCGTGAAAGGGAATATAAAAGGTTGTCTGCCATGCTGCTTAGGCACTCTGGAGTTGTATTAAAGAGACTGAGGTCACATCAGTTTTAGCTCACAGTACTCAGTCTTGTGGAGTTCTTCCATTCTTAACACAGGGTTACATGTATGAGCATAGCTCCTATTTCATCAGTTAAAATATAAATGCACAAAAAAAAGAAAGCACTTGCATTTATACAGCGCCTTTCACCATCTCCGGACATAGACATAGAAACATAGAAAATAGGTGCAGGAGTAGGCCATTGGGCCCTTCGAGCCTGCACCACCATTCAATATGATCATGGCTGATCATTCACCTCAGTACCCCTTTCCTGCTTTCTCTCCATACCCTTTGATCCCTTTAGCCGTAAGGGTCACATCTAACTCCCTTTTGAATATATCTAACGAACTGGCCTCAACAACTTTCTGTGGTAGAGAATTCTCTGAGTGAAGAAGTTTCTCCTCATCTCGGTCCTAAATGGTTTACCCCTTATCCTTAGACTGTGACCCCTGGTTCTGGACTTCCCCAACATTGGGAACATTCTTCCTGCATCTAACCTGTTCAATCCCATCAGACTTTTATATGTTTCTATGAGGTCCCCTCTCATTCTTCTAAATTCCAGTGAATATAAGCCCAGTCGGACCAGTCTTTCTTCATATGTCAGTCCTGTCATCCCGGGCATTATTCTGGTGAACCTTCGCTGTACTCCCTCAATAGCAAGAATGTCCTTCCTCAGATTAGGAGACCAAAACTGTCCACAATATTCAAGGTGTGGCCTCACCAAGGCCCTGTACAAATGTAGTAAGACCTCCCTGCTCCCAAAGCGCTTTACAGCCAACGAAGTACTTTTGAAGTGCAGTCACTGTTGTAATGTAGGAAACGCGGCAGCAAATTTGTGCATTTGCGCGAAAGGATTTTATGACTAAGTGGTAAATGGATTGGTATCACATCACTAATTGATGGGCTGCAGCTGGGTTTTTGAACGGATGCATTTGGAAATACTTCCCATAATTATCAGTCTATTGATTTGGGCAAATCGCTGGGTTCTCATCTTCTGCTTTCCTATATCCAGTTTTTAACTTACAACAACAGCTTGCATTTATATAGTGCCTTTAACACGGTATAATGTCTTAAGGCGCTTCACAGGAGCAATTATCAAACAAAACTTGACACGTAGCTACATAAGGAGATATTAGGAAAGGTGACCAAAAACTTGGTCAAAGAGGTAGATTTTAAGGAACGTCTTAAAGGAGGAGAGAGAGGTGGCGAGGCGGAGAGGTTTAGGGAGGGAAACTCTTAGCTTAGGGCTCAGGCAGCTGAAGGCATGGCCGCCTGAAGGTGGGGCGATGAAAATTGAGTTTGCACAAGAGTCCAGAATTAGAAGAGCTGGAGGGTTGTAGAGCTGGAGAAGGTTAGAAAGATAGGGAGGGGCGAGGCAACGGAGGGATTTGAAAACAAGGATAAGAATTTTAAGAGCCACATTCCTGACTGCAAACATCTCCTGTGCTTTCTTTGGATACCCGACAAATATGCCAGAGAGATACATATTTGATTTCCTTTGCTTCTGATAGAACCTCAAATGAGACAGCGACTATATCATGGACATTCCTCCTCCAGTTCATTCCTCTTAGGCGGTCCCTCGTATCGAGGATGACTTGCTTCCACACCAAAAAGGGATGAGTTCACCTGTGACAGAGACTGTAATTCCCATATTGGACTGTCATCATCATCATCATCATCATGGGCAGTCCCTCGGAATCGAGGAAGACTTGCTTCCACTCTTAAAATGAGTCCTTAGGTGGCTGAACAGTCCAATATGAGAACCACAGTCCCTGTCACAGGTGGGACAGATAGTCGTTGAGGGAAAGGGGAGGGTGGGACTGGTTTGCCGCGCGCTATTTCCGTCGACTGCGCTTGATTGCTGCATGCTCTCGGCGTTGAGACTCGCGGTGCTCAGCACCCTCTCGGATGCACTAAAATATGCACTGAAGACTCTGTGGCCCCAATATTAACCTGGAGAATTAGCGAAGTGTCATATCATTTTCTTTTTTGGTATCGAGGAAGTTTAACTTAAGTTCTGTTGTATTGTCTATTGCTACTGCTTATCTGCTACTTTTAATAAGTCTGTTCCATAGTTTTTGCCTATGCCAAGGTCTGATAAGAATGATTATTGTACTATTTTCTGAAATCTAGGAAATCCTGAGTGTTATGGTACATCCAGTAAGCTAAACAAAGTACAAAGCTTCTGTTTCACCCCTGGGCTTGCTACATTACCAGATATTGTGCGTGTATGGTTGCATTTCGGTTTTCAGGAAGTGAAGGCCCGCATAGGAACGTAGTAACAAGAGGAGGCAATTCAGTCCCTCGAGCCTGTTCCACCATTCAGTTAGAGGCCATGGAGGGATTTGAACACAAGGATGAGAATTTTAAATTGTAAGAATTAAGGAAGCAAAAAAAGACTTTTTCTATAGTGCTTTTTACGACCACCGGACATCCCAAAGTGCATTATAGCCAATTATGTACTTTTTAAAAAAAAGTGTATTCACTGTTGAAATGTAGGAAACATGGCAGCCAATTTGCACAGAGCAAGCTCCCACAAACAACAATGTGGCAACGACCAGTAATCTGTTTTAGTGATGCTGATTGAGGGATAACTTTAATGTGGCACTTTGTCAAACGTCTTTTGGAAGTCCATGTACACCACATCAACTGTATTGCCCTCATCAACCCTCTCTATTACCTCACTAAAAAACTACAACAAAAACCTCAATCAGGTTAGTTCGGAGTACATCGGCCGTTCCTTCATCGTCGCTGGGTCACAATCCTGGAACTCCCTCCCTAACAGCACTGTGGGAGCACCTTCACCACACGGACTGCAACGGTTCAAGAAGGCGGCTCACCACCACCTTCTCAAGGGGCAATTAGGGATGGGCAATAAATACCGGCCTTGCCAGCCACACCCACAATTCATGAACGAACAAAAAAAATATCAGCAAGGACAGGGATGATGAGTGAGCAAGACTTGGTGTGGGATAGGATGCAGGCAGCAGAGATCTAGATGATTTGAAGGATGAGACGGCCACCCAGGAGAGGGTTAGAAACATAGAAACATAGAAAACAGGTGCAGGAGTAGGCCGTTCTCCCCTTCGAGCCTGCACCACCATTCAATAAGATCATGGCTGATCATTCCCTCAGTACCCCTTTCCTGCTTTCTCTCCATACTCCTTGATCCCTTTAGCCGTAAGGGCCATATCTAACTCCTCTTGAATATATCCAATGAACTGGCCTCAACAACTCTCTGCGGCAGGGAATTCCACAGGTTAACAACTCTCTAAGTGAAGAAGTTTCTCCTTATCTCAGTCCTAAATGGCCTACCCCTTATCCTAAGACTATGTCCCTGGTTCTGGACTTCCCCAACATCGGGAACATTCTTCCCGCATCTAACCTGTCCCGTCCCGTCAGAATCTTATATGTTTCTATGAGATCCCCTCTCATCCTTCTAAACTCCAGTGAATAAAGGCCCAGTTGATCCAGTCTCTCCTCATATGACAGTCCAGCCATCCCTGGAATCAGTCTGGTGAACCTTCGCTGCACTCCCTCAATAGCAAGAACGTCCTTCCTCAGATTAGGAGACCAAAACTGAACATAATATTCCAGGTGAGGCCTCACCAAGGCCATGTACAACTGCAGTAAGACCTCCCTGCTCCTATACTCAAATCTCCTAGCTATGAAGGCCAACATACTATTTGCCTTCTTCACCGCCTGCTGTACCTGCATGCCAACTTTCAATGACTGATGTACCATGACACCCAGGTCTCGTTGCACCTCCCCTTTTCCTAATTTGCTGCCATTCAGATAATATTCTGCCTTCATGTTTTTGCCCCCAAAGTGGATAACCTCACATTTATCCACATTATATTGCATCTGCCATGTATTTGCCCACTCGCCTAACCTGTCCAAGTCACCCTGCAGCCTCTTAGCGTCCTCTTCACAGCTTACACCGCCACCCAGTTTAGTGTCATCTGCATACTTGGAGATATTACACTCAATTCCATCATCTAAATCATTGATGTATATTGTAAAGAGCTGGGGTCCCAGCACTGAGCCCTGCGGCACCCCACTAATCACTTTTTGCCATTCTGAAAAGGACCCGTTTATCCCGACTCTCTGCTTCCTGTCTGCCAACCAGTTCCCTATCCACGTCAGTACATTACCCCCAATACCATGCGCTTTGATTTTGCACACCAATCTCTTGTGCAGGAGCTTGTCAAAAGCCTTTTGAAAGTCCAAATACACCACATCCACTGGTTCTCCCTTGTCCACTCTGCTAGTTACATCCTCAAAAATATCCAGAAGATTTGTCAAGCATGATTTCCCTTTCATAAATCCATGCTGACTTGGACCAATCCTATCACTGCTTTCCAAATGTGCTGCTATTTCATCTTTAATAATTGATTCCAACAATTTCCCCACTACTGATGTCAGGCTAACCGGTCTATAATTAGCCATTTTCTCTCTCCCTCCTTTTTTAAAAAGTGGTGTACATTAGCAACCCTCCAGTCCATAGGAACTGATCCAGAGTCGATAGACTGCTGGAACATGATCACCAATGCATCCACTATTTCTAGGGCCACTTCCTTAAGTACTCTGGGATGCAGACTATCAGGCCCTGGGGATTTATCGGCCTTCAATCCTGTCAATTTCCCTAACACAATTTCCCGCCAAATAAGATTATCCTTCAGTTCCTCCTTCTCACGAGACCCTCAGTCCCCTAGTACATCCAGAAGGTTATTTGTGTCTTCCTTTGTGAAGACAGAACCAAAGTACTTGTTCAATTGGTTTGCCATTTCTTTGTTCCCCATTATAAATTTACCTGATTCTGACTGCAAGGGACCTACGTTTGTCTTCAGTAATCTTTTTCTCTTCACATATCTATAGAAGCTTTTGCAGTAGTTTTTATGTTTCCGGCAAACTTCCTCTTGTACTCTATTTTCCCCCTCTTAATTAAACCGTTTGTCCTCCTCTGCTAAATTCACAATTTCTTCCAGTCCTCCGGTTTGCTGCTTTTTCTGGCCAATTTATATGCCTCTGCCTTGGATTTAACACTATCCTTAATTTCCCTTGTTAGCCACGGTTGAGCCACCTGCCCAGTTTTATTTTTACTCCAGACAGGGATGTACAATTGCTGAAGTTCATCCATGTGATCTTTAAATGTTTGCCATTGCTTATCCACCGTCAACCCTTTGAGTATCATTTGACAGTCTAATCTAGCTGATTTGCGCCTCATACCGTCAAAGTTACCTTTCCTTAAGTTCAGGACCCTAATTTCTGAATTAACTTTGTCACTCTCCATCTTAATAAAGAATTCTGCCATATTAAGGTCACTCTTCCCCAAGGGGCCTCGCACAACAAGATTGGAATATTCGTGTCTGGGGGTGATAAAGGCATAGCTGAGGGTCTCAGCAGCAGGTGGGCTGAGGCAGGGGTGGCACGGGCAATGTTACGGCGGCGTATGTAGGCAGCCTTTGCGATCAAGAAGATATGGATTGGTATCACATCACTAATCCTCAGCTCAGCTTTGGGTCGAATAGGGGCTGAATTTGTGAATGGTCTAGTCTAGCCAGAGACAATGGCCAGAGACGGAGTATAGAATCGGTGGCAATGATGGCTTCGGTCTTCCCAATGCTTAACGAGAGGAAATTCCAGCTCATTCCAAGATGTGAAACAAGCAGCCTGACAATACAGTCAGTGGCTGGGCCAAGAGAGGTGGTAGAGAGGTAGAGCTGGGTAACGCTAGCCTACAAGTGGAAGCTGTCTCCATGTCTGTGAATGATGCCACCAAGAAGGAGCATGTAACTCAGGCTCGCTCCTTTGGCAAGCGAGCCAAAGGTGGGCAGAGGAAACGTTACAGGGACTCCCTCAAAGCCTCCCTGATAAAGTGCAACATCCCCACCGACACCTGGGAGTCCCTGGCCCAAAGATCGCCCTAAGTGGAGGAAGTGCATCCGGGAGGGCGCTGAGCATCTCGAGTCTCGTCGCCGAAAGCATGCAGAAAGCGAGCGCAGGCAGCGGAAGGAGCGTGCGGCAAACCAGTCCCACCCACCCTTTCCCTCAACCACTGTCTGTCCCACCTGTGACAGGGACTGTGGTTCTCACATTGGACTGTTCAGCCAACTAAGGACTCATTTTTAGAGTGGAAGCAAGTCTTCCTCGCTTCCGAGGGACTGCCTGTGATGATGATGGTAACTCAGGAGGAGGAGAGGGTCAAGGATGGATCCTTGCAGGGGTCCTAGCATGATGCTGCAGGGGTGTAGAGAGGCTATTAGTAGAGATACTCTGGCTACATTTAGATAGGTAACAGTGGAACCAAGCTAGGGCAGCAGAAGCTGAAGAGCGGCATCAGAGGCAGATGGTGTGGTCGACCGTATCAAATGTTACAGAGAGGTCAAGGAGGGATAATGCTCCATAGTCACAGAGGATGCCATCGTGACTGTGGCAGGAGTGGAAACGTGATTGGAGAGGTTGAAACATGGAGCTATGGGAAAGATGGGCATGGTTTTGGGAGGCGACAATATATGCAAGGACCTGCGGGAGGAAGTGAACAAGAAGTGCGGTAAGAGAAGGGATAACCAGCCGTGGATAACCAAGGAAATAAAGGAGAGTATCAAATCAAAGACCAATGCGTATAAGGTGGCCAAGGTTAGTGGGAAACTAGAAGATTGGGAAAATTTTAAACAACAGCAAAGAATGACTAAAAAAGCAATAAAGAAAGGAAAGATAGATTACGAAAGTAAACTTGCGCAAAACATAAAAACAGATAGTAAAAGCTTTTACAGATATATAAAACGGAAAAGTGTGGCTAAAGTAAATGTTGGTCCCTTAGAAGATGAGAAGGAGGATTTAATAATGGGAAATGTGGAAATGGCTGAGACCTTAAACAATTATTTTGCTTCGGTCTTCACAGTGGAAGACACAAAAACCATGCCAAAAATTGCTGGTCATAGGAATGTGGGAAGGGAGGACCTTGAGACAATCACTATCACTAGGGGGGTTAGTGCTGGACAGGCTAATGGGACTCAAGGTAGACAAGTCCCCTGGTCCTGATGAAATGCATCCCAGGGTATTAAAAGAGATGGCTGAAGTTATAGCAGATGCATTCGTTATAATCCACCAAAATTCTCTGGACTCTGGGGAGGTACCAGCAGATTGGAAAGCAGCTAATGTAACACCTCTGTTTAAAAAAGGGGGCAGACAAAAGGCAGGTAACTATAGGCCGGTTAGTTTAACATCTGTAGTGGGGAAAATGCTTGAAATTATCATTAAGGAAGAAATAGCGGGACATCTAGATAGGAATAGTGCAATCAAGCAGACGCAGCATGGATTCATGAAGGGGAAATCATGTTTAACTAATTTACTGGAATTCTTTGAGGATATAACGAGCATGGTGGATAGAGGTGTACCTATGGATGTGGTGTATTTAGATTTCCAAAAGGCATTCTATAAGGTGCCACACAAAAGGTTTCTGCAGAAGATAAAGGTACGTGGAGTCAGAGGAAATGTATTAGCATGGATCGAGAATTGGCTGGCTAACAGAAAGCAGAGAGTTGGGATAAATGGGTCCTTTTCGGGTTGGAAATCGGTGGTTAGTGGTGTGCCACAGGGATCGGTGCTGGGACCACAACTGTTTACAATATACATAGATGACCTGGAAGAGGGGACAGAGTGTAGTGTAACAAAATTTGCAGATGACACAAAGATTAGTGGGAAAGCGGGTTGTGTAGAGGACACAGAGAGGCTGCAAAGAGATTTAGATAGGTTAAGCGAATGGGCTAAGGTTTGGCAGATGGAATACAATGTCGGAAAGTGTGAGGTCATCCACCTTGGGAAAAAAAACAGTAAAAGGGAATATTATTTGAATGGGGAGAAATTACAACATGCTGCGGTGCAGAGGGACCTGGGGGTCCTTGTGCATGAAACTCTTTTTGGAGTTCATCTGCAAAACAAAAAACATTAAACGGTGCTACCCGACCTGGGTGACACTCCAGACATTTACAAGGCCCTTTTTTTTCTCCCCCTTTTTTTTGGTTTTTTTTGTGTTTTTCTTTTTTTGTTTTTTTTTTTGGGCACTAAAATCACAATTTTCCCCAGTGCCCCCTATAAAAGGGAAGGGGGACACTAAAAGCACCGGCAATTAAAACAAATTAAACTTAAAAAACGTAAAATCAAATTAAAATTTGGTTGCCGGGCGTGATGATGCACTCCAGTCCCTCCGGTGCCCACCTCTCGCGGAAGGCCGCGAGCGTACCGGTGGACACCGCGTGCTCCATCTCCAAGGACACCCTGGACCGGATGTAAGAGCGGAAGAGAGGCAGGCAGTCAGGTTGAACGACCCCCTCAACCGCCCGCTGCCTGGACCGGCTGATGGCACCCTTGGCCGTGCCCAGGAGCAGTCCTACGAGGAGGCCTTCGGACCTACCCGCTCCCCTCCGCACAGGGTGCCCAAAGATCAGGAGAGTGGGACTGAAGTGCAGCCAGAATTTCAGGAGCAGCCCCTTCAAATAATAAAACAGGGGCTGCAACCTTGTGCATTCCATAAAAACATGGAACACGGACTCTTCCAGACCGCAGAAATTGCAGGCGGCCTGGGAGTCCGTGAACCGGCTTAAAAATTTGTTGCACGGCACTGCTCCGTGCACCACCCTCCAGGCCAAGTCCCCGATGAATAGTGGGAGGACCCCTGCGTAGAGTGCCCTCCATCGGGGACCCCCGCCTCCTCCGGACGGCAAGATGGTACGCCATGGCGTGTCCGGACGGCCGGCGAGGATGGCAAAGTTGAGGGTGTGCAGGAGCAGCCCGTACAGGAAACCCCTCCGCGCGGAACTGAAAGGCACGGAGGGGATTTCCCCGAGGCGGCTCAAGTTGTGAGGCGCCGGCTCCTTGTGCATGAATCCCAAAAAGTTAGTTTGCAGGTGCAGCAGGTAATCAGGAAGGCGAATGGAATGTTGGCCTTCATTGCGAGAGGGATGGAGTACAAAAGCAGGGAGATCCTGCTGCAACTGTATAGGATATTGGTAAGGCCGCACCTGGAGTACTGCGTGCAGTTTTGGTCACCTTACTTAAGGAAGGATATACTGGCTTTGGAGCGGGTACAGAGACGATTCACTAGGCTGATTCCGGAGATGAGGTGGTTACCTTTTTGATTGAGTAGACTGGGTCTTTACTCGTTGGAGTTCAGAAGAATGAGGGGTGATCTTATAGAAACATTTAAAATCATGAAAGGGATAGACAAGATAGAGGCGGAGAGATTGTTTCCACTGGTCGGGGAGACTAGAACTAGGGGGACACAGCCTCAAAATACGGGGGAGCCAATTTAAAACCAAGTTGAGAAGGAATTTCTTCTCCCAGAGGGTTGTGAATCTGTGGAATTCTCTGCCCAAGGAAGCAGTTGAGGCTAGCTCATTGAATGTATTCAAGTCACAGATAGATAGATTTTTAACCAATAAGGGAATTAAGGGTTACGGGGAGCGGGCGGGTAAGTGGAGCTGAGTCCACGGCCAAATCAGCCATGATCTTGTTGAATGGCGGAGCAGGCTCGAGGGGCTAGATGGTCTACTCCTGGTCCTAATTCTTATGTTCTCGGAGCAGGAGGTTGGGGATGGGGTGATTGTTTGAGGGTGGGTTTTTAACAATGCTCCATCTACTAACATTTCCATTCTTAGAATCAATCAAACTGTGTGCATCTTGCACAGTAGCCTGGTCAGGCTCAAGAATTAAATGGACTTCATATAAAAAATTCATAATAATACCTTCGCCTCTGTGACAGTTTGCCATCCAATGATATATATGTTTACTTAAATGAATGAATTTTTATGTTCAAAATTCAAAGGGAGTGAATAGATTGTTATTGTTGCATTTAATTATAGTTGTTAAATCTGACAGAATATTTATGAACCAAGAGTCCCAAAGTATTTCAATAAGCAAACAAAAGTAGATAAGTACTATGATCTGTGCTCGGAAAATTGAACAGTAATAAAACAAAGAATAGGAATGGAGACAGAAAGGATTGTTTGGTGTGATAAGCCAGAATTTGAGAAGAAATAAAATCACTAACTCTAATATTGTACAATAGTATGTAAACTGGGAGGGGATTGGAACCCAAACACAAGAAGATCGTAAGAATTAGGAGCAGGAGCAGGCCATATGGCCCTTCGAATCTGTTCCACCATTCAATAAGATCATGGCTGATCTACCTCAACTCCACTTTTCTGCCCGATCCCTTGATTCCCTTAGGATCGATCTCAGCCTTGAATATACTCAATGACTGAGTCTCCACAGCTTTCTGGGGCAGAGAATTCCAAAGATTTACAACCCACTGTGAAGAAATTCCTCCTTATCTCAGTCCTAAATGGCCGACCCCTTATCCTGAGACTGTGACCCCTGGTTCTAGACTCTCCAGCCCAGGGGGGGAAACATCCTCCCTGCATCTACCCTGTCAATCCCCCTAAGAATCTCATGCTTCAATGAGATCACCTTTCATTCTTCTCAACTCCAGACAGTACAGGCCCATTCCACTCAATCTCTCCTCATCTTACATCATAGGTGTATCATAGGACAGCCCTCTCATCCTAGGATGAGAGTTTACAATTCGGCTTCAAAACTATTGTTCAAAGCCATTTACTCAAACATTAAGGGTACTGTCCTCTGAAATGACCTACCAAGCCAGTCAGCAATGCGAGCAAGTGGCTCACCATCACCTTCTCAATGGCAATTAGGGATGGCCAATAAATGCTGGCGTTGCCTGTGACACCCACAGTTTTAGAAAATTCATTCGCGGGATATGGGCATCTTACTGCCATCCCCAATTGCCCTCGAGAAGGCGGTGAGAGTTTCTAAGCCAATTCAGGGGGCAGTCAACCACATTGCTGTGCATCTGGAGTCACCTATAGGCCAGAACGGGTAAGGGCGGCAGATTTCCTTCCCTAAAGGACATTAGTGAACCAGATGGATTTTTACGACAATCCAGTAGTATCATGGGCACCATTACTCATACTAACTTTTTATTCCATATTTATTTAATTAACTAAATTTAAATTCCCCAGCTGCAAGGTGGGATTTGAATTCACATCTCCGGATCATTAGTCCAGCCATGAATGAATTAAAAAAATTATATTCTACTTCACTGGCTGCACCTCTCAGTATTCACCATTATTTAATGAGATTATTTAATAATCACAGAATCTTGCATTCAGCCCATCGTGCCTGTGTCAACTCTTTGAAAGAGTTATCCAATTAGTCCCACACCCCTGCTCTTTCTCCATAACCCTGCAAAAATTTTCCTTTTTAAGTATTTATCCAATACCCTTTTGAAAGCTACTGTTAAATCTGCTCCCACCGCCCTTTCAGGCAGTGCGTTCCCGATCACAACAACTCGCTGCGTAAAGAAAAATTCTCCTAATTTCCCCCTCTGGTTCTTTTGCCAATTATCTTAAATTTGTGTCCTCTGAATACAACAGTTTCTCCTTATTTACTCAATCAAACCCTTCATAACATCCCTATTAAATCTTCCCTTAACTGTCTCTGTTCCAAGGAGAATAATCCCAGCGTCTTTAATCTCTCCACTTAACTGAAGTCCCTCATCCCTGGTACCTGATATCCGTAGTAATTGAACGGTATGTAAATTTCTGGCCTGAATTAATACGGTCTATTGCCATTCAACGTTTAGAATTGATAAATGATTGGTTAACAAAACTATTCGGGGGTGTATCTTGAACTGTTTGGATAAACAAGCCTACTATATAACCTAATTCCCTTGTACCCTCCGGTCAGCCACGTGACTATATATTATTATGCAAGGATGACATCACAGTAGCCTCTGGCAAACTTCCATCAGCATTCTTATAATTGCTGATTATTTAAAGTGTTCAGTGGTAGTTTGTAGACCATTCGAACTTGGATTTTACAGCTCACTGTGTCATCTTGGGAATGGAGGCATAGTGGCTATGTTACTTGTATTCTAAAAGCTTGGACTAATGATCTGGAGACATGAGTTCAAATCCTACCACAGTATCTGGGGAATTTAAATTTAATTAAATAAATCTGGAATAAAAAGTTAGTATCAGTAATGGAGACCATGGGCCCAATTTTGGACATGACTTGCTCCAATCTTTTTTGGAGTATGTTGGTTTTTCTGGCAGAAGTTAAAAAACACCATTCTCCCCAATAAACGTGCTCCAGAGTAACTCAGTTAGGTACGATTTTTTTTAGTTGAGTTTTTTTTTCCAAAAGGGGGCGTTGCCAGCCACTTACGCCAGTTTTGGTCATTTATGCCATTTTGGCCAGCTAAAACTTACTCCAAATCGACTTGGGTCAGCGTATGTGGGCAGCTCTGAAAAACATTGTGGGCAGTGAAGAATTCGGCGCAGGTCAGTACATTTAAAGCACCACCGTTCCGAGCTTCACAACATTTATTCTGATCTATCTTTCTTGGGTCCAAAGTGAATAATCTCAGCCCGGGGAAACAACCTTTCAAAATTTATTTAATCAACTTAGCTTATAGTTTTTTAACTCATTACTTGATCTAGTTTAAGTTATAGGTAGATTATATGAAATATTTAAATATGTAACATGAACCACTACAAGTATTGAAGCCAAAAAACAGACCCTCTTTCCCCTCTCTGCACCAAATTCCCACTTAACAAATTCCCAACTTTTACCCAAATTCCCAACTTTTATACTTTGTTTATGATGCATTCAGTTTCTGACAACTCTGAACGACCCTGAATAAATACTGCAGGATATTCCCCACTCACCAGGCGAACAGCAGGGCGTCCCCTCGGCCAGGGATAGGGGCTGCGAGCATCGGGTCCTGCTCACAGCACGCAGGACACGCTGGGAGGGTGAAAAGCATGCGCGCAGACTCCACTGCGCATGCGCGCAGCTGCCAGCAGTGTTTTCTGCACTGGGCTGTTGCTCCGCCCCCCCCCCACTGCACTATGTATGCCACGCTGGGACACCGGAGACTCAGCAGAGCGGGCAGGATGGGGCCACTTTTTCTCGCCGCCGTTTCCAGCGCGCAAAGTCGCCGCATTTAGGGTAAGTGCGCCGAAAAAAGGGTTGGGAAAAATTGGGCCCCATGAAACCACCGGATTGTCGTAAAATCTCAACTGGTTCACTAATGTTCTTTTGGGACAGAAATCTGCTGTCCTTACCCAGTCTAGCCTATATTTGACTCCAGACCGACAGATTGACTCTTAACTGCCCTCTCAAATGGCCTAGCAAGCCACTCCGTTGCATTCAAGGTGGCGGCTCACCACCACCTTCTCGAGGGCAATTGGGGATGGACAATAAATGCCGGCCTTGCCAGCAACGCCCACATCTCAGGAAAGAACTTTAAAAATCTGACCCATAAAATAAGCAACAGCCTTCCATATATAACTTAACTGGGGGTTGCTGTACATCATAAACTATGAACATGAATCTCAGCCAGTTAATGAGCATCATTTGAAGCCTTCAGCCTTTTACTGATTCCTGTTTCTGTAGAGACTGGAGAAGCTGGGATTGTTCTCCTTAGAGCAGAGACAGTTAAGGGAAATTTGAGGTGTTCAAAATTATGAAGCGTTTTGAGAGGATAAATAGGCAGAAACGGTTTCCAGTGGCAGGAGAGTCGGTAACAGGGGGACGTAGATTTAAGGTAATTGGCAAAAGAACCTGAGGGGAGATGAAGAGATTTTTTTTACTCAGCGAGTTGTTACAACCTTGAATGCACTGGCTGAAAGGGCGGTGGAAGCAGATTCAATAGTAACTTTCAAAAGGGGAATTGAATAAATGCTTAAAAGTGAAAGATTTGCAGGGCTGTGGAGAAAGAGCAGGAGGTGTGGGACTAATTAGATAGATCTTTCAGAGAGCTGGCAGTCGCACGATGTGCCGAGTGGCCTTCCTCTGTGCTGTATGATTCTTCCTGGCGGCCCAACCTGCGATAGACCATCAGCGGCAGGTCGGGGCCATAAAAGGAGCGATGAACGGCGGCCATGGGCAGCGTGGCGGTGTACCACGGCAAGGTACAGCGCGAGCTGGTGCAGGAGGGCGACGGCAGCGAAGAGTGACGTCATCAAGGTCCAGGTCGGTGATTGGAGCGTGGGCAGGTACAGCAGGAGCGGCGAGGTCGGGGCGAAGGAGCGGCGAGAGATTGTAGAGGGACGTGATCGGGGCCCAGGAGAGGCGAGGGCCCAGGGGCAGCACGGGCCCAGCCCACACTGTGCGATATGTGTGCGCACTGGGTCCGTGCAGCAGAGCAGGTCTCCAGTCGTCCTGGTTAACCCTTGCCACTGGACCAAGACCTCGCTCTGTCAAGCCCGTGTGGTGGCTGGTGTGCAACGGTCACCCCACGTTAAAAAAATCCACCCACAGGCACCTTCCACCCTTCAACATGTAGTTCGGGATCTGGAATATTAGGTCCGTCATTGACACACCTGGGAACTCATCCCTTTTTTGGCGTGGAAGCAAGTCATCCTCGCTTCGAGGGACCGCCTGTGATGATGATGATTCTCTTACCATCCACTGTTTGTAATGAAGATGATGTTTTTATTGAGACTTGTGCCTCGGATGTGACAAGAAATTATGACATAACTACTGGAAAAATATTCAAGTTCTGATACTCAGGACAAGATATTTTGCTGGCACAAAATGAAATGCAAATCTTGATTTCATACACACTATTAGACCACAATGAGCAGAAGAGAAGGCTAACTGATGCATAAATTAGGAAGTGTGCACTTGAAATCAAAGTCAAGCACAAATCACGTCATTAATACTTAGTTCAGAAATAACCATTTATTTATTTCAGATAAACATTTAGGTTCTGATTTTTTTTTCCAATTGATAATGTTTTGAATGTTGTATTGAATGTTTTTACTTTCTGTTGTTGGCCAGTCCTCAGAATGTTGTTTTATTCATTTGCTGTAACACTGATTGCTTAAGTAATTAATTCAATCCAAATGTTTCTTTGACTGGGGAATGGTTAGCAAAGAAGAGTTTGAGCTTATAATTAGTAACATACACATGGGTTGAAAATACATCTGCCAGTTTAGCTAATCACCATAATCATAGAATCACACAGCACGGAATGATACAGCACAGGACGCCATTCGGCCCATCGAGCCTGCTTTGAAAGAACGATCCAATTAGTCCCACTCCCCTGTAGCCCTGCAATTTTCTCATTTTCAATTATTTATCCAATTCCTTATAGAGAGTAACTATTGAATCTGCTTCCACCACCCTTACAGGCAGCGTGTTCCAGATCACAACAACACGCTGCGTTAAAAAAACCTCCTCAACTCCCTTTCTGGTTCGTTTGCCAATTATCTTCAATCTGTGCCCCTCTGGTTACCGACCCTCCTGCTACTGGAAACTGTTTCTCTTTATTTACTTTGTCAAAACCCCTCATAATTTTGAACACCTCTCCCCTTTACTTTCTCCTGCTCTGAGGCCAACAATTCCAGCTTCTCCTGTCTCTCCACATAACTGGAGCCCCTCATCCCCTGGCACCATCCCAGTAAATCTCCTCTGCACCCTCTCCAAGTCTGGTGCCCAGATATAATCATAATCAAAATATTGGTGTCGCAATAACAGATGTACCAACCAAAGATGAATAAACATCTCCAGATACCATCTACTGACCTGGTCAAAGTCCAGAGTGACATTGACTTGATTATAGTGCAGTCCACGGGACAGAGGCGGGCTTTGCCACCAGCGCTCAGTCCCATCGATGGCATTGGTGATTGCATGAGCTTTGTACCCATCATCGGACAAACAGTGATCGCAGAATTGCCCCTAAAAAGGAAAGAATTTAAGAATTAATATAACAGCTCAAATTAAAACTGACATTTAATTCTGAAAAGCCCTGGAGAGCTGTACTCAATTCCAAGAAATAACGCTGTTCCCATCAGCATGCCAATATGAATAAAGTTAGGCCCAAGTACTTAAAAGTATTGAATGTACTTAAGATAATTACCCGAGAATGGTACAAGAGGCATTTTTCTCTTTCTTCACAGCTTTGTTAAGACTCTTTCTTTCCACTGTGGTCAGCGTTGGCTCAATGGGCAGCACACTCACCTCTGAGTCAGAAGGTTGTGAGCTCAAGTCCCACTCCAGGGACTTGAGCACAAAATCTAGGCTGACACTCCCAGTACTGATGAGTGCTGCACTGTCTTACTGCTGAGATGCAAAACCCAGGCCCTGTCTGCTCTCTGATGTAAATGATCCCAAGGCACTATTTTGAAGAAGAGCAGGGGAGTTATCCCCAGTTTCTAGGCTAATATTTATCCCTAAATCAACAAAACAAAAACAGATTATCTGATCATTATCACAGTGCTGTTTGTGGGAGCTTGCTGTGCACAAATTGGTTGCTGTGTTTCCTACATTACAACAGTGACTACACTTCAAAGGTACTTCATTGGCTGTAAAGCACTTTGAGATGTCTGGTGGTCGTGAAAGGCGCTATATAAATGCAAGTCTTTCTTTTCTTTTTTCCTCTTCAAGTCTTTTTTTCCTCTTTTATGTTCATCTCGATTGCATTATTGCCACTCCTGCTCCTTGCTGTCACCACTTCTCCTGAAGTCTGTTTCCCTCAGATCTAGTCAAGTATTTGTTTCTCCCCAACTTATCCGACAACAATTCTCCATTTTTAAAAATTGGCATTAAATTTCGAGGACAGGTTGCATAAACTAGTCTTGTATTCCCTTGAATAAACAAGATTAAAGGGTGATCTAATGGAGGTGATGAAAATGATTAAAGGAGTTAATGGGGTAGCTAGAGAGAAACTATTTCCTCTGGTATCACGACAAATCCACCACCAAGCTCATGGTCTACAGGGCTGTAGTGATACCCGCCCTCCTGTATGGCTCAGAGACATGGACCATGTACAGTAGACACCTCAAATCGCTGGAGAAATACCACCAACATGTCTCCGCAAGATCCTGCAAAGCCCCTGGGAGGACAGACGCACCAACATCAGTGTCCTCGATCAGGCCAACATCCGCAGCATCGAAGCACTGACCACACTCGACCAGCTCCGTTGGGCAGGCCACAACGTCTGCCTGTCCGACACTAGACTCCCAAAGCAAGCGCTCTACTCGGAACTCCTACACGGCAAGCGATCCCCAGGTGGGCAGAGGAAACGTTTCAAGGACACCCTCAAAGCCTCCCTGATAAAGTGCAACATCCCCACCGACACCTGGGAGTCCCTGGCCAAAGACCATCCTAACTGGAGGATGAGCATCCGGGAGGGCGCTGAGCACCTCGAGTCTCGTCGCCGAGAGCATGCAGAAACCAAGCGCAGGCAGCGGAAGGAGCGTGCGGCAAACCAGTCCCACCACCCTTTCCCTCAACCACTGTCTGTCCCACCTGTGACAGAGACTGTAATTCCCATACTGGACTGTTCAGTCACCTGAGAACTCACTTTTAGAGTGGAAGTAAGTCTTTCTCGATTTCGAGGGACTGCCTATGATGATGATTCCCTCTGGTGGGGGGGAGTCCAGAACAAGGGGGCATAACCTTAAAATTAGAGCCAGGCCATTCGGGGGTGATGTCAGGAAGCACTTCTTCACACAAAGGGTGCTGGGAATCTGGAACTCTCTCCCCCAAAAAGCTGGGGGAGGTCAATTAAAAATGTCAAAACTGAGATTGATCGATTTTTACCATAGAAACATAGAAACATAGAAACATAGAAACATAGAAAATAGGTGCAGGAGTAGGCCATTCGGCCCTTCGAGCCTGCACCACCATTCAATAAGAACATGGCTGATCATTCCCTCAGTACCCCTTTCCTGCTTTCTCCATACCCCTTGATCCCCTTAGCCGTAAGGGCCATATCTAACTCCCTCTTAAATACATTCAATGAACTGGCATCAACAACTCTGCGGCAGGGAATTCCACAGGTTAACAACTCTCTGAGTGAAGAAGTTTCTCCTCATCTCAGTCCTAAATGGCCTACCCCTTATCCTAAGACTATGTCCCCTGGTTCTGGACTTCCCCAACATCGGGAACATTCTTCCTGCATCTAACCTGTCCAGTCCCGTCAGAATCTTATACGTTTCTATGAGATCCCCTCTCATCCTTCTAAACTCCAGTGAATAAAGGCCCAGTTGAACCAGTCTCTCCTCATATGACAGTCCAGCCATCCCTGGAATCAGTCTGGTGAACCTTCGCTGCACTCTCTCAATAGCAAGAACGTCCTTCCTCAGATTAAGAGACCAAAACTGAACATAATATTCCAGGTGGGGCCTTACTAAGGCCCTGTAGAACTGCAGTAAGACCTCCCTGCTCCTATACTCAAATCCCCTAGCTATGAAGGCCAACATACCATTTGCCTTCTTCACCGCCTGCTGTACCTGCATGCCAACTTTCAATGACTGATGAACCATGACACCCAGGTCTCGTTGCACCTCCCCTTTTCCTAATCTGCCACCATTCAGATAATATTCTGCCTTCCTGTTTTTGTCATCAAAGTGGATAACCTCACATTCATCCACATTATACTGCATCTGCCATGCATTTGCCCACTCACCTAACCTGTCCAAGTCACCCTGCAGCCTCCTAGCATCCCCCTCACAGCTCACACAACCACCCAGCTTAGTGTCATCTGCGAACTTGGTGATATTACATTCAATTCCTTCATCTAAATCATTGATGTAATTTGTAAATAGCTGAGGTCCCAGCACTGAGCCCTGCGGCACTCCACTAGTCACTGCCTGCCATTCTGAAAAGGACCCGTTTATTCCGACTCTCTGCTTCCTGTCTGCCAACCAGTTCTCTATCCACATCAGTACATTACCCCCAATACCATATGCTTTAATTTTTCACACTAATCTCTTGTGTGGGACCTTGTCAAAAGCCTTTTGAAAGTCCAAATACACCACATCCATTGGTTCTCCCTTGTCCACTCTGTTAGTTACATCCTCAAAAAATTCTAGGAGATTTGTCAAGCATGATTTCCCTTTCATAAATCCATGCTGACTTGGACCGATCCTGTCACTGCTTTCAGGCAAGGGTATTAAGAGTTAGGGAATCAAGGTGGGTGGATGGAATTAAGATACAGATCAGACATGCTCTAATTGAATGGGGGATTAGACTCGAGGGGCTGAATGGCCTCATCTTGCGTATTATATTCTTAACTGTTCTTTCTCAAATCTCCAAATTTCAATCACTACATTGCACAAATGTAATCAAAAATTGCCCGTTCTTATCTGGACAATTGTTAGCCAACAATGTAATCAACATGTACCCGGTGTCCGTTACACAGAATACTCAAGCCTAAAAGATTCATTTGCCAAAAAATAAAAATCTGAACACAACAGTAAATTCCTGTCCTCCACGGTGAGGTAAACAGGAATGAAAAGATTCATTCTCACCACATTTCCAAACATAATAAAACTAAACCATTTCACAGTAAAACACTAACAGACTAAGCTCATTTTCTTGTGGCAAAGCTCCCTGCCTAATCATTCACCGCATTATATAAAACCTCACAACATTTTAATCAAATTCACTTAAAAAATGCGTCTAATTAGACCTTTAGTCATTTTGAAACATGTTGCCATAATTTATTTTAAGTATGATTTTGCACCACAAGCTCAGGGTAAGTTCTACTAAAAAATATGTCTCTACTGATTAAAAAGGCTTAATTATAATAATAATTCTGTAGACTTACATGGATTTAATAATTACATCGAATTTACAGCACAGAAACAGGCCATTCGGCCCAACAGGTTTACAGTGTTTAATCTCCACACGAGCCTCCTCCCACTCTAGTTACTATCGCTCCCTATCAACATATCCTTCTATTCCCTTCTCCCTCATGTATTTATCCAACTTCCCCCTAAATACATCTGTGCTATTCGCCTCAATTACTCCCTGTGGCAGCGAGTTCCACATTCTCACCACTCTCTGAGTAAAGACGTTTCTCCTGAATTCTTTATTGGAATTATTAGTAAAAACGAAAGACTTGCATTTATATAGCGTATTTCCCGACATCAGGGCGCGCAAAACGCTTTACAGCCAACAAAGTACTTTTGAAGTGGAGTCACTGCTGTAATGCAGGAAACGTGGCAGCCAATTTACGCACAGCAAGCTCCCACAAACAGCAATGTGATAATACCCAGATAATCTGGTTTTTTTAGTGGTGCTGATTGAGGGATAAATATTGGCCAGGATCCCTGGAAGAACCCTCCTGCTCTTCTTCTAAATAGTGCCATGGGATCTTTTACGTCTATCTGAGAGGGCAGACAGGGCCTCGGTTTAACGTCTCATCCAAAAGACTGCACCTCCAACAGTGCAGCACTCCCTCAGCACTACACTGGAATGTCAGCTGAGATTTTTATGCTCAAGACTCTGGAGTGGGACTTGACCCCACAACCTTCTGACTCAGAGACAAGAGTGCTATCCACTGGGCCACAGCTGAGTGACTATCACATAGGGTTCACTCTAGTTGCTAAAGCAGCTTTCAAGTTCATACATCACCCTATCTTATTCAAATAGTTTGGTGTGTCCATGAAACATCGAAACATAGAAACAAGGTGCAGGAGTAGGCCATTCGAGCCTGCACCGCCATTCAATGAGTTCATGGCTGAACATGCAACTTCAGTACCCCATTCCTGCTTTCTCGCCATACCCTTTGATCCCCCTAGTAGTAAGGACTACATCTAACTCCTTTTTGAATATATTTAGTGAATTGGCCTCAACAACTTTCTGGTGGTAGAGAATTCCACAGGTTCACCACTCTCTGGGGTGAAGAAGTTTCTCCTCATTTCTCTCGGTCCTAAATGGCTTACCCCTTATCCAGGTTTCAACCCTACTTATAGCCGAACGGTGCATTTACACTCCACACAGTGTGAGGCAGGAGCCATGCACACTCTGAAAGCCATTGCTCAGCCGTGCCAAAAGGAACATTGGAACATCTGAACACTCTGCTCACAAGTGCTCACCGTAACAACATTCGGCTGCAAAGGCAAGAATTACAAAATTATATAGCACGTTAACTCATCCTCAGGGCATCCCAAAGTAGAACCAATGAATGACTTTGAAGTGCAGCCACTGTTGTTATGTAGGTAGGCGTTTCTGAAACGATAGCTATTGAAGATAAATAACTGAGGTTCGTGGTTAGAATTTATTTGTTGCATTTTTGAC
The DNA here is from genome assembly GCF_044704955.1 of Pristiophorus japonicus. Classification (NCBI taxonomy): domain Eukaryota; kingdom Metazoa; phylum Chordata; class Chondrichthyes; family Pristiophoridae; genus Pristiophorus; species Pristiophorus japonicus. The sequence continues at coordinate 541,418,860 of NC_091977.1, forward strand.
TATTTATGGTAAAAACTTAATTGTGTAGTAAACACCCTGAGGTGCATCTGTACTCAACAAGCTAAACACAATAAGGTGAATAAAACCACCTCCTGTATGTTCTTTCATTCCTCCAGTTACTTTTCTTCATTTTTCGTTCCTGGGATGTGGGCATCGCTGGCAAGGTCAGCATTTATTGCTCATCCTTAACTGCCCTTCATCATCATAGGCAGTCCCTCAAAATCGAGGAGGACTTGCTTCCACTCTAAAAGTGAGTTCTCAGGTGACTGAACATTCCAATACGGGAATTACAGTCTCTGTCACAGGTGGGACAGACAGTGGTTGAGGGAAAGGGTGGGTGGGACTGGTTTGCCGCACGCTCCTTCCGCTGCCTGCGCTTGCTTTCTGCATGCTCTCGGCGACGAGACTCGAGGTGCTCAGCACCCTCCCGGATGCACTTCCTCCACTAAGGACAGTCTTTGGCCAGGGACTCCCAGGTGTCAGTGGGGATGTGCACTTTATCAAGGAGGCCTTGAGGGTGTCCATGAAATATTCCTCTGCCCACCTGGGGCTCGCTTGCCGTGTAGGAGTTCCGAGTAGAACACTTGCTTTGGAAGTCTCGTGTCGGGCATGCGGACAATGTGGCCCTGCCCAACGGAGCTGATCGAGTGTAGTCAGTGCTTTGATGCTGGGGATGTTGGCCTGATCGAGACCACTGACGTTGGTGCGTCTGTCCTCCCAGGGGATTTGTAGGATCCTGCGGAGGTATCGTTGGTGGTATTTCTCCAGCGATTTGAAATGTCTACTGTCTATGGTCAATGTCTCTGAGCCATACAGGATGGTGGGTATCACTGCAGGCCTCTAGACCATTAGCTTGGTGCCAGATTTGAGGGCCTGATCCTCTCTTCCTCAGGTGGTCGAAGGCTGTGCTGGTGCACTGGAGGCGGTGTTGAACCTTGTCATTGATGTCTGCCCTTACTGATACTAGGCTCCCGAGGTATGGAAAGTGGTCTACATTGTCCAAGGACACGCCGTAGATCTTGATGACTGGGGGGCAGTGCTGTGTGGCAGGGTCAGGTCGGTGGAGGACCTTTGTCTTACGGATGTTTCGTGCAAGGCCCATGCTGTTGTACTCCTCGGTGAAGATGTTGATGATGACTTGGAGTTCGGCCTCTGAATGTGCGCAGACTCAAGCATCGTCCGCATACTGTAGTTCGACAACAGAGGATGGGACGCTCTTGGATCTGGCCTGGAGGCGACGAAGGTTGAACAGCTTCCCATTGGTTCTATAGTTAAGTTGCACTCCAATGGGGAGCTTGTTGAGTGCGAGATGGAGCACTGCAATGAGGAAGATCGAGAAGAGGGTTGGCGCGATTGCGCAGTCCTGCTTGACCCCGCTTTGGACGTTGATTGGGTCTGTGGTGGATCCATTGGTCAGGAGTACGGCTTGCATGCCATCGTGGAGCAGGCGGAGGATGGCGACAAACTTTAGGGGGCATCCGAAACGGAGGAGGACGCTCCATAGTCCCTCGCGGTTAACTGTGTCAAAGGCCTTTGTAAGGTCAAAGAAGGCCATGTACAAGGGTTGGTGCTGTTCCCTGTATTTCTCTTGCAGTTGTCGCACCGTAAAGATCAATTGCCCTTGAGAAGGTGGTGGTGAGCTGCCTTCTTGAACCGCTGCAGTCCATGTGGTGAAGGTACTCCCACAGTGCTGTTACGGAGGGAGTTACAGGATTTTGACCCAGCGACGATTAAGGAACGGCAATATATTTCCAAGTCAGGATGGTGTGTAACTTGGAAGAGAGGTTGGAGGTGATGGTATACCCTGGTGCCTGCTGTCCTTGTCCTTCTCGGTGGTCGAGGTCGGGATTTGCTGCCGAAGAAGCCTTGGCGAGTTGCTGCAGTGCATCTTGTAGATGGTGCACACTGCAGCCACGGTGGAGGGAGTGAATGTTGAAGGTGGTGGATGGGGTGCCGATCAAGCGGACTGCTTTGTCCTGGATGGTGTTGAGTTTCTTGAGTGTTGTTGAAGCTGCACTCATCCAGGCAAGTGGAGAGTATTCCATCACACTCCTGACTTCTGCCTTGTAGATGGTGGAAAAGCTTTGGGGAGTCAGGAGGTGAGACACTTGCCCCAGAATACCCAGCCTCTGACCAGCTCTTGTAGCCACGGTCTTTATTGGGCTGGTCCAGTTAAGTTTCTGGTCAATGGTGACCCCCAGGATGTTGATGGTGGGGGATTCGGCGATGGTAATGCCATTGAATGTCATGGGGTGGTGGTTAAACTCTCGCTTGTTGGACATAATCATTGCCTGCCACTTGTGTGGCGCGAATGTTACTTGCCACTTATCAGCCCAAGCCTGAATGTCATCTAGGTCTTGCTGCATGCGGGCACAGACTACTTCATGGAGTGTGGGAAATTGCACTCCGCTTCCATTGAGGGGTGGTAAGGCCAATTCTGCGGTGGGAGCAGGACTTCCATGCTGGGGGCTAAAGTTCCCTGCCCCAGAAGGTTACCGCCCCCAAGATGGGAGCCTGTGCCGGGAAGGCAGAGGGACGTTGAGGGGAGACGGGAGCGGGAGATGGAGGGGAGAGTGGTGGAGGTGGGGGGACGAAGTGTGTTGGAGGGGCGGGCCTGGGGGCTCTGTGCCTCGGTGCGGGGAGTGTTCAGAGTGGGGTGGGCGGGTTGACTGCGCAGATGGCGGTTGGTGGATGTGGTGTGGTTGGCGTCGCGGGAGCGTGGCTCCGGGGTGGCCGGGGCTGGGGGCTCGACATCCGGGGGTGTTTGCCATTTGGGAAGGATTCTGACGGGACGGGGCGGGTTGGGTGTGGAGGGAGTGTTCCTGGTGTTGGGTGGGTCCGGAGCCGGGGAGGGGGGCACGCTCTTGGGATGGGGGGTGGGCTGTTTGGGGCTGGGATTGGGAGAGATTTCTTCACTCGGGGAGTTGTTGGCCTGTGGGGGTCCCTGCCACGGAGAGTTGTTGTTGCCAGTTCATTGGATGTGTTCGGAAGGGAGATGGATGTGGTCCTTGCGACTGGGAGGGTCGGGGGGTGTGGAGGGGGCGTAGGGGGGAGGTGCTGGGGTGGGTGATCAGACATGATCTTGTTGAATGGCGGTGCAGGCTCGAAGGGCCGAATGGCCTACTCCTGCACCTATTTTCTATGTTTCTATGTTTCAATTTCTGAGGAGTTGCGAATGGAACTGAACACTGCTCCATCATCAGCGAATATCCCCACTTTTGACCTTATGATTGAGGGAAGGTCATTGATGAAGCAGCTGAAGATAGTTGGGCCTAGGACACTGTCAAATGCTGCCTTGATGTCGAGGGCAGTCATGTGGTTGAGAAATAGATCACCAATACAACTGCTAAGTTCTATTTCCACTTTTGCGTTGAAATACTCAACAACTTGCATTTATATAGAGCCTATATTCTTGTATTCACTGGAGATCTTGTATTCACTGGAGTTCAGAAGAATGAGAGGGGATCTCATAGAAACGTTTAAAATTCTGACGGGTTTAGACAGGTTAGATTCAGGAAGAATGTTCCCAATGTTGGGGAAGTCCAGAACCAGGGGTCACAGTCTAAGGATAAGGGGTAAGCCATTTAGGACCGAGATGAGGAGAAACTTCTTCACCCAGAGAGTGGTGAACCTGTGGAATTCTCTACCACAGAAAGTTATTGAGGCCAATTCACTAAATATATTCAAAAAGGAGTTAGATGTAGTCCTTACTACTAGGGGGATCAAGGGGTATGGTGAGAAAGCAGGAATGGGGTACTGAAGTTGCAAGTTCAGCCATGAACTCATTGAATGGCGGTGCAGGCTCGAAGGGCCGAATGGCCTACTCCTGCACCTATTTTCTCTGTTTCTATGTTTCTATATCATAGGAAAACGTCCCAAGCCATTTCACAGAGCTTTATCAGATAAAAATTGACACTGAGCCAAAGAAATATTAGGATGGGTGACTAAAAACCTAATCAAAGAGGTAGGTTTTAAGGAGCATCTTAAAGGAAGAGTGAAGCGGAGAGGCTTAGACAGGGAATTCCAGAGCTTAGAGGCTTGGCAGTTGACTGTACGGCCACCAATGGTGGGTTGAAGAGAGTGAGGGACGCGGAAGAGGCCAGAGTTGGAGGAACGCAGAGATCTCCGAGGCTTGTGGGACTAGAGGAGGTTACAGAGATGTGAAGAGGCGAGGCCATGGAGGGATTTGAACCCAAGGATGAAAATGTTAATATCGACGCAGCAGAGTTTTGGATGCGCTGAAGTTTATGGAGAGTGGAAGATGGGAGACTGGCCAGGAGAGCATTGGAAGAGTCAAGTCAAAGATAATGAGGGTTTCAGCAACAGATAGGCAGAGGCAGCGGTGGAGACTGGTAATATTGCGGTGGTGTGTGTGTAGGCCATCTTGGTGATGGGAGAGGATATGTGGTCAGAAGCTCAGCTTGGGGTCAAATAGGAGGCTGAGGTTGTAAACAGTCCGGTTCAGCCTCAGACAGTGACCAGGGAAGGAGATGGAATCTGTGGTGAAATAATGGGGTTTACGACGGCGACTGAAGACAATGCCTTGCGGCTGATCCAGGACTAGTTGCCGGATAAGCAGGCTGAGAACACAGAGGCAGTGGAAGCGCTGAGAGAGGTGATGGTGAGACAGAGCTGGGGCCAGGGTGTCATCAGCGCACATAGGAACCTGACATTGTGTCTTCGGATGATGTCGCCGAGGAGCAAAATGTAGATGAGCAATAGAATGGGGCTGAGGATAGATCGTTGGGGGACTCCAGAGATACTGGTGCGAAGGCAGCAAGAGAAGCCATTGAAGGAGAATCTCTATCTATGATTAGATAGGTAAAAGGGGAACCTGACGAGGATGGTCCCACTCATCTGAACAGCAGGGAAGCGTTGGAGGAGGATGTTGTGGCCGATTGCCAATACAGTCCTGAGTCCATTGCCTTTATTCGTTTTTTTTCTTCTTTATCCTTCTTAAGCCATTCGTTTCTGTCCCCTTCCCTTAATGGGCTCATGACTGTATTGGCAGTCGACCACTCAGTTGAAATTGAGTATCGCTCCAGTTGGGGATGGTAACCTTTCCGAGCCGCAGAAGTCCCGCCCCGGAAGCGAAATTGGGCTTACCGCCCCTGACAGGAAGTGCAGCACAACATTGCGCACAACATTTGCTCTCGGGGCGGGCTCAGGGGCGCTACCCGGGCGAATGTCAGACGCTACGCGTTCCACGGGCTCTCCCCTTCCATTAAAAGGAAGGGTCGCTGCGAAGACTGCACGGCTATTGATGGGTCTCCACTCAGCCACCGGGTGCTGTGGCTACAGCCCAGCACCGAAATGGAGTGCCGGGCTGCATGATCGCGGCATGGACCCCGCGAAATCGGAAGAGAAAGACCCGACATATAAGTTTTTTTTAAAAGTGACGCGCAGTGGCTCGCACCTCCCCCCTTTAAGTTTCGCTCGCGAGCGAAGTGCGGCCCGGTCCGCGACCTGTGAGGCTGGTGCTGACATCGCCTCACTGGGCGCTGCCCAATTTCTGCCACGGGGCGAAAACGGGCCACCGCGTGGAGAAAATAGGTCACCGCCGAAGGCGCAGCAGCCCGAGGCGCTATCAGCGGGGGCGGGGCGCTACCAGTTTCATGCCTCCTCTAACTCCTCGCTAACGACAGGCGCACAGCAAGGGTATTTCACCCCCTACATTTTGACAAACGGTGATTTTTTTTTGCTGGACAAAATAGTCGCAGCCATAGAAATCAATGAACCAGTATCGGTTGCCGTACCGAATGCCTGATTGGAAAAGTACCCCACTGCCTCCACACAAGCACAACACAAGGGGTTATGAATGATTTCTATAGTCACCGCCTCAGCGCAAATCTTCGCCAGCGCACAACACCAAGTCCTATTGTGTCGTAATCATGTGACCCAATAGCGTGACCAATCATGTGACCCAATCATGTGACCAATTGGAAAGTGTGACCAATCATATCATGTAATGCAATCATGTGACCCATTCATGTGAGCGATCATCTGACCCAATCATGTGACCGATCATGTGACTGATCATCTCACCCAATTGTGTGACCAATCATATTACGTGACATATTTTCTATGTTTCTATGTGACCCAATCATATGACCGATCATATAATGTGACCCAATCATGTGACCGATCATGTGACCCAAATGAGTGACCAATCGTATCATGTGACCATCATATTGTGTGACCCAATCATGTGACTGATCATGTGACCCAATTGTGACCAATCATATCGTATGACACAATCATGTGCCCCAATCGTGTGGCCAATCATGTGGCGCAATTGTGTGACCAATCATATCGTGTGACCCAATTATGTGACCCAATTGTGTGACCGATCATGTGAACCAATTGTGTGACCAATGACCCAATCGTGTGAACAATCGTATCATCTGACCAATCATGTGACCCAATCATCTGATCAATCATATCATGTGACCAATCGTATCATGTGACCCAATTGTGTGACTGATTATGTGACCCAATTATGTAGCCCATCATGTGACCCAATCGTGATGTGACCCATGGTGAGCCCCAAATGTTGCAATAGGCGAAGAACAATTTGCAGTTGATCTGGGGCAAAATAGAAAATAGGTGCAGGAGTAGTCCATTCGGCCCTTCGAGCCTGCTCCACCATTCAATAAGATCATGGCTGATCATTCTCTCAGTACCCCTTTCCTGCTTTCTCTCCATACCCCTTGATGCCTTTGGCACATTGCAGCAAGAAGCACATGGGAGAAACTTCATGTTTGAATGTACGCGTGCAACTAAGCAAAAGACAGTTTGTCAGCTTAAGTCCGTCCCAATCTAATTGAAAACTTGGGTATTATAAAAATTAAAACGGAAATTGCTGAAACTGCAGGACATAGCCAGTCAGCCGGGAAAAATACAGGTTAATATTTCGGGTGTAATACCAGAAGAGTTTGAGTGACGTGAATCAACCCCGAACATAATAACCTGGGGTTTCTCTTTGCAGATGCTGCCCTTATGTTTAGCACTTTCTGCTTTGATATTAGATTTCCGGAATTTGCAGTTGTTTCTGTTCCATTTTAAGGCTGGTAGCTATCGGTGTTAATTTGAAATATTACTCCAGCATGCCCTGTATATCTAGCTTACAGACCCAGCTTTCATTTGGTTCAATTAATAAGTTTGCTGCGGCGCAAGTGGCATTTCTGCCGTGTTTCTGTAGCACTTGTAATTCACACGTTGGGGGGGTGAGGGAATTTCGCTGGTGGTCTCCTGGGTATAAACTGCAGTAGATGCATGTCGAGCACACAAGAACAGCCTCCTGTCCCATCCACACAAACAGCTGTGGCCTCCCACCATTTCTTTTGCCCGAGTTTACGTTTGCACGGACAGGTTTTAACAATTCTATAAGACTGTCCTTCACAATGTTAGACCAACATATCGAACCAGCACGGGCATTCATATAGAATAAACGTTTTATAAGTTGAATACACACACATATCTTACAGCGCAGAAGGCCATTCGGCCCATCGTGCCTGTGCCAAAGACCGATCCAATTCGTCTCACACCCCCACCGCCCTGTATATTTCCCCTTACATTGAGTAAAACAAATCTCCCTGGACTGGCATTCCTCTGACCGTTCAGTCAGAGGAATGACCCTCTCTGGAGGAGGGTGATCACGCACTCTATAGTCCTGTACCTGGATAGTCTGGCTGAAGACTCCGGCAGCTGGTCCTCCCACCAGCTTGCAGTAGAGGTCCAGCCTCGGCCTGCCCGATCCGTCCTCCCCGCAAGTGGCCGTGGCCGCGATCTTGGTCCCTTGGGCGATGTTCAAGTAGGGCGGGTGCAGGCTGAAGCCGTTGACGCGGTCCGGCGCCTCTGGGCTGGCTGCAAAGTGACACAGGGCAGCACAGAGCAGCAATGCTCCCCTCGCCCCTCTCGCCATGTTTCACAGTCACTGGGCGCTCTCTCTCTCTCTCTCTCTCAACACTGGAGCTCTGCTCCTAGTCCACAGCCCAACCACACACACCCTCATCTACCCAGGAACTGGGACTGCGAGGAAATCCTGGCTGCACAAGTTGCGAATAATCATTGTTTCAAACTTCTATATTTAGAAGTTAAAAAAAATACTAATTGGCTATCAGCGTTTACATTTTAAGATAAATATATATTCGGACTTTATACCAATTGTCCTAGAAAGTTTTTTTTTACATCAGATTATTAAATGTAATTTTTTTGTCAGTTCCTTTCTGATTAATTTGCTTTAATATGAATTAAATTGCACTGCCGTGTAGTTAGTGTAATTACATGTCATTATAATAACGAGTCAGGCATCGCACTCTAACTAACTGGAAATTCACATACACAAGAAAGGTGGATCAAGTCTACTTTCTGCAAAATGTATTTGTGTAAATTTCCCATGATAACCGAGCTTTTAATTTTAATGGAATGGGGGGGCGATATCGCATATAAAAGTGTTTGGAAAATATTGCGTGTGCACATTTAGCTTGCTGGCAAACGGCCAGGGAATGAAATGAAGGAATACAAGTCAAAGTACAAGCCCCAACATACCTTTTCTTTCAGCAAGAGTGCCTGACATTCTTTCTTTACCGGCCCTTTACTTCCAGTGTAGACTGGCACACATTATCATACACTGTTATTTCATATTTCATTTCGTGCAATGCATTTAAGCAACGCTGTGTTGCTAAATTAAGCTTAGGCTGGATAACTGAATTCTTCATTTTGAAAGGCTGCACTTTTTAAGTCTTAGATGCATATCTATGAAATTGAACCTATACTTGAAAAGGAGTAATTTGCAAAGAGCAGGGACTACTCGGATAGCTATTCCACACAGGGACAGCAGAGGTACAATGGGCAGAATGGTCTCCTGTGCTATATGATTGTGAAATCCATTATTGTTAGTGAACATGTGTGCAAAGAGCGCTTTCTATCTGATTCTCCACAATAACATGACCCTTTTGTGTACCCTCCGAGGTAGGTCACACTATATACTTTTAAATATCACTTTACCACAGCAGCAACTCCCATCAGCTTTAGATTGATAAAATAAAAAGCAGTCTGCTATCAGCTGCCCTGTTATCACTCTCCCCGACCAAGGGATTTATATCCGCCAACACGATTGGGGAAATCTAAGTTGCCAACTTTTCCGCGTGAAGCAGCTCACTTTAGCTTCCCGGCTGCGAGCCAGGGCTGTGAACAGGAAGATTCGCCAACTTTTTTGGTGGCTTACAACAACAACAACAGCAAAATGCCCAACTGTTCTTCATGTTGTGATCTGATCCCGAGCCGAGCTGCAACATTCAGCCTCCGCCCCTGGAAGCCCTTTTGATGGGTCGCAGCCCTGTCGCTCCATGCTGTGTACATTATTTCCTTTCTGGAACACACCTGTTGAAAATGTTCTGTCCTGGTCGGCTGAATGCTGAGGTTTGTTTTAAACCCGATCGGGTGTGATGAAGTTCACTTTGCAGGGCGTTTTCACAAAAGCTGGGCTTTAATAATTCGGAAGCCCCGTGAAGTAGGAATCATTTGAGAGAAAGAAAGAGAGAATGATCGTGCATATTTATATTTACAGCTATCCTTTATATATTTGGTGTCATGTCCCCTCCCCCGTCCCCTGTATGGCAGCATAGCATATATCTGAATCAATGTTATTTATTTTATTTATTCGTTCACTGGCAAGCTCAGCATTTATTGCCCACCCCTAAACTCCCTAAAGTCCCAAACTCCACCAGTGGACATAGTTTCTCTCTATCTACCCTATCAGTTCCCTTTACTATCTTGAAAACTTCGATCAAATCACTTCTCTCCTTCCTCCCTTCCTCTCTCCCTCGAATTATCCCTTGCTCTCCCTCACTCACTCCTTAAATCCCTCACTCTGGAAATTAAAGAAATTAATTTAGATAGGAAAAATGGCTTTACTTAAAAGAGTGATAAATGTTTGGAATAGTCTACCAAGCAAGGTAGTAGAGACAAAGGGGGGCAGAGGAAACGTTACAGGGACACCCTCAAAGCCTCCCTGATAAAGTGCAACATCCCCATCGACACCTGGGAGTCCCTGGCTAAAGACCGCCCTAAGTGGAGGAAGTGCATCCGGGAGGGCGCTGAGCACCTCGAGTCTCATCGCCGAGAGCATGCAGAAAGCAAGTGCAGGCAGCGGAAGGAGCGTGCGGCAAACCAGACTCCCCACCCACCCTTTCCTTCAACCACTGCCTGTCCCACCTGTGACAGGGACTGTGGCTCTCGTATTGGACTGTTCAGTCACCTAAGGACTCATGCTAAGAGTGGAAGCAAGTCTTCCTCGATTCCGAGCAACTGCCTATGATGATATGATGAGAGACAAAACCATTTGGGTTATTCAAAATGCAATTAGATGCCATGGAGCAAGAAATCATGTATTGGAGAGATGGCCTTTGATGGACTCAATGCCTTGTTCTCAACCTGGACCTTGTTTTATGATGAGTTCTCTTTGACTTGGTCACAAATATCAACTGGTGGGAAAGTGTGATGACGTTTGTGGCCAAAATGCACCTGTACCTTTTCCCTTTGCAGGAATAATTGCCAATCAGCAGAGAGTGAATCACCAGGACTCACAGCACAGAAGGAGACCATTTAGGCTGCCGTGCCTTTGCTGGCTCTGTGAAAGAGCAGTCGTGCTTTAGTCCCACATCCTCGCTTTTTGTCCGTAACCCTGTAAATTCCTCATCTTCAAGTATCTGTCCAACTCGCGTTAAAATGATGCATGGAATCAGCTCCTGCCACCTTTCCAGGCCGAGCGTTCCAGATCCCGACAACTCTCTGAAAGAAAAACATTCTCCTCATCTCCCCTCTGGATCTGTTGCCGACGATTTTGAATGGACGACCTCTGGTTATTGACCCACTCGCCAGAGGGAATAGTTTTTCCCTATTTACTCTATCCAAACCTCTCTTCATCTTGAAAACCTCTATTGGGTCACCTCTTAACCTTCTCTGTTCCAAGGAGAACAGTCCTAACTTTTCCAACCTCTCCTCATAACTGAAGTCTCTCATCCCTAGTAACATCCTGGTAAACTGCCGCTGTATCCTTTCTAAGGCCTTTACATCTTTCCTGAAGTATGATGCCCAAAATTGTCCACAATACTGTACCAGTTATTTATAAAGTTGTAGCATAATCTCTTTGCTTTTATATTCTATTCCTCTAATTATAAAACCAAGTAATCTGTTATGTATGTATGTAAACCTCACCAATATGTAAGACTTGCCACTAGGGGGCACACCTGTGGGAGACCTAAGGGTCCCCTGTGCACCCTGGGCAAGCAGGTATAAAAGGTAATCTACCATGCTGCTTCCTCACTCTGGAGTCACATTAAAGAGACCAAGCTCACAACAGTTTGAGCTTACAATACAGTCTTGTGGAGTTATTCTGAACATAAGAATTGGCGTCAAGTAACGGATCACGAACTTTCACGCAGTAATGGTTGCTGTTGGTATTCTTGAGAGATTTGTTGAGGGTGATGATTGGGAAGCCTTTGTTGAGCGTCTCGATCAGTGCTTCGTGGCCAACAAACTGGACATGGCTGATATAGCGGTCAAGCGCAGCGCGATTCTCCTCACTGTATGTGGGTCTTCGATATATGGCCTCCTCAAAAATTTGCTGGCACCCGACAAACCAACGGACAAGACTGGTTTGAGAACACCTCAAGCCGAAGGAGAGCATCTTAATGGCCAGGTATCGCTTTTACACGCACCATCGCTCCGAGAGCCAGAACACGGCGAGTTTTGTCGCCGACCTAAGGCGCCTTGCGGGACAGTGCGAATTTGCCGGATCTTTGGGGGAAATGTTGCGGGACTTTTTCGTGCTTGGAATTGGCCACAAGGTCATTCTTCGCAAACTGCTGTCTTCCGAATCCCTAGATCTGAGCAAGGCCATCACGATAGCCCAGGCTTTCATATCCACGAGCGACAACACAAAACAGACACCTTCACAGAATCAAAGCTCACCGGCAAGTATTGTGCATAAAATAATGCTTTAAGCAGACAGAACTGTACATGGCAGGGCCTACACGACCATAGAGGCCAGACCTAGGGTGACCCAGAGTCCACCGTGGGGCGTGAATGCGTATCCACTAACACCATGTTGGCACTGCGGGGGCAGTCATAGAGCCCATCAATGTCGATTCAAGCACTATGTGTGCAAGGGCTGCGGAACAATGGGGCACCTCCAGCGAATGTGCAAACAACCTGTGACTCACCACTTGGCAGAGTCCAGTCTCTCCTCATATGTCAGTCCAGCCATCCCTGGAATCAGTCTGGTGAACCTTTGCTGCACTCCCTCAATAGCAAGAACATCCTTCCTCAGATTAGGAGACCAAAACTGAACACAATATTCCAGGTGAGGCCTCACCAAGGCCCTGTACAACTGCAGTAAGGCCTCCCTGCTCCTATACTCAAATCCCCTAGCTATGAAGGCCAACATAACATTTGCCTTCCTCACCGCCTGCTGTAACTGCATGCCAACTTTCAATGACTGATGTACCATGACACCCAGGTCTCATTGCACCTCCCCTTTTCCTAGTCTGCCGCCATTCAGATAATACTCTACCTTCGTGTTTTTGCCCCCAAAGTGGATAACCTCACATTTATCTACATTATACTGCATCTGCCATGCATTTGTCCAGTCACCTAACCTGTCCAAGTCACCCTGCAGCCTCTTAGCGTCCTCCTCACAGCTCACACCGCCATCCAGCTTAGTGTCATCTGCAAACTTGGAGATATTACACTTAATTCCTTCATCTAACTTTCCGGATGTAATTTAACCTTCCGGATGTACTAGGGGACCGAGGGTCTAGTGAGAAGGAGGAACTGAAGGATATCCTTATTTGGCGGGAAATTGTGTTAGAGAAATTGACGGGATTGAAGGCCGATAAATCCTCAGGGCCTGATAGTCTACATCCCAGAGTACTTAAGGAAGTGGCCCTAGAAATAGTGGATGCATTGGTGATAATTTTCCAACAGTCTATTGATTCTGGATCAGTTCCTATGGACTGGAGGGTTGCTAATGTAACATCACTTTTTAAAAAAGGAGGGAGAGAGAAAATGGATAATTATAGACCGGTTAGCCTGGCATCAGTAGTGGGGAAACTGTTGGAATCAATCATTAAGGATGAAATAGCAGCGCATTTGGAAAGCCGTAACAGGATCGGTCCTAGTCAGCATGGATTTATGAAAGGGAAATTATGCTTGACAAATATCTGGAATTTTTTGAGAATGTAACTAGTAGAGTGGACAAGGAAGTGGATGTAGTGTATTTGGACTTTCAAAAGGCTTTTGACAAGGTCCCACACAAGAGATTGGTGTGCAAAATCAAAACACATGGTATTGGGGGTAATGTACTGACGTGGATAGAGAACTGGTTGGCAGACAGGAAGCAGAGAGTCGGGATAAACGGGTCCTTTTCAGAATGGCAGGCAGTGACTAGTGGAGTGCTTCCATTTCTTATGTTCTTATGTGTGGCTACACTTTGGAAGTGATATGTCAAAAATACTGTTAACACTGGTGCTTCTTGATATAGAATCATAGAATCTTACTGCAGAGAAGGAGACCATTTGGCCCATCGTGCTTGTGCCAATTCTTGGAAGGTGCTATCCACTCTCCCTGCTCTGTCCCCACAGCCCTGCAATTTTCTCCCCTTCAAGTACGTATCCAATTCCCTTTTGAAAGTTACTACTGAATCTGTTCCCACCACCCTTTCAGGCAGCGCATTCCAGATCATAACAACTCGCTGTGTAAAAATAATTCCTAAATATTTACCATGATCTTTCTTCAGTCTGTTTTCCAATCTTCAGCACTGAATAACACATTGTTGACCCTGAAATTATATATAATAATTTGATGGTATGTCAGAAACAATTTATTAATATGGATTCCCAGAGACGAAAGGAAGTTTTATGGAATAGGTTTTCAAACTGGGATCTGCAGTCCCTAGGGAATCTGTGAAGAGATTCCAGAGGACTAATGAGCTTATCAGATTTCTGTTCCCTGTGGTAAGGGTGTTTAAAATTACACAGAATGTACAGCACAGGAACAGGCCATTGAGCCCCACGGTCCGTGCCGATGTTTATGCTTCACACGAGCCTCCTCCCCCCCCTCTTCATCTCAGCCTATCAACATATCCTTCTATTCCTTTCTCCCTCATTGACCTATCTAGCTTCTCTTTACAATTATGTATTCTACATAATTTTATCTATTTTACTTACTAAGAAGTTATTTGTATTGCCGTATGCTAATAAAAATGTTGACTGGAATAGCAGCACTATTTTCGTTTGGCTAGCTGATGCTTTGTTAAAATTCATTCACGAGATGTGGGCGTTGCTGGCAAGGCCGGCATTTATTGCCCGTCCCTGATTGTCCTCAAGAAGGTGGTGGTGAGCCGCCTTATTGAACCGTTGCAGTCCGTGTGGTGAAGGTGCTCCCACAGTGCTGTTAGGGAGGGAGTTCCAGGATTTTGACCCAGCGACGATGAAGGAACGGCCGATATATTTCCAAGTCAGAATGGTGTCCCCATGCGCCTGCTGCCCTTGTCCTGCTAGGCGGTAGAGGTCGTGGGTTTGGGAGTTGCTGTCAAAGAAGCCTTGCCGATGGTCCATGAACATACCCTTCTTGTAGATGGTACACACTGCAGCCACGGTGCACCGGTGGTGGAGGGAGTGAATGTTGAAGGTGGTGGATGGGTTGCCAATCAAGTGGGCTGATTTGTCCTGGATGGTGTCGAGCTTCTTGAGTGTTGTTGGAACTGCACTCATCCAGGCAAGTGGAGAGTATTCCATCACACTCCTGAGGTCGCGAGTTTGGGAGGTGCTGACAAAAGGTTTGGGAGGTACTGCTCTCTTTGGGAAGTTAGGACAGAAATCACTGGGGGTATGTCAATATTTGCAGGGGTATCATTTGAATCAATCGGTAATTGAAGGGCGCCTTAGGCAAAAAAGTTTGAAAAGTATTGTATTGTGGTAGACTGTGTCGCTGTCCTAATCCCCTGACCTAACCTCTGAAAACGTTATTTTTAAAACAGAATCATTCAGTAACATGAGCTTCTATTGCATTCTCATGCAATGAGTTCTAATTTGCACACTTGCACCTGCTCTAGTCTGTCCTTCTCGACAGTGTGTTATCTCTAATAGTGTAACGATGGTATCCTCTAATCCTTAGAAAGGTGGAGATTGCATTGCTTGAATTATCGACAACATTGAAATATCTCGTATAGTCCAACCACCTCTCTCAATATATTTCAACCCTCTCGTGCAAACAAAGCAATATTTCAAAGCCCTCGACCCGCACAGTAAGAAAGTAATCTTGTCCAGTGCCTTTGATGCGGGGCATGGCCTTGACCAACGATCTAAAAAAAATTGGCAAACAGCTGATGCTACTTGAACCAGAATGTGGGGGGGGGCAATTCTTGTCTCAGATTTTTGTTTCGTCGGGAGCTGAATGAAGCGACATTGCGGAACATCAGGCAACATAACCGGGGAGCTCAAACCAGAAGCTCCATCCGGCTTCACCCAACAGCAGCTGAAGTCGCAATGGTCACCTCCCGGCAGATAACAACAGCAACTGGCATTTCTGTAGTGCCTTTCATGTCGAGAAAACATCCCAAGGCACTTTGCAGAGAGTTGTCGAGGTCTTAGCGAGGGTGCAAGGGAGCTTGACAAGGATGAAAGACTTGTTACGTGGAGAGACTGGAGAAGCTGGGGTTTGTTCTCCTTAGAGCAGAGATTTGAGAGAGGTGTTCAAAATCATTAAGGATTTTGACAGAGTAAATAAGGAGAAACTGTTTCCAGTGGCAGGAGGGTTGGTAGCCAGAGGACACAGATCTAAGATAATGGTCCAAAGAACCCGAGGGGAAAAAAAGACGATTTTCTTTTTACTCAGCGAGTTGTTGCGATCTTGAATGCACCGGCTGAAGGCTGGTGGAAGCAGATTCAATAGTAACTTTCAAAAGGGAAATGGATAAATATTTAAAGTGGGAACATTTGCAGGGCTATGGGGAAAGAGCAGGGGCAGTGGGACTAAGACAAAGAAAGAGATATTAGGAGGGGTGATTAAGAATGTTATCATTATGCAAAAGAGGTGGGTTTTAAGAAAGACCTTAAAGGAGGAGAGGGAGGCGGAAGGGTTTAGGGAGGAAATTCCAGAGCTTGGGACTTAGAGGGCTGTAGGTGTTATGTATGTAAACATAACTGTGTAAGACTTGCCACCAGAGGGCGTACCTGTTGGAGGCCCAAGGGTCACCTGCACACCACATGAAAGCGAGTATAAAAGGTTGTCTGCCATGCTGCTTTAGCACTCTGGAGTTTTATTAAAGAGACAAAGGTCACATCAGTCACATCAATCTTGTGGAGTTATTCCAAACATAACAATTGGCGATGAGTAACAGATCACGAACTTTCACGCGGTTATGGCTGCCGTTGGTATTCTTGAGCGATTTGTGGAAGGTGATGATTGGGAAGCCTTCGTTGAACGTCTTGACCAGTACTTCGTGGCCAATGGGCGGGATTCGGACGATAAAGCGATCAAGCGCAGGCGATTCTCCTCACCGTGTGTGGGTCTACAACATCTGGCCTCATCAATCATCTGCTAGCACCGACGAAACCAATGGAAAAGACATATGCAGAGTTGTGTATGCTGGTTCGGGAACACCTCAAGCTGAAGGAGAGCATCTTAATGATCAGGTATCGTTTCTGTACGCACCATCGCTCCGAGGGCCAGGACGTGGTGAGTTATGTCGATCTAGGACGCCTTGCAGGACCTTGCGATTTTGTTGGATATTTGGGGGAAATGCTGCGGAATTTTTTCCGTGCTTGGAATCGGCCGCGAGGTCATTCTTCGCAAGCTGCTGTCTACTGAATCTCCAGACCTGAACAAGGCCATCATGATAGCCCAGGGCTTCATGTCTTCGAATGATAATACTAAATTGATATCTTCTCAGCATCGAAGCTCACCGGCAAGTATTGTGCATAAACTAACGCCGTTAGTAGGCTGAACTGTACATGGCAGGGCCTACGTGTTGGCAGCTACAAGACCTAGGATGACTCAGAGACCGCCGTGGGGCATGAATGCGAATCCATTAACACCATGTGTTAGACTACCTAGGTGTGAGGACTAAAGTAACCTGTCTGGAGAAATGAGTATTCAAGAATCCTTCCCCACAAGAGACATTAACATTACAAAATCGCCCAGAGATAGCTACCCATCAACATGGATCTGGAAAAACCATTTCAGCATATACATCACAAAGAGGCCCAATCCAGGCTGTATGCGAAAAACTAAGCACAAGAGGATATTGCAATTACCAAGCTAATATTTCCATCAGGAAACAGTTTTCGAACATCAACCCACCCAAGACATATTAACTTTTAATGAGCCCGCCAAAATATTACAAAGAAGAGCCAAGCCCGCCAAAGTTAAACAAAGAATTCTGAACAGATTTGATGCCAAGATTAAAACCATTGAAATCGTATAACTGGGCCCCTGTTTTCGACAGAGGTTAGGTTGCTAGGTAGCTACAAGGCTGCTACTACCTCAGATGACATACTTGGGTATACAACTGAGACCACGCTTGTGGAGAGAAACCAACACGACAGTTGTAAACTAACTTCTCCAGCTTCGAAGTCCTGAAGTCCTGAAGGAAGGAAGACATCACCATTGCGGCAGCCACCGACCACAACCAACGTGGTATCAAGGGAAAACTGCCGCGATCGACCAAACTCGAAGCAAAACTCCAACGGGGAAAATCTGAAGAATTGAAAAGTTTTCACTCTACAATCTAATCCTGGCCTACCAACGGGTAAAACATTACCTAAAAGACTGTAGAAACCTATTTCTAACCAAAGAAAACGGGTACTTACCCTACAGATCCAAAACGCGCCTTACCGCATCAACCGACTCAACCCAACTGAAGATTGCACAGCAGAAAGCCTTCTCCGACGTTTGGGGTTCGGCAAGCAGACCCTACTGCATCCAGCGAACCCCGAAACCATGATCTACCATTAACTGTCAAAAGAATCGGTAAGCATAGTCCCTGCCTGCCCTGGAGTCTAACCTAGCGAGGATTAGGTATTGGGAGGTGGGAGGAGTAATCCTACTGTAACCCCCTTTGAATGTAATGTGTTGTTCTCTATTAGCATCATTATAAGCTATTGTAACCCCCTCTGAGTGTGTACGGTATTGTTCTTTAATAGTTTGAATAAGTTTTGACATTGTACTTTCTTATTAGAGTAATTATAAGTTTGTAATTTCTTTACTGTAATAAAAATCAAAGTTCTTTTGCATCAGACCAGTGTCCTTTGCACTTTGTCACATCCCCCAAATAAATCCAGAGTCTAGAACCCAAGGTAGTGGGAGCGATTCGAATCGCTCAATTTGGTCAGAAGGGAACCTGACCCCCTCATGGAGACCACCCCCTTACACATAGGAGCTGGCTGAATCTTCTAAAAGATTGATGTGCATCAACACGCATGAAGGACTGTTTATATACCACATATGCCCTTTTGGGATTCACTCAGCTGCTGCCATTTTCCAGAGGAACATGGAGAGTTTGCTGAAATCGGTTCTGCGCACCATTGTGTTTCAAGATGATATCCCGATCACCGATCGTGACACCATCGAACACCTGCACAACCTGAGGTTCTAAGTCGACTGGACAGAGTGGGACTCAGGTTGAAACACTCCAAGTGTGTTTTCTTGGTGCCAGAGGTTGAATTTTTGGGGAGAAAGATTGCGGAAGACGGCATCAGACCCATGAACTCAAAGATAGAGGCCATCAAGAACGCACCCAGACCACAGAATATGTCAGAGTTTCGTTCGTTCCTGGGACTCCTCAACTATTTTGGTAACTTTCTACTCGGGTTGAGCACTTTGCAGGAACAATTGCACATGTTGCTACATTAAGATGATGACTGGGTTTGGGGTAAATCTCAAGAGACAGCCTTTGAGAAGGCCAGAAACCTGCTATGTTCTAACAAGTTGCTTGTATTGTATGACCCGTGTAAACGTTTAGTGCCAGCTTGTGATGCATCTTTGTACGGGGTCGGGTGTGTGTTACAGCAAACCAATGTGTCAGGCAAACTGCAACCGGTTGCATATGCGTCTAGAAGTCTATCTAATGCTGAAAAAGCCTAGAGAAAGAGGCGTTAGCATGCGTATACGGGGTTAAGAAAATGTACCAATACCTATTTGGACTGCGGTTCGAGCTTGAAACCGATCACAAACTGCTCATTTCGCTGCTTTCAGAGAGCAAAGGTATAAAAACCAACGCTTCGTCCCGCATCCAAAGATGGGCATTAACATTGTCCGCTTATGACTATGTTATCCTCCACAGACCAGGCACGGAGAACTGTGCTGATGCCCTCAGTTGGTTACCATTGCCCACCACCGGGGTGGAAATGGCGCAATCCGCAGATGTTTTTGAAAGTGAGGGGTCACCCGTCACGACTCGCCAGATCAGGACCTGGACTAGCCAGGATACTGTGCGATCACTAGTAAAAAGCTGTGTCTTCAATGGGAGCTGGTCGGCTGTTCCCGGGGAAATGCAAGATGAAATTAAGCCCTTTCAATGATGTAAAGATGAAATGTCCATCCAGTCGGATTGTCTCTTATGGGGTAATCGCGTGGCTTTGCTAAAAAAAGGCAGGGAAACGTTTATACGCGACCTACACAATACCCACCCAGGCATAGTCATGATGAAGGCTATCACCAGATCGCATGTTTGGTGGCCCGTTATTGACTCGGACTTGGAGTCATGCGTACAACAGTGCAATACTTGCTCACAACTGAGGAATGCACCAAGGGAGGCTCCACTGCGTCTGTGGTCATGGCCATCCAAACCGTGGTCCAGGATCCACGTAGATTGTGTCGGCCCCTTTCTAGGAAAGATGTTTTTAGTAGTTGTGGACGCTTACTCCAAATGGATTGAATGCTCAATCATGTCATCCAGCACATCCACAGCCGCCTTGAAAGCCTCCGGGCCATGTTCGCCACCCATGGCTTGCCCGATGTGCTTGTCAGCTCGGAATTCAATGAGTTTATGACCCACAATGGCATCAAGCATGTCACGTCTTCCCCGTTTAAGCCCACGGTCAAGCGGAACGGGCAGTCCAAACTATCAAGCAGAGTTTGAAACGTGTGATGGACGGCTCCCTGCAGACCCGTTTATCTCGGGTTCTGCTCAGCTACCGGACGCGACCCCACTCGCTTACCGGGATTCCCTTGGCGGAATTGTTAATGAAGAGAACGCTCAAAACCTGGCTCTCCTTAGTCCACCCGGATCTTAATGATCACATGGAAACTCGGCATCACCGGGAAAACATGTGCCACGATCGCACGGCTGTATCGTGTGACATTGTTTGTCCTTAATTATGGTCATGGTTCCAAATGGGTTGCTGGCACTGTCTTGGCCAAGGAGGGGAATAGAGTGTTTATTGTCAAACTATGTAATGGACAAACGTGCAGAAAACATTTGGATCAGACCAAACTGCGATTCATAAGAACATAAGAACATAAGAATTAGGACCAGGAGTAGGCCATCTAGCCCCTCGAGCCTGCTCCGCCATTTAATAAGATCATGGCTGATCTGGCCGTGGACTCAGCTCCACTTACCCGCCCGCTCCCTGTAACCCTTAATTCCCTTATTGGTTAAAAATCTATCTATCCGTTACTTGAATACATTCAATGAGCTAGCCTCAACTGCTTCCTTGGGCAGAGAATTCCACAGATTCACAACCCTCTGGGAGAAGAAATTCCTTCTCAACTCGGTTTTAAATTGGCTCCCCCGTATTTTGAGGCTGTGCCCCCTAGTTCTAGTCTCCCCGACCAGTGGAAACAACCTCTCTGCCTCTATCTTGTCTATCCCTTTCATTATTTTAAATGTTTCTATAAGATCACCCCTCATCCTTCTGAACTCCAATGAGTAAAGACCCAGTCTACTCAATCTATCATCATAAGGTAACCTCCTCATCTCCGGAATCAGCCTAGTGAATCGTCTCTGTACCCCCTCCAAAGCCAGTATATCCTTCCTTAAGTAAGGTGACCAAAACTGCACGCAGTACTCCAGGTGCAGCCTTACCAATACCCTATACAGTTGCAGCAGGACCTCCCTGCTTTTGGACTCCATCCCTCTCGCAATGAAGGCCAACATTCCATTCGCCTTCCTGATTACCTGCTGCACCTGTAAACTAACTTTTTGGGATTCATGCACAAGGACCCCCAGGTCCCTCTGCACCGCAGCATGTTGTAATTTCTCCCCATTCAAATAATATTGCCTTTTTATGGTTTTTTTTCCAAGGTGGATGACCTCACACTTTCCGACATTGTATTCCATCTGCCAAACCTTAGCCCATTCGCTTAACCTATCTAAATCTCTTTGCAGCCTCTCTGTGTCCTCTACACAACCCGCTTTCCCACTAATCTTTGTGTCATCTGCAAATTTTGTTACACTACACTCTGTCCCCTCTTCCAGGTCATCTATGTATATTGTAAACAGTTGTGGTCCCAGCACCGATCCCTGTGGCACACCACTAACCACCGATTTCCAACCCAAAAAGGACCCATTTATCCTGACTCTCTGCTTTCTGTTAGCCAGCCAATTCTCGATCCGTGCTAATACATTTCCTCTGACTCCGCGTACCTTTATCTTCTGCAGTAATCTTTTGTGTGGCACCTTATCGAATGCCTTTTGGAAATCTAAATACACCACATCCATCGGTACATCTCTATCCACCATGCTCGTTATATCCTCAAAGAATTCCAGTAAATTAGTTAAACATGATTTCCCCTTCATGAATCCATGCTGCGTCTGCTTGATTGCACTATTCCTATCTAGATGTCCCGCTATTTCTTCCTTAATGATAGTTTCAAGCATTTTCCCCACTACAGATGTTAAACTAACCGGCGTATAGTTACCTGCCTTTTGTCTGCCCCCTTTTTTAAACAGAGGCGTTACATTAGCTGCTTTCCAATTCGCTGGTACTTCCCCAGAGTCCAGAGAATTTTGGTAGATTATAACTATTGCATCTGCTATAACTTCCGCCATCTCTTTTAATACCCTGGGATGCATTTCATCAGGACCAGGGGACTTGTCTACCTTGAGTCCCATTAGCCTGTCCAGCACTACCCCCCTAGTGATAGTGATTGTCTCAAGGTCCTCCCTTCCCACATTCCTGTGACCAGCAATTTTTGGCATGGTTTTTGTGTCTTCCACTGTGAAGACCGAAGCAAAATAATTATTTAAGGTCTCAGCCATTTCCACATTTCCCATTATTAAATCCCCCTTCTCATCTTCTAAGGGACCAACATTTACTTTAGTCACTCTTTTCCGTTTTATATATCTGTAAAAGCTTTTACTATCTGTTTTTATGTTCACTGACAACCAGGAACAACTTGAAGAGGACATCACCATCATTGATTCACCAACACACACCCAACCAGCAATCGACCTTGCCGTCAATCAAGAGGATGAATCCATCATGTCCAACAGTCCGGTCAGACCAGCTGCGCTGCAGTGCAGCAATGGTCCAACTGACTCACCCACGCCAGGGTTCAAACTCAGGCGTTCAACCAGGGAGCGAAGGGCCCCGGACCGCCTCAACTTGTAAATAACTTGTATCAAAGACTTTGGGGGGGCGGGGGGGCGGAGAGTGATGTTATGTGTGTAAACATTATAACTGTGTAAGACTTGCCACCAGAGGGCGTTACTGTTGGAGGCCCAAGGGTCACCCGCACACCTCATGCAAGCGAATATAAAAGGTTGTCTGCCAAGCTGCTTTGGCACTCTGGAGTTTTATTAAAGAGACTAAGGTCACATCAGTTTAAGCTTACAGTACTCAGTCTTGTGGAGTTATTCTAAACATAACAGTAGGCACGGCCACAAATGGTGGGGCGATGGAGGGGCTGGAATGCAGAGAAAGCCAGATTGGAGGAACAGAGAGTTTGGGGGGAGTTGCAGAGCCTGAGCAAGTTACAGCGAGAGGGGTGGATGGTGTTGTTAATCATGTCAAAGGTTGCAGACAGGACAAGACTGAGGAGGGACAATGCACCATGGTCACAATCACAGAGGATGTAATGTGTGACTTTGATTAGCGCCATTTCAGTGCTGCAGCAGAGGTGGGAACCAGTTGGAGAGGATCATACATGGAGTTTCGGGAAAGATGGACACGGATTTGGGACATGACAACACAATCAAGGATTTTGGAGAGGAAAGAGAGGTTGGAGATGGGGCGGTAGTTTGCAAGTTCAGAGGGGTCAAGGGTGGAATTTTTTAAGGAGGGGGTGATGAATGCAAATTTGAAAGGGAGGGTGACAGTACCTGAGGAGAGGGAACCGTTGGATGGATAGAGAACTGGTTGGCAGACAGGAAGCAGAGAGTCGGAATAAACGGGTCCTTTTCAGAATGGCAGGTAGTGACCGCAGGGTTCAGTGCTGGGACCCCAGCTATTTACAATATACATCAATGGTTTACATGAAGGAATTGAATGTAATATCTCCAAGTTTGCAGATGACACATTGGGTGGTGGTGTGAGCTGTGAGGAGGATGCTAAGAGGCTGCAGGGTGACTTGGACAGGTTAGGTGAGTGGGCAAATGCATGGCAGATGCAGTACAATATGGATAAATGTGAAGTTATCCACTTTGAGGGCAAAAACAGGAAGACAGAATATTATCTGAATGGTAACAGATTAGGAAAAGGGGAGGTGCAATGAGACCTGGGTGTCATGGTACATCAGTCATTGAAGGTTGGCATGCAGGTACAGCAGGTGATGAAGAAAGCAAATGGCATGTTGGCCTTCATAGCTAGAGGATTTGAGCATAGGAGCAGGGAGGTCTTACTGCAGTTGTACAGGGCTTTGGTGAGGCCACACCTGAAATATTGCATTCAGTTTTGGTCTCCTAATCTGAGGAAGGACATTCTTGCTATTGAGGGAGTACAGCAAAGGTTCACCAGGCTGATTCCCAGGATGGCAGGACTGACATATGATGAGAGACTGGATCAACTAGGCTTGTATCCACTGGAGTTTAGAAGAATGAGAGGGGATCTCATAAAAACATATATATAGATTCTGATGGGATTGAACAGGTTAGAGGCAGGAAGAATGTTCCTGTTGTTGGGGAGTTCCAGAACCAGGGGGTCACAGTATAAGAATAAGGGGTCAGCCATTTAGGACTGAGATGAGGAGAAACTTCTTTACTCAGAGAGTAGTTAACCTGTGGAATTCTCTACCGCAGAAAGTTGTTGAGGCCAATTCGTTAGATATATTCAAAAGAGAATTAGATATGGCCCTTACGGCCAAAGGGATCAAGGGGTATGGAGAGAAAGCAGAAAAAAGGGGTACTAATGTTGAATGATCAGCCATGATCTTATTGAATGGCAGTGCAGGCTCGAAGGGCCGAAGGGTCTGCTCCTGCACCTAATTTCTATGTTTCTATGTTTCTATGTTTACAATATCAGCTAGCATAGGAGCCACCAAGGGAAGTTGGGTGATCAGTAGTATAAGTAATATTCACTTAAAATTTATTTTATTAACCCCTTCAAGATTATTTTGCGAATTAAACCCAACATTTTCAGATCAACCACATGCCAATTTTTGTATCATCTGCAAACTTCTTAATCATGGCCCCTGCATTGAAGTCTAAATCATTGATGTATAACCACAAAAAGCAAGGGACCCAGTACTGAACTCTGCGGTACCCCACTGGAAACATCCTTCCAGTCACAAAAACACCCGTCGACCATTACCCTTTGCTTCCTGCCACTGAGCCAATTTTGGATCCAACTTGCCACTTTCCCTTGGATTCCATGGGATTTACTTTTCTGATCAGTCTGCCATGTGGGACCATGTCAAAAACCTTGCTAAAATTCATGTAGACCACATCAAACGGCTATTCTCATCGATCTTCCTTGTACCTCCTCAAAAAATTCAATCAAGTTAGTCAGGCACGACCTTCCCTTAACAAATCCATGCTGACTGTCCTTGATTAATCTGTGTCTTTCTGGATGATGATTAGGATTAATCAAGGACAGTCAGATAGTGACAAAACATAGGATTCAGAGTTGGATGCTCCTTAACTGGGTGCAGCATAAAGGGTTAATTGTACAGCTCTTAATTTTAGACGCTAAAGTGTGTTCTTCTGTCCAGGAAAGAAAAGGGAAAGTGACCTGTGTGTTACCTTGTCTGTCTACGTCAAGTCATTGAATTTTTTACCCCCAGAACCACAGACCAGTGATGTAAGAGCTAGTATTGTCAGTGCCAATCTGCTCCTGGCGGTGGAAATTCTTTTTGCAGCTTCCTTCTTGGGAGACCCAGCGGTGTCTTTCTCGCTCTCTCTCTCCCTCTCCCTCCCTCCCCGATCACCTTGAGAGTTTGGAGATCTGCCTCACTGAAATTCGATTTAAAGCCCCACTCTCGAGGCTTGAGACAATAACCCAGGCTGACACTTCCACCACAGTACTGAGGGAGTGCTGCACTGTCACAGTGCCACTTTTCACATGTGACGTTAAACCAAAGCCCCGTCTGCCCCCTCAGGTGGACGTAAAAGATCCCAAAGAAGAGCAGCGGAGTTCTCCCTGGTGTCCTGGCCTATATTTATCCCTCAACCAACATCTAAAAATAGATTATTTGGTCAATTATCTAATTGCTGTTTGTGTGATCTTGCTCTCCACAAATTGGCGCCCGGGTTTCCTATATTACAAAAGAGAAAAACGATGACTATAGGCCAGTTAGCTTGACATCAGTAGTAGGCAAAATGTTAGAATCTATTATTAAGGACGTGGTAACAGGGCACTTAGAAAATCATAATATGATTAGACAGAGTCAACATGGGTTTATGAAAGGGAAATTGTGTTTGATAAATCTGTTAAGAGGTTTTTGAAGATGTAATTAGTAAGATGGATAAGGGGGAACCAATGGATGTAGCATATTTGGATTTTCAAAAAGCATTCAATAAGATGCCACACAAGAGGTTATTACACAAAATTTGGACTCATGGGATTGAGGGTAATATATTGGCATGGATTGAAGATTGGTTAATGAACAGAAAACAGAGAGTAGAAATAAATGGGACTTTTTCAGGTTGGCAGGCTTTAAGTAGCCGGGTACCGCAGGGATCGGTGCTGGGGCCTCAGCTATTTACAATCTATATTAATGACTTAGATGAAGGGACTGGGTGTAATGTTTCCAAGTTTGCTGATGACACAAAGTTAGGTGGGAAAGTAAGCTGTGAGGAGGACGCAAAGAGGCTGCAGAGCGTTATAGACAGGTTGACTGAGTGGGCAAGAACATGGCAAATGGAATACAATGAGAGAGCTGAGGAGCGGAGAGTGCATCCGGGAGGGTGCTGAGCATCTCGAGTCTCATCGCCGAGAGCATGCAGGAATCAAGCGCAGGCAGCGGAAAGAGCATGCGGCAAACCAGTCCCACCCACCCTTTCCCTCAACGACTATCTGTCCCACCTGTGACAGGGATTGTGGCTTTCATATTGGATTGTTCAGCCATCTAAGGACTCATTTTAAGAGTGGAAGCAAGTCTTCCTCGATTCCGAGGGACCGCCTATGATGATGGGTCTTTGAATATATTTAAGATGGAGATAGGCAGATTTTTGAATGATAAGGGAGTCAAGGGTTATGGGGAGCAGGCAGGGAAGTGGAGTTGAGGTCAAGATCAGATCAGCCATGATCTTATTGAATGGCGGAGCAGGTTCAAGGGGCCAAATGGCCTAATCCTGCACCAATTTCTTGTGTTCTTATGTAATGAGGGGGGAAGTGTGACATCATCCACTTTGGTAGGAAAGACAAAAAAGCAGAACATTTTTTGAATCATGAGAGACTGGGAAATGTTTGCACTCAGAGGGACCTGGGTGTCCTTGTACATGAATCACGGAAAGTTAATATGCAGGTACAGCAAGCAAATTAGAAAAGCAAATGGTATGTTAGCTTTTGTGACAAAGGGATCAGAGTATAAGAGTAAAGAAGCCTTACTACATTTATACAAGGCATTGGTGAGGCCACACCTGGAGTACTGTGTACAGTTCTAGTGTCCTTACCTAACCAAAGCCTTAGAGGGAGTGCAGCAAAGGTTCATTAGACTGGTTCCTGGGATGAAGGGATTGCCATATGAGGAGAGATTGAGTAGACTAGGCCTATATTCCTTAGAGTTTAGAAGAATCTGAGGTGTTCTAATTGAAACATATAAAGTGCTGGATTTTCAGTTTTTGAGATTTCGGGGCGGTAATGGTGGTGGGTCAGCCCTGATACCACCTGGAAAAAGTTTGCCCCTTGTCCGTAAAATTCGGCAAAAAATTAGATTCCATGATCGGGGGTGCAAAATCAGGTGTTACACAAGGAAGTTTTTGCACCCCAGCCGAAAGTCACTGCGTTAAAAAAGTTTTGTTGATTTAAGGAACTTCATTGTTGTTCAGTGCCCTGCAACATAAAATTGTATATTGTATGGTTTCCTTTTGGTGGGGGGAGTTTTTGTTACTTTGTTGCTGTAAAATTTATGATTCATCCTTTTTCATTGGTGTCTTGTGTATCATTTCAATGTTCACCGGAGATGTGCCTTTATGGGGGCACACAGCGAGTCCTGTATTAGCTCCATCCCTCAGTTTCCTCCACTTAGGAGCTGGCGACGTTTGACTCTTGGTCCAGCAGCATTTCCACACTTTCTCCCCCGTGGATAGAAACATGGAAACATAGAAATCTACAGCGTAGAAGGAGGCCATTTCGACCCATTGTGTCCGCGCGGCCGACAAAGAGCCACATGGCGCTTGGTCAGCACCCGTGAAAGTTACATATAAACCTATGGACAATGAACAATGGCGGAAAGGTAAAGAGCACCCGGCCCAACCAGTCCACCCCACACAACTGCGACACCCCTTACACTGAAACATTCTACACTCCACCCCAACCGGAGCCATGTGATCTCCTGAGAGAGGCAAAAAAACAGATTAAAAACCCAAGCTAATTGGGGAAAGAAATCTGGGAAAATTCCTTTCCGACCCATCCAAGCAATCGAAACTAGTCCAGGAGATCACCCTGGCTGTATTCGATTCCCTGCAGTACTTACCATCGTATCTGCACCGGCCAACAAAAGGTTATCCAGTCTAATCTCACTTACCAGCTCTAGGTCCATAACCCTGCAGGTTATGGCACTTAAAATGCCCATCCAAGCACCTTTTAAATGTGGTGAGGGTTTCTGCATCCACCACCCTTCCAGGCAGTGAGTTCCAGACCCCCACAACCCTCTGTGTGAAGAAGCTTCCCCTCAAATCCCCTCTTAACCTTACACCAACCACCTTAAACCTATGCCGCCTCGTAATTGACCCCTCCACCAAGGGAAATATGCCCTTGCTATCCACTATATCCAGGCCCCTCAAAATTTTATACATCTCAATGAGGTCTCCTCTTCGCCTTCTCTGTTCGAATGAAAACAAACCCAGCTTATCCAATCTGTCCTCATAGCTAAGATTCTCCATTCCAGGCAGCATTCTAGTAAATCTCCTCTGCACCCTCTCCAGTGCAATCACGTCCTTCCTATAATACAGCGACCAGAACTGCACGCAGTATTCCAGCTGTGGCCTAACCAGAGTATTATACAATTTAAGCATAACCTCCCTGCTCCTGTATTCTATGCCTCGGCCATTAAAGGCAAGCATTCCGTATGCCTTCTTAACCACCTTATCCACCTGGCCTACTATTTTCACAGATCTGTGGAGAAGTACTCCAAGGTCTCTTTGTTCATCTACACTTCTAAGTGGCCTACCATTTAATGTATAAACCCTTTCCTTATTAGTCCTCCCCAAGCGCATTACCTCACACTTCTCCGAATTAAATTCCATTTGCCACTGCTCTGCCCACATGACCAGTAGATTGATATCCTCCTGCAGTCCATGACTTTCCGCTTCATTATCAACCACACAGCCAATTTTAGTGTCGTCTGCAAACTTCTTAATCATACCACAAAAACAAGGGACCCAGTACTGAGCCCTGCGGAACCCCACTGGAAACATCCTTCCAGTCACAAAAACATACATTACCCTTTGCTTCCTACCTCCAAACCAATTTTGGATCCAACTTGCCACTTTGCCCTGGATCCCATGGGCTTTAACCTTCATGACCAATCTACCATGTGGGACCTTATCAAAAGCTTTGCTAAAGTCCATATACACTACATCGTGCGCACTGCCCTCATCAGCCTTCCTGGTTACCTCCTTGAAAAATTCAATCAGGTTAGTCAAACACAATCTTCTTTAACAAATCCGTGCTGACTGTCCCTAATTAATCCTTGCCTTTCTAAATGTAGATTTATCCCGTCTTTCAGGATTTTTTCCGATAATGTTCCCACCACTGAGGTTAGGCTGACAGGCCTGTAATTACTTGGCCTATCCCTTTCTCCCTTCTTAAACAAGGGTACTACACTAGCAGTCCTCCAATCCTCCGGCACCATGCCCAAATCCAAAGAGGACTGGCAAATGATAGTCAAGGCCTCTGCTATTTTCTCTGGTGTGACTATCCAATGGGGGCCTCGCCAGGCTCCCCCTCCTTCTGAGGTCGGCCTGCAATCCCCACTGCAATGTCTGATCCCTCATTTGTGCAACGTGCAGCACGCCACAATGAATTCGGAAATCCGTCGAGGGGAGTATTGAAGGCTGCCTCCAGACTAGTCCAGGCATTGGTCTGCCTGTAGGAGGTGGCATATCTCTGTCAGTACTCCCTTTCAGAAGCGCAGCCTTCTCACACACTGCTCCTCAAAGAGCTGGAGGTATCAGCGTTGGTGCCCGTAAACACGTGGCGGGAGTAAGCCCGACTCCCCGGACATCTTCGGCCTCTCCTCATCCATGGCCCAACATGGCCAAGAGCCCTTATTGTATCCTGACGCCGCCTAGCAATAGCATGGCACATGATACGCTGGCGAACTAGTAATGCCCCCATTAAATTATTTCAGTGAAGATGTAAGGACAGTGTAATGGCAGATCAAAGTACGGCTTTCAAGACAGAGCTTCACGCAGCGTGCTGTGCGCAAACGTTGCAGTCAATGTGGCCTGCAATGTGGGAGCTCCCTCAAATTACATATGCTGCAAATACCGCCTGCTGGACTGTGGGAACCCCTTTTTTTCAGGCGTTTCCTGGGGCGGGCGTATAATGAGGCATTTGGGCCGAATTTTCCATCCGGGACGCTAGTGGAACGTTGCACGATGATTGACGTCAGAATCTCACTGAAACTAGAGGGCGGGCCGGTAAGTTTTTGCCTTGCCGCAAACCCTGAGCCGAATTTGCCGACCGGGTGTTAAAAGATGGCTGCCTGCATCTTTTACGCCTAAAACACCCTTTACCACCCCTTCAGGACGCTACCAGAGGTGCAAGGGAGCCAAAAATCCAGCCTAAAATTCTTAAGGGACCTGACAGGGTTAATGCTGGGAAAATGTTTCCCCTGGCTCTGGGAATCTAGAACTCAGGGTCACAGTCACAGAATAAGGGGTCGGCCATTTAGGACTGAGATGAGGAGAAATTTCTTCACTCAAAGAGTTGTGAATAATTTGGAACTCCCTACCCCAGAGAGTTGTGGATGCTCAGTCATTGAGTATATTTATGACAGAGGTCGACACATTTTTGGGAACATAGGGAATTAAGGGATATGGGGATAATGTGGGAAGGTGGAGTTGAGGTAGAAGATTAACCATCATCTTGTTGAATGGCGGAGCAGGCTCGAATGGCCAAATGGCCTAATCCAACTCTTATTTCTTATGTTATTACAACAGTGACTACACTTCAAAAAGTATTTCATTGGTGGTAAAGTGCTTTGGATGTTCTGAGGTTGTGAAAGGTGCTATAGAAATGCAAGTTCTTCATTCTTTCCTTCTTTATTTATCCTTGCAATGTCCTTGCTCTTTTTTTGGCCGTGAGTCAGATGTTGCAGTGAAAGACATTCCTGAAAAGTGGGACAAAATAACACACGAGTCATTCAGTGCAACCACCCAACAGTGAACTCAGTGAGCCAAACACTCTCCCAAGCACCAGCTGGCTGCTGCAACCTTCAGCCACAATTGGCTTTTTTAAAATGCTGCACTCTAATCTCCAAGCATCCCCACACAGTATTCCGTCCTGCATGGGACGTGTAAATGTGCAGACTCATGAAATCCTGACAGATTCAACTTTGACTAGCATCAAGTGGGCACATCTCCTGAGCCATTGGCCTAACTGGAGCCCAGCCGGGACGTATGCTGTTGGTTAGACTTTTTCCTGCCGCTTTCAGCTCAAAAATCCTTTGCCCTGTAACTTGACAGAAGTGCAAGCTGATAACGACGCGGCAAGGGCAATGAGGCATTGGGACCTCAGTGAACAATAGGACAAACAGCCTATCTCCTTAAGCAATAAGATTTAAGGATTGAGAAAGAAACAGAGGAGCGACAGAGAAGGAAATCGGGTGAATTAGAGTCATATTAGGTGCAGAAAGAGAAATAAAGGCTGATGCCCTGTGTCCTGTGCAGCATCAGGTGATTGTGGAGAAGGTTGCTGCTTTTGTTAGTGCAGCTGGTGTTGGGGCTGATCGTGGTCAGATTCTGAGGACCAAGGTGAGACAGTATAAAGGGTACCCATGCTGATGGAATAGGTGGCAGGTGAAGTAGAGATGACAGAAGCATTCTGTCAATGGTGATCTCGGTGGGTCGGTGGCGGGTTACGACCCTGTTGCTGGCTCCATCCCGCTCTGTGAAATGACTTTCCGTCGATAGGGCTTGTTAGATCCTTCCAGTGCATTTTCCAGGCCAATTATAGGAAGCGGGTCTGGTGATGTCATTTCATGACGCGTCATCAGCCGGTTTGCTTAAAGGAACCATGGGCAACTTTATTTTGACAGTTGTGCTGTCAGTGTTCTACAGCATTGAAGTGCTGCAAACACTGACAATGACTGAACAGAGGTGCAGGGCTGCACCCAGGCTCTCCCATGACTCCCTCCATATGCTTATGGTCAGGAGCACCTGGGTGCAGTGGCACCAACCTTTCAGTAACCTCAGTAATCACGAAATGCTAGTACAAAGCCACATTCACCTTCATCCTGCTGTGCCCCTCATCACATCCCCATCACTCCGCTTTCCCTACCCGACTCCTTCACGTCCTTACCTTGCACCTCCACCCATCCCTCTCTCTCTATCTACATTATTACATCCACAACTCACTAGCCATCCCTCACACTCACCCTCATCCTAGTGCAATCATACCAACTAACAACACACAAGGGTAGCCACTTGGGTGTTTTATCCAATGTTCATGTTAATGTGCTGTCAAACATTGAAACCTTTATTATCAATACTTTCTGTTCTTGGACAGATTTGTGTGCACCTTTGGAAGTGGTTTAGAGAGTTGTAATAAATGATGAGATTTAATGGTACCCCCTGCAATGGTGGGGAGTATGAAAGGAATGGCTTGGACATTGTAGGAATGCTTTATGGTGTTGGTGTGGGGTGGTGCTAACCTGGCGCATCATGTGGCAGCCAGGCTGTACAGTGTCAAGTGAAGTAAATCTGGCCATGGTGAGGCCATCCAGGGCCTCCCGGGCAGCAATGTGTTTGGGTGCTGATGCCCTGTGTCCTGTGCAGCATCAGGTGATTGTGGAGAAGGTTGCTGCTTTTGTTAGTGCAGCTGGTGTTGGGGCTGATCGTGGTTGGATTCTGGGGACCAAGGTGAGACAGTATAAAGGGCACCCATGCTGATGGAATAGATGGCAGGTGAAGTAGAGATGACAGAAGCATTCTGTCAATGGTGAGAGAGTTCTTCCAATGAGGTGAGAGTGGTTAGAGAGTGGAACGTGGAAAACCTGCAAAATCTGTGCTGGAAATGGACTGAGATACAGCTTGTGGCTGTCATGTATTTCACCATCTTGCAATGACTACAGGTATGTAACTGTAACTCATGCATACTGTACCTGTATCCTTGTAATGCACACCCTGACCACAGGGAGTGAGCTCTCACCTGGGCTTCCAGGTATAAAAGGGGAGATCCCACCCAGGTTCAGCACTCTTTAATCCTGGGAATAAAGTGAAGGTCACAAAGTGACCGTGTCTGATATATCCATGCCTCATGTGAGTTTGTAACAAGGTGCAGAGACACAACATCTGGCGACGAGAAACGGGAATCACCGAACCACGAGGATGGCCACCGGTGGCACAGAAGAACGTTATTGTGTGGGTGAGGACTGGGCCGACTTTGTGGAAAGACTCCAGCAGAGCTTTGTCACAAAGGACTGGCTGGAAGAGACAGCGGCTGACAAGCGGAGGGCGCATCTACTGACCAGCTGTGGTCCACGGACGTATGCGCTGATGAAAGACCTGCTCGCACCCCAAAAGCCAACGGACAAGTCCTTCGAACAGCTCAGCCAGCTGATCAGTGAGCATCTCAAGCCGGCAAGTAGCGTACACATGGCCCGGCACCGGTTCTACACACACCGGCGTCGGGAGGGACAATACATCTCGGACTTCGTGGCGGAACTGCGCCGTTTGGCCAGTCTCTGTAAGTTCTCTGATGCCTGCAGGGGGGAGATGTTGAGGGACTTTTTCATCAAGGGCATTAATCATGCCGGCACTTTCAGGAAGCTCATAAAGACTAAGGATTTGACTTTAGAAGGGGCGGCGTTGATAGCTCAGACCTCTATGGAAGGGGAAGAGGAGACCAAGCTAATTTACGCACACAGCCCTGGTTTTAAAGTTGCGTTGAACCAGGGAATCAATGTTAGAAAAATGACACAGAACCCCACAGGCAGGCAAGGGCAATTCGACACCGTCCAGACAGGCAGGCAAGGGCAATTCGACACCATCCAGGTAGCAACAAGTTCCTGGCAACAGGGACAATGGAAAGGGGATCGGCAATTCACGCTATCACGAGGAACAATACATCCTGTGATGGGACAATTAACATCCCTCATCAGAGTGCTTAGAAACAGCCAAAAGGGCCGTCAGAGAGGAATGCCTGGGAATAGCTCATGTTGGAGATGTGGGAGCAGACACACTGCAAAAATCTGCAGATTCCAATTTTACACCTGTAGGGCTTGTAATGACAAGGGACACCTGGCCAGGATGTGCAAAAAGGCAGTAGCGAGGCTAGTCTGCGAGACAGAGGAACCAGACGAGGGGTCTGCAATGCAGGATGATGCCTGGGGAACAACCATGGATGCTGAAGTTCAGAGAGTTCATGTGGCCGACGCCCACAGCTCATACACTAAAACGCCACCCATGATGATGAAAGTCTTACTGAATGGCATCCCGGTGCACATGGAGCTGGATACCGGAGCTAGCCAGTCACTCATGAGCGCCCAACAATTTGAGAGACTATGGCCACACAGAGCTAGCAGGCCCAAACTGGAACGCATTGAGATGCAGCTACGTACGTACACCAAAGAGATCATCCCAGTGCTGGGCAGTGCAAACTTGGTGGTAACGCATAATGGATCACAGAACCAGCTGCCACTCTGGATTGTTCTGGGAAATGGCCCCGCGCTTTTGGGGAGGAGTTGGCTAGCTGAGATGAATTGGAAATGGGGGGATGTGCACGCCATTTCATCCGTGGAGTGAAGTTCATGCTCGCAGGTATTGCAAAAATTCGAGTCACTCTTTCAATCCGGTGTCGGAACGTTCAAGGGCACTAAAGTAGTGATACGCATCACTCCGAACGCCAGACCAGTGCACCACAAAGCCAGAGCGGTGCCGTACGTGATGCGTGAGAAAATTGAAAGTGAACTGGACAAGCTGCTTAGAGAGGGCATAATTTCGGCCGTTGAATTCAGCGACTGGGCAAGTCCCCGCCCTCAAAGCAGATGGCTCGGTCAGGATTTGTGGCGACTACAAAGCCACCATCAACCGAGTATCGCTGCAAGACCAATACCCGCTCCCGAGAGCGGAGGACCTCTTTGCCACGCTGGCAGGTGGAAAGCTGTTCATGAAGCTGGACCTCACTTCTGGCTACATGACTCAGGAACTGGCTGAAGATTCCAAGTTTCTGATCACCATCACGACACACAAGAGATTATTTGTTTACAATAGGTACCCGTTTGGCATTCGTTCAGCAGCGGCTATCTCTCAGCGAAACATGGAAAGCTTGCTCAAGTCTTTCCCTGGAACGATCGTGTTCCAAGACGACATTCTTATAACAGGTCGCGACACTGAGGAACACCTCCGCAACCTGGATGAGGTGCTACGCCGATTGGATCGGGTAGGCCTGCGGCTGAAAAAGGCCAAGTGTGTGTTTTTGGTCCCAGAGGTCGAGTTCCTGGGCAGGAGGGTTGCCGCAGACAGGATCCGGCCCACTGAATCAAACACTGAGGCGATTCGCCGGGTGCCCAGGTCCGGCAACACGTCGGAGTTGCGATCATTCCTGGGACTTTTGAACTATTTTGGGAACTTTCTGCCGAACTGTTACACATGCTCCTCCGTAAAGGTTGTGAATGGTTTGGGGGGATTGTCAAGAACGGGCTTTCAATAAGGCGAGGAACCTGCTGTGTTCCAACAAACTGTTGACTTTGTATGACCCCTGTAAAAAAACTGGTTTTAACATGCAATCCTACGGGGTTGGGTGCGTGTTGCTGCAGGATAACGATGACGGCTGACGTCTCCAGGTCGCTCTCCCAGGCAGAGCGTGGATACGACGCGGTCGAGAAGGAGGCACTCGCATGTGTGTACGGTGTGAAAAAGATGCACCAGTACCTTTTCGGTAGACGGTTCGAGCTAGAGACGGACCACAAGTCGTTAACATCCCTGTTGTCCGACAGCAAGGCTGTCAACGCTAGTGCGTCAACTTACATACAGCAATGGGCCCTCACGTTGTCTGTGTATGACTACACCATACAGCACCGGCCAGGCACCGAAAATTGCGCTGACGCGCTCAGCAGGCTCCCACTGGCCACCACCGAGGGGGCGTCGGAGCAAAGCGCCGAGATGGTCATGGCCATTGAGGCTTTTGACACTGCGGGCTCCCCCATCACAGCCTGCCGGATCAAACTCTGGACCAACAGGGACCCCCTCCTATCCATGATAAAGAAATGTGTCCTGACTGGGGACTGGGCGCCCGCACACAGGGCGTGCCCCGAGGAGGTCAGGCCGTTTCAGAGACGGATGGATGAGCTCTCCATCCAAGCCGACTGCCTGTTATGGGGCAGCCAGGTAGTCATGCCCCAGAAAGGAAGGGAAGCGTTCATCAGGGAACTCCACAGCGAGCACCCTGGCATCGTGTTAATGAAGGCCATTGCCTGGTCACACGTGTGGTGGCCGGGGATTGACTCAGACCTGGAATACTGGGTTCGCAGGTGCACGACGTGTGCCCAGCTGAGCAATGCCCCCAGGGAAGCCCCACTCAGCCCGTGGCCCTGGCCCACCAGGCCATGGTCACATATTCACATGGACTATGCGGGCCCGTTCATGGGGAAAATGTTCCTTATCGTTGTCGATGCATACTCAAAGTGGATCGAGTGCATCATATTGAACTCGTGCACGACATCCATCACCATGGAGAGCCTGCGTACAGTTTTCGCGACCCACGGCTTGCCGGACATCCTGGTTAGCGATAATGGCCTGTGTTTTACCAGCCATGAATTCCAGGAGTTTATGTTGGGCAATGGGATCAAACACGTCCGGACAGCCCCGTTCAAGCCGGCCTCCAATGGCCAGGCAGAACAGGCGGTCCAAGTCATAAAGCAGGCATGCTACGCATCCAAGGACCCTCCCTTCAGTACCGCCTATCGCGCCTCCTGCTGGCCTACAGGTCCCAGCCGCACTCGCTCACGGGAGTCCCGCCAACGGAACTCCTCATGAAACGCACACTCAAGACGCGGCTGTCCCTCATCCACCCAGCCCTGGCAGACATTGTTGAGGGAAAGCACCAGTTCCAAACCGAGCTCCATAATCGAGGCTCAAGGGGGAGGTGTATAGAAATAGATGACCTGGTATTTGTTCTGAACCATGCTTTGGGACCGAGGGCACCGTAATTGGCAAAGAAGGAAACAGGATCATGGTGGTCAGACTAAACAATGGGCAGATATGCCGCAAACACTTGGACCAAGTAAAGACAAGGTTCAGTGTAGACATGGAGGAACCGGAAGAAGAGCATTATGAGATAGCACCCACACCACTGCCAGCGCACGAGCAACAAAGACAGCCCTCAGCATGCACAGTCCCTGCGGCCAGCCCGGACAGGCCGGAATCACCCCAAGTGACAGAGACGCGTGCTGAGGCTCAGCCACCAGAGCCACAACTGCGGCGCTCCACGAGAGAGCGT
The DNA here is from genome assembly GCF_044704955.1 of Pristiophorus japonicus. Lineage (NCBI taxonomy): Eukaryota > Metazoa > Chordata > Chondrichthyes > Pristiophoridae > Pristiophorus > Pristiophorus japonicus. The sequence continues at coordinate 541,456,131 of NC_091977.1, forward strand.
CGACCACCCGATAGACTTAACCTCTGAAACTAAAATTCCTAAGGGGGGAGGTGATGTAATGTATTTCACCATCTCGCAATGACTATAAGTATGTAACTGTAACTCATGCATACTGTACCTGTACCCTTGTAATGCACACCCTGACCACAGGGAGTGAGCTCCTCACCTGGGCTTCCAGGTATAAAAGGGGAGATCCCACTCAGGATCAGCACTCTTTAGTCCTGGGAATAAAGTGAAGGTCACAGAGTGACCGTGTCTGATCTATCCATGCCTCGTGTGAGTTTGTAACAAGGTGCAGAGACACAACAGTGGCTGAGGAAAGTGATGATTCGTCAGGTGGGAGCTTTTACTGTACATTTGAAGATGTCAAATAATCAGCTGGAGCAATGGCCATTGACCGCACGTCTCAGGTTGATAGCCGTGGTCTCCGTACAGCGTGGTTCCCGTGGCCATGAAGTTAAACTGGAAATGTAAGTTAAAAAGTCTGTTAAGCATCTGTCAACTAGATGCTTGTGCGATTAATTGGCTGCCCCGCCGATGCGCTGACAGGCCTGACATTAGGAAAGGCGTGGGAGTACAGGGCACAATTTCAAAATTTGCAGATGACACAAAACTTGTAAATATAGTAAACAGTGAGAAGGATAGTGACAGACTTCAGGAAGACATAGACAGGTTGGTGAAATGAGCCAACTCGTGGCAGATGAAATTTAACACAGAAAAGTGGAAAGTGATACATTTTGATAGGAAGAATGAGGAGAGGCAATGTAAACTACAGGGTACAATCCTAAAGGGGGAGCATAAACAGAGAGACCTGGGGGTATGTGTGCACCAATCGTGGAAGGTGGCAGGGCAGGTTGAGAAAGCGGTTAAAAAAGCTTACGGGATGTTTGGCTTCATGAATAGAGGCAGAGAGTACAAAAGCAAGGAAGTTATGATGAATCATTAATAAACACTGGTTCAGCCTCAACTGGAGTATTGTGTCCAATTCTGGGCCCCGCACTTTAGGAAGGATGTGAAGGCCTTAGAGAAGGTGCAGAAAAGATTTACGAAAATGATTCCAGGGGCGAGGGACTTCAGTTACGTGGAGAGACTGGAGAAGCTGGGGTTGTTCTCCTCAGAGCAGAGAAGGTTGAGAGGAGATTTGACAGAGGTGTTCAAAATTCTAGACAGAGTGGAGAGAAACTGTTCCCATTGGTGGAAGGGTCGAGAACCAGAGGACACAGAATTAAGCTGATTGGCAAAAGAACCAAAGGCAACAGGAGGAAAAATTATTTTACCCAGAGAGTGGTTAGGATCTAGAATGCACGGCCTGAAAGGGTGGTGGAGGCAGGGGTCAATCGTGGCTTTCAAAAGGGAATTTGATAAGTACCTGAAGGAAAAACAATTGCAGAGCTACGGAGAAAGGGCAGGGAGTGGGACTGGCTGAAGTGCTCTTGCAGAGAGCCGGCACGGGCTCAACGGGCCGAATGGCCTCCTTCTGTGCTGTAACCGTTCTATGATTCGAAGACTCTATGATGTGACAGCCAATTTGTGCACAGCAAGCTCCCACAAACCGCAATGAAATAATAACCAAAATCATCTATTTTAGCGATGTTGCTTGATATATGTTAGCCAGGACACTGAGGAAAACCTCCCTTACTCCTCTTCGAATTAATGCCATGGGAGCTTTTACATCCACCTGAGAGAGGAGACAGAGTATAATGTCTCATTAGAAAGATGGCACTTTCAACTGTGTAGCACTCTCCCAGTACTGCACTGAAGTATCAATCTGTGCTCTGTCTCTGGAGTGGGTCTACGAACCCACAAACTTCTGACTCAGGGGCAAGGGTGCTACCAACTGAGCCACAGCTGACACCTAACTAAGCTCACCACTGTATCAACTCCTAAGCAACAGGGTCTTTCCAGACACTCCAAGGGGACATCTCAGCCCACTTCTGCATCAAGGAAACACAAAATGCTGTTTTGTCACACAGCAATCTGCAGTTACTTTAACAATGCACTGAGGGTGTGCCTCAGTGACTGGAACACATTGCGTGCCTATTTCCTGGAGTGAGCTCATGATTGATTGTTTTGTTCTGGGACAGTTATTCTTCTGCTTGTAATTCATGCACCTGTGAGTATGCTCATAAATTATACTGCTGTTGACTCCTCAAATTCTGGTTGCACTTCAGTCCCACGCTCCTGATCTTTGGGCACCCTGTGCGGAGGGGAGCGGGCAGTTCGGAGGACTGCTCCTGGGCATGGCCAAGGGGGCTATCAGCTGGTCCAAGTAGCTGGCGGTCGAGGGGGTCATTCAGCCCGACTGCCTGCCTCTCTTCCGCGGTTACATCCGTGCCAGGGTGTCCCTGGAGATGGAGCACGCGGTGTCCACCAGTACGTACGCAGCCTTCCGCGAGAGGTGGGCACCGGAGGGACTGGTGTGCATCATTTCAACCGGGAACAGAATTTTAATTTGATTTGATTTGACAAAGGTTCTCTTTATGTTGAATTGTTAATTTGTGCTTTTGGTGCCCTCAAAAAAAAACAAGGGGGCACTTGAATGAAAGTTCCTGGAGTGTGACCCTCCCCCCCCCCCCCCCACTCTCCATCCCCTTTAATCAGGGGGCACTTGATTTAAATTTAAAGTTGATTTACAGATACAACAAAACAGTTGTAGAGCTGTTGAGTTGGGAGTGGCTTAGCCAGTCACGTGATGTTCACAAGACTCAATAAAACCCCAGCCAGTTGGGTTCGGGGGATCCACGATGAGGCAGATGATTGTGAGTCTGGTGGATGAACGGGTGATGTGTAGTGTGATTGTTAAACCTTTGCTAATAAACCAACTAGTTCTTAAGAGCGATGTGTTGCTATGGATTCTTAAGCAAAGAACCCGTGAAGCAAATACATTACGCTGCTTTTTGAAGACAAAGGTGAAATAAGTTCCTCCAAACCAAGTGCCCAAACTGACAAGTGACTGGCCAGCAGTAGACATTTGCTGCAGCACTCTGTCCTTCACTGAATCCTTTTGTGTCTTGAAGAAGGGCTTTTCGTAGCCTGGGGCTACACTGCCCCCCTCATCTTCAATGTCCCTTACACATGAGCATTCTGTGACTCCGATTATCTGGTCATTATCACAGTGCTGTTTGTGGGACCTTGCTGTGCGCAAATTGGCTGCCGCGTTTCCCACATTACAACAGTGGCTGCACTTCAAAAAGTATTTCATTGGCTGTAAAGCGATTTGGGATGTCCTGAGGTCATAAAAGGTGCTATATAAATGCAAGTTCCTTCCTTCCTTGTATTTCTTAGTGGGTAGGCTGGGAGGTGCTGCTGAAGTAATCTTGATGAGTTGCTGCAATGCCTCCCTGTAGATAATATGTACTGGATGGATGAAATGAGTGTAGATAGGATGAGTGCAGCTCCAACAACACTCAAGAGGCTCAACACCATCCAGGACAGAGCAGCCCACTTGATTGGCCCCCCATCCACCACCTTCAACATTCACTCCCTCCACCACTGGCGCACCGTGGCTGCAGTGTGTACCATCTACAAGATGCACTGCAGCAACTCACCGTCATCATCATAGGCAGCCACTCGAAATTGAGGAAGACTTGCTTCCACTCTAAAAGTGAGTTCTCAGGTGGCTGAACAGCCCAATGCAGGAAGCCCAGTCTCTATAACAGGTGGGGCAGACAGTAGTTTAAGGAAAGAGTGGGTGGGGAGTCTGGTTTGCCGCACACTCGTTCCGCTGTTTGCGCTTGTTTTCTGCATGCTCTCAGAGACAAGACTCGAGGTGCTCAGCGCCCCTCCCAGATGCTCTTCCTCAACTTTGGGCAGCCTTGGACCAGGGACTCCCAGGTGCCGGTGGGGCTGTTACACTTTATCAAGGAGGCTTTGAGGGTGTTCTTGAAGGAGTCAGGCAGGGCTGCATCATCACACCAACGCTCTTCTCAATCTTCCTTGCTGCAATGCTCCATCTCACTATCAACAAGCTGCCCGCTGGAGTGGAACTAAACTATAGAAACAATGGGAACCTGTTCAAACTACATCGCCTCCAGCCCAGATCCAAAGTCGTCCCATCCTCTGTCATCGAACTACAGTATGCGGACGACGATTGCATCTGTGCACACTCAGAGGCCGAACTCCAAGCCATCATCAACACCTTCACCGAGGCATATGAAAGCATGGGCCTTAGGCTAAACATCCATAAGACAAAGGTCCTCCACCAACCTGACCCCGCCACACAGCACTGCCCTCCCGGTCATCAAAATCCTCGGCTCGGCCTTGGACAACATGGACCATTTTCCATACCTTGGGAGCCTACTATCAGCAAGGGCAGATATCAATGACGAGGTCCAACAACGCCTCCAGTGCGCCAGCGCAGCCTTCGGTCGCCTGAGGAACTCGCCAAGGCTTCTTCGGCAGCGCCTCCCTAACCTGCGACCTCTACATCTAGAAGGCCAAGGGCAGCAGGAGTATGGGAACACCATCAACTGCAAGTTCCCCTCCAAGATACACACCATCCTGAATAGGAAGTATATCACCATTCTTTCATCGTTGTTGGGTCAAAATCCTGGAACTCCCTCTCTAACAGCACTGTGGGAGCACCTTCACCACACGGACTGCAGCCGTTCAATAAGGCGGTTCATCATCATCTTCTCAAGAGCAATTAGGAATGGGTAATAAATGCTGGCCTTGCCAGTGACGCACACATCCCATGAACGAATTTTAAAAAACTATGGCCACAATGCCAATTGAATAGATTGCGCTGTCTTGGATGGTGTCGAGTGTTGTTGGAGCTGCACTCATCCAGCCAAGCCGTATTTCATCACACCATCTGTGAAGTGACTCATGGCATTTATGCTGTTGATCTTTTTGTTAAGTGAGTCTTTGAGCTTGCTTCTGGATTACACAAAATGGACATAATGCTGAGAGTCAGCTCATTAGATACTTGGCTCCTGCATTCTGATTTAAGGTATGAAAGCAACTTCAGAGAATAGTAGTATAGCAACCTATTTCTAATTTAATATATAAAATAAGCCGATGACTAATGCACAGAGAGGACACTTAAGTATGTTGCATGTTACAGCTGGTTGGTGATACCAAGTGCTTACGTTGTGGCTCAGTGGGCAGCACTCTCGCCTCTGAGTCAGAAAGTTGTGGTTTCAAGTCCCACTTCAGAGGCTTGAGCACAAAAATCTATGCTGATACTCCCAGTGCAGTGTTGGAGGTGCTGTCTTTCGAATGACATATTAAACCAAGACTCTGTCTGCTCTCTCAAGTGCATGTAAAAGATCCCACGGCACTATTTCAAAGAAGAGTAGGGGAGTTATCCCCAGTGTCCTGGCCAATATGTATCCCTCCATCAACATCACTAAAACAAATCATCTGGTCATTATCACAATGCTGTTTGTGGGAGCTTGCTGTGCACAAATTGGCTGCCACATTTCCTATCATCATCATCATAGGCGGTCCCTCGAACGAGGATGACTTGCTTCCATGAGAGTTCACAGATGTTTCAATGATGGACCCGATATGCCAGATCCCGAACTCCAGTTGAGGGGGTGGAAGATGCCTGTGCGTGGATTTTTTTAACGTGGGGTGACCGTTGCACACCAGCCACCACACGGGCTTGACAGAGCGAGGTCTTGGTCCAGTGGCAAGGGTTAACCAGGACGACTGGAGACCAGCTCTGCTGCACGGACCCAGTGCGCGCACACATCGCAGTGTGGGCTGGGCCCGTGCTGCCCCTGGGCCCTCGCCTCTCCTGGGCCCCGTACCCTCATTCACCGCTCCTCCACCACAATATTCCAGGGCCCGGTGCTCCAGCTCTATTTATAGCCCCGACCTGCAGTGGTGGTCTCACACAAGTGTTGCCCACGCATTTTCTATATTACAACAATGACTGCACTTCAAAAGTACGTTATTGGCTGTAAAGTGCTTTGGGATGTTCTGAGATCATGAAAAGTGCTATAGAAATTTAAGTCTTTCTTTTCAGTCCAGGGGTAATTGCATAACTCTGCATATTTCAAAGTTGTGCGTTCTTGCAGTTTTATCAACAAGTTGTTAGTTTTTGGAAAATAAATAGGCATTCTCCTTCTATTAGTTTCAAACCTTAGAAGGTCAGGTATTTCCCTAAATTTACAATCAAGGCTCGATGTTGCAATGATTCTCTCTCAAACATGCAATATTCCGTAAATGCTTAATGTCACATGCTCTCTGCTATATCCCATCCAGCTGCATTACTATCTGAAAGCATCAAATCCTGTGCCATACCATTTATGCAGAGCTACATTTGGCTTAACTTCATATTTGCTAATTTTCTCAACCTTGGAGCAAATTGGAAAAAAGAAAGATTTGCATTTAGATAGCGTCTTTCGCAACCTCAGGACGTCCAAAAGCACTTCATAACTTTTTGAAGTGTAGTCACTGTTGTAATGTAGGAAATGCGGCAACCAATTTGTGCACAACAAGCTCCCACATACACCAATGCGATAATGGCCAGATAATCTGTTCTTAGATATTAGCTGAGGGAGACATATTGGCCCAGGACATCGGGGAGAACTCCCCGGCTTTTCTTCGGATAGTGGCCGTGGGATTTTTTTACGTCCACTTGCAGGGCAGATGGGGCATTAGTTTAACGTCTCATCTGAAAGATGGCACCTCTAAGAGTGCAGCAGCACTCCTTCCAGAAGAAAGCACCAAAGTATATGATGCAGGTGACCGGAGAGTTAGACACACTTCCTTACCAGCAGGAAAATGGATACAGGCTCAACATAATGCTATCGGAGAATCACATGCAGGCCACAAGCAATCTAAACCCTCATCACATTTAAAAAGTATTTGGATATGCACTTGAAGTACTGTAACCTGTAAGACTAGGGATCAAGAGCTGGTAAGTGGGATTCGGCTGGCTAGCTTTTTTTTGGTCAGCACAAGCACAATGGGCTGAATGGCCTCCTTCTGTGCTGTAAACTTCTCTGATTGTATGATAAACAGAACAACAATAAGACAACCAGTCGTTTGGTAGCAACCGATCAGGGAATCAGATGCACCCTCTGAGGCACTGCCAGAGAATCGGCCACAAACCCCATACTAAACCGCCAGCAAATTAGAGTAAGCTGCTGGGAAGTTATCAGTAAACCATAATGAACATGTTCCAGGCCCACAATTAGAGTCTCAGAGATCATACTGCCAATCTATCATTAAACCATCATGGAAATCTGCCACAGACCTATCTCTATACCACCAGCGAAACTATCGTGTCAGCCATGATAGAAACCTTCCATTATACCGGCAGTAACCAGTGGGTTCAAGATTCGATTTGATGATTTAAAGGGAATGGGTAACCTCTTTGTGTGCTGATGAAGGGCTCTACTGATATATTACTTTCCTTCTTTAAGAGAGTTTCCAGTGTTCCCAGCATTTTCTGCTTTTCGCAGAATCATAGAGTGCCGTGAAAGAGCTATCCAATTCGTTTCACTCTCCCTGCGCTCTTTTCAAAAGGCTTTTGACAAGGTCCCACACAAGAGATTGGTGTGCAAAATCAAAGCACATGGTATTGGGGGTAATGTACTGGCGAGGAAAGAGAACTGGTTGGCAGACAGGAAGCAGAGAGTCGGGATAAACGGGTCCTTCTCGGAATGGGAGGCAGTGACTAGTGGAGTGCCGCAGGGCTCAGTGCTGGGACCCCAGCTATTTACAATATACATTAATGATTTGGATGAAGGAATTGAATGTAATATCTCCAAGTTTGCAGATGACACTAAACTGGATGGCGGTGTGAGCTGTGAAGAGGATGCTAAGAGGCTGCAGGATGATTTGGACAGGTTAGGTGAGTGGGCAAATGCATGGCAGATGCAGTATAATGTGGATAAATGTGAGGTTATCCACTTTGGTGGCAAAAACACGAAGGCAGAATATTATCTGAACGGCGGCAGATTAGGAAAAGAGGAGGTGCAACGAGACCTGGGTGTCATGGTTCATCAGTCATTGAAAGTTGGCATGCAGGTACAACAGGCAGTGAAGAAGGCAAATGGCATGTTGGCCTTCATAGCTAGGGGATTTGAGTATAGGAGCAGGGAGGTCTTACTGCAATTGTACAGGGCCTTGGTGAGGCCTCACCTGGAATATTGTGTTCAGTTTTGGTCTCCTAATCTGAGGAAGGACATTCTTGCTATTGAGGGAGTGCAGCAAAGGTTCACTAGACTGATTCCAGGGATGTCTGGACTGACATATGAGGAGAGACTGGGTCAACTGGGCTTTATACACTGGAGTTCAGAAGGATGAGAGGGGATCCCATAGAAACGTATAAGATTCTGATGGGACGGGACAGGTTAGATGCGGGAAGAATGTTCCCGATGTTGGGGAAGTCCAGAACCAGGGGACACAGTCTTAAGATAAGGGGTAGGCCATTTAGGACTGAGATGAGGAGAAACTTCTTCACTCAGAGAGTTGCTAACCTGTGGAATTCCCTGCCACAGAGAGTTGTTGATGCCAGTTCATTGGATATATTCAAGAGGGAGTTAGATATGGCCCTTACGGCTAAAGGGATCAAGGGGTATGGAGAGAAAGCAGGAAAGGGGTACTGAGGTGAATGATCAGCCAAGATCTTATTGAATGGTGGTGCAGGCTCCATGGACCGAATGGCCTACTACTGCACCAATTTTCTATGTTTCTATGTTTCCCCATACCTCTAAAAATGTTTCCATTTGAAGTAGAGATCCAATATCCTTTTCAATGTTACCACTGAATCTGCTTTTGTTTGAGTTTTTAAAAAATTGATCACCTTCGATCTGAGCGTGCAACTTTCAATTTCCTGATACTCAGGCCTGTCACTGAGCAAAAATCTTTTCTTAGACTCACGGTGAACACTCAAATACAGAGGATTCAGCCTTTGTACGATAAATGCAATAACATTTGCAAACTGCTGCCAGACATCATGCCATCAAATGACAAAAAGTCAGACAGTCAAAGGTCATGTGATCAAACACCACATGACCAGTCACACAGTCAAATTACATGTCGTCAAACACCACATGACCAAAGTCATACAGTCAAATGTCATGTAATCAAACTGCAAATGCTCAAAACTCCAGACTTGGTAACGCCAGTCCCTAAACCCTTCACATTTCTACTCTCTCTCTCAATCTATAAAACCCACAGCTATGGCTGGGTCAGTACCATTCTTGCCTCTGAGTCAGAAGGTCGTGGGTTCACGTCCCCAATCCAGACACTTGCGCCCATAATCTAGACTGACATTCCAGTGCAGTACTGAGGGAGTGTTGCACTGTCGGAGGTGCCGTCTTTCAGACGAGACGTTAAACCGAGACCCATCTGCTCTATCCCATAGAACTATTTTGAAGATCTTCCCTGTGTCCTGGGGCCAATATTTATCCCTCAACCAACATCACAAACAGATTATTTGGTCATTATCATATTGCTGTTTCTGCGAGCTTGCTGTGCGCAAATTAGTTGCCGTGTTTCCTACATTACAACAGTGACTACACTTCAGAAGGCTCTAAAGCACTTTGGAACATCCTGAGGTCATGAAAGGTGTTATATAAATGCAAGTCTTTCTTTCTTTGCTTCCTTCTTTCATTAAAGGCTCTAGAAAATGCAAGTTGTTGTTGCTAGTAGTGGGGATGAAAGAGTCCTAGAGGAGAAATTGGAACAATTAGATAGCGTAGGAAGTAGAACTAGAAAAATTGGTGGATCTGAGAACGGAAAAGTCACTGGCCTATAGTGGTGTGCAACTTAAAATGCTGAGCAGTCATGGAAGAAATAATCACAGCTTATCAAATGCCTTTGGACATGGGAGTTGTGCCAGAGAATTAGAGGATTGCTATTGCAATATTTCTGTTCAAAAAGTGAGAGAGGGAGTGTTGTGTATGCAATAACTGTTAGACTGAGTACTGTTTAACTCCCAGAGGTATGACCCTGGCTCTGCTTTATTAAGGCCCAAAGTGACTAACATACAAAATGGCTGGCCTTTTATACTTGGGCTGCACACACGTGCGTGCAGCCCAATGGCCTCCAACAGTGACGTCATCTAGTGGCTAGTGATCCCAAAAGTACAGACATGACAATACCCCACCCTGAGATATTAACACAGCCTTTTACAAATTGAGACAGTCTGGTGTTTTACGCTCCCGGGCTGACCGTCGCAGTTCAACTCCAGCCTTGGGCGAGTGTTCAGAGTCTGTTGTGACTGGTGGCTGGGTGGCTGACCTGGTGGGAGTGGCAAAGGCCATGTCAGGGATTGAAAGTCCATTTTCATTGAACATGTCAGTCATAGAAACAGAGAAAATAGGTGCGGGAGTAGGCCATTCAGCTCCTTCGAGCCTGCACCACCATTCAATATGATCATGGCTGATCATGCAACCTCAATACCCCACGCCTGCCTTCTCTCCATACCCCCTGATCCCTTTAGCTGTAAGGGCCACATCTAACTCCCTTTTGAATATGTCCAATGAACTGGACTCAACAACTTTCCGTGGCAGAGAATTCCACAGGTTCATAACTCTCTGGGTGAAAAAGTTTCTCCTCATCTCAGTCCTTACCTTTAGACTGTGACCTCTGGTTCTGGCCTTCCTCAATATCGGGAACATTCTTCCTGCATCTAACCTGTCCAGTCCCCTCAGAATTTTATAAGTTTCTATGAGATCCCCTCTCAGAATCTAAATCCCAGTGAGTATAAGCCTAACCGATCCAGTCTTTCCTCATATGTCAGTCCTGCCATCCCAGGAATCAGTCTGGTGAACCTTCGCTGCACTCCCACAATAGCAAGCACATCCTTTCTCAGATTAGGAGACCAAAACTGCACACAATATTCAAGGTGTGGTCTCACCAAGGCTCTGTATAACTTCAGTAGGACCTCCCTGCTGCTACTCAAATCCCTTCGCTATGAAGGCCATCATTCCATTTGCTTTCTTTACTGCCTGCTGTACCTGCATGCCTACCTTCAGTGACTGATGTACCACGACACCCAGGTCTCGTTGCACCTCCCCTTTTACTAATCTGTCACCATTCAGATAATAATCTGCCTTCCTGTTTTTGCCACAAGTGGATAACCTCACATTTATCCACATTATACTGCATCTGCCATGCATTTGCCCTTTCACCTAACCTGTCCAAGTCACCCTGCAGCCTCGTAGCATCCTCCTCGCAGCTCACACTGCCACCCAGCTTAGTGTCATCTTCAAACTTGGAGATATTACATTCAATTCCTTTGTCAAAGTCATTAATGTATATTGTAAATAGCTGGAGTCCCAGCACTGAACCCTGCGGCACCCCACTAGTCACTGCCTCCCATTCCGAAAAGGACCCGTTTATTTCCATTCTTTGCTTTTTGTTTGCCAACCAGTTCTCAATCCACATCAATATATTACCCCTAATACCATGAGCCTTAATTTTGCACACTAATCTCTTGTGTGGGACCTTGTCAAAAACCTTTTGAAAGTCCAAATACACCACATCCACTGGTTCTCTGTTATCCACTCTACTAGTTACATCCTCAAAAAACTCGAGAAGATTTGTCAAACATGATTTCCCTTTCATAAATCCATGCTGACTTGAACCGATCCTGTCACTGCTTTCCAAATGCGTTGCTATTACATCTTTAATAATTGATTCCAGCATTTTCCCCACCACGGATGTCAGGCTAATCAGTCTATAATTCCCTGTTTTCTCTTTCCCTCCTTTTTTAAAAAGTGGGGTTACATTAGCTACCCTCCAATCCATAGAAACTGAACCAGAGTCCATGGAATGTTGGAAAATGACCATCAATGCATCTACTATTTCTAGGGCCAGTTCCTTAAGTATTCTGCGATATAAACTATCAGGCCCTGGGGATTTATCGTCCTTCAGTCCCTTCAATTTCCCAAGCACCATTTCCTGACTAATAAAAATTTCCCTCAGTTCCCCCTTCTGGCTAGACCCTCGGTCCCCTAGTATTTTCAGGAGGTTATTCGTGTCTTCCTTAGTGAAGACAGAACCAAAATATTTGTTCAATTGGTCCGCCATTTCTTTGTTCCCCATTATGAATTCACCTGATTCTGACTGCAAGGGACCTACATTGGTCTTCACTAATCTTTTTCTCTTCACATATCTATAGAAGCTTTTACAGTCAGTTTGTATGTTCCCTGCAAGCTTCCTCTCATACTCTATTTTCCCCCTCCTAATTAAACCCTTAGTCCTCCTCTGCTGAATTCTAAATTTCTCCCAGTCCTCAGGTTTGCTGCTTTTTCTGGCCAATTTATATGCCTCTTCCTTGAATTTAACACTTTCACTAATTTCCCTTGTTAGCAACGGTTGAGCCACCTTCCCTTTTTTATTCTTACGCCACACAGCGATGTATAATTGTTGTAGTTCATCCATGTGATATTTAAATGTCTGCCAGTGCCTATCCACCATCAACCCTTTAAGTATCATTCTCCAGTCTATCCTAGCCAATTCACGTCTCATACCATCGAAGTTTCCTTTCTTTAAGTTCAGGACCCTAGTCTCTGAATTAACTGTCATTCCCCATCTTAACGAAGAATTCTACCATCTTATAGTTACTCTTCCCCAAGGGGCCCTGCATGACCAGATTGCTAATTAATCCTCTCTCGTTACACAACACCCAGTCTAGGATGGCCTGCTCTCTAGTTGGTTCCTCGACATATCGGTCTAGAAAACCATCCCTTATGCACTCCAGGAAATCCTCCTCCACCATATTGCTACCAGTTTGGTTAGCCCAATCAATATGTAGATTAAAGTCACCCATGATAACCGCTGTACCCTTATTTTTGCACGTGTCCCTAATTTCCTGTTTGATGCAATCCCCAACCTCCCGATTACTGTTTGGTGGTCTGTACACAACACCCGCTAACGTTTTCTGCCCTTTGGTGTTCCGCAGCTCTACCCATATAGATTCCACATCATCTACGCTAATGTCCTTCCTTACTCTTACGATAATCTCCTCTTTAACCAGTAATGCTACCCCACCTCCTTTTCCTTCCTGTCTGTCCTTCGTGAATATTGAATATCCCAGGATGTTGAGTATCCAGCCTTGGTTATCTTGGAGCTATGTCTCCGTAATCCCAATTACATTATATCCGTTAACTGCTATCTGCGCAGTTAATTCGTCCACCTTATTCCGAATACTCCTCGCATTGAGGCACAGAGCCTTCAGGCTTGTTTTTTTAACACTCTTTGTCCTTTTAGAATTATGTTGTAATGTGGCCCTTTTTGATTTTTGCCCTTGATTTCTCTGCCCTCCACTCTTGCTTTTCTCCTTCCTTCCTTTTGCTTCTGCCCCCATTTTACTTCCCTCTGCCTCCCTGCATAGATTCCCATCCCCTGCCCTCCCCAACAGCACTAGCAAACACTCCCCCTAGGACATTGGTTCCGGTCCTGCCCCGGCGCAGAGCGTCTGGTTTGTACGGGTCCCACCTCCCCCAGAACCGGTTCCAATGTCTCAGGAATTTGAATCCCTTCCCCTTGCACCATTCCTCAAGCCACGTATTCATCTGAGCTATCCTGCAATTCCTACTCTGACTAGCATGTGGCAATCTACCTTTGAGGTCCTACTTTTTAATTTAACTCCTAGCTCCCTAAATTCAGCTTGTAGGACCTCATCCTGTTTTTTACCTATATTGTTGGTACCGTAATGTCCCACGACATCTGGCTGTTCAAATCTGCCGCAATTAGGTGGATCAAACAAAAAGGAGGTTCAGCAACCCCATAGAAGGAGCAGAGGAAGAACACAATGTAGAGTTCACTCCTCCACAGGTGACCGAACACCAGAACCAAGTGGAGGAGAGCCCAGTCACTGTGGGCAGTCTGGACAGGCCTGAGGCACCGCAAACAGCAGACACTCAGGCCAGCGCCCAACAACCGGAGCCCCAACTCAGGCGCTCTACAAGGGAGCGTAAATCACCAGAGAGACTCAACCTGTGATCCCAATAAGACTTTGCGGGGGAGGTGATGTCATGTATTCAACTGTCATTGTAATCCATGTATAAACTGACCTAAGTTGTACACCATGAGAACACTGACCACTAGGTGGTGAACTTGTGGGAGACACTTCTAACCTGGACTTTCAGATATAAAAGAGAAGCTCCACCCATCTTCTCCACTTCAGTGCTGGCTAATAAAGGTTACTGGTCACAGAGTGACCTTCTCTCTAGTATGGGCCTTGTGTGCATTTGTACTGTATAGTAAGGACCTGTTACTAACCACTTCGAATATGCATCCACCACAACTAAAAACATCTTGCCCAGGAAGGGACCTGCAAAGTCTATGTGGATCTTGGACCATGGTTTGGACGGCCACGACCACAGACTCAGCGGCGATTCCGCTGGTGCTTTGCTGAGCTGCATGCAAGTGTTGCACTAATGCACACATGATTCCAGCTCAGAATCAATTCCCGGCCATCTGGCAATGGCGTTCATCATTACAATGCCGGGATGTGTGCTATGTAGCTCACATACAAATTTCTCTCTTCCTTTATGGGCATAACAACACGATTGCCCCACAGTATACAATCCAACTGAATAGACAGTTCACCTTTGCGACGAATGTAAGGTTTGGTCTCCTCGCACATTTGCTTGGGTATGGCAGACCAATCACATTTGAGAATGCAACTCTTCACTACCGATAAAATCGGGTCCTGGCTGGTCCAGGTCTTAACTTGTTGAGCCGTGACAGGGGTTCCTTCATTCTCAAAAGCATCCATAACTAACAATAGGTCCGCCAGTTGTGGCGTTTCCACCTCCGGCCTGGGCAACGGCAGACGGCTCAAAGCATCGGCACAATTCTCGATGCCAGGTCTATGGCGAATGACATAATCATAAGCGGATAATGTCAGCGCCCATCTCTGGATGCGGGATGAAGCATTGGTATTGATACCTTTGTTTTCAGGGAACAGTGAAACGAGCGGCTTGTGATCTGTCTCCAGTTCAAACCGAAGACCAAACAGGTACTGATGCATCGTTTTAACCCCATACATACAGGCTTCTTTCTCTACCATGCTGTAGGCTCTTTCTGCTTTAGACAAATTTTTTGAAGCATATGCGACTGGTTGAAGTTTACGCGACTCATTAGCTTGTTGGAGTACGCAACCAACTCCATATGACGAAACATCACAGGTCAATACTAAATGTTTGCATGGGTCATAATGTACTAGCAGCTTGTTAGAGCAAAGCAGATTAGTGGCTTTCTCAAAAGCTCTGCCTTTTCTTAGCAACATGTGCAGTGGTTCTAATAAGATGCTCAATTTAGGTAAAAAGTTACCAAAGTAGTTGAGTAGACCCAGGAACAAATGCAGCTCCGTCACATTCTGTGGCTTGGGTGCATTCTTGATGGCCTTGGTTTTTGCACCGTGGGCCTGATGCCGTCAGCAGCAATTTTCCTCCCCAGGAATTCGACCTCTGGTGACATGAAGACACACTTCGAGCATTTTAGTCTGAGTCCCAGGTAAGGACATGGCTAGGAAAATGTTTCAATGCAGAGTTGTCAGGATATGGAATGCCCAACCATAAACAATAAGGGAAGATGTATAAGTAATAGTTTTTAAAAGGAAAGTAGATAAATATTTGAAAAATAAAAATTGAAAAGTCTATGTTGAAAAGGCAGGGGAAATGGCACTGTGGATAGCTGTTTCAGAGCGCCAGCACAGCATGACCGGATGAAGGGCCTCCTTTTGTGCTGCAAAATTCTTTGATTGTCAGTGCTATCTGAATGAACGCGGTTGATGAATTGATATGGAACAAGTTATTTATTCTCTAATTAATTGATGGTCCTATTGACTGACTACCAAAGGGGGCGATTTTAACTCTCCCCGATCAGCAGCAAAGGAGGTGGTGGGGTCGCGGGGCACAGTTAACAACAACAACTTGCATTTATATAACACCTTTAACATAGTTAAATGTCCCAAGACGCTTCACAGGAGCTTTATAAAACAACCGAGACACATAAGGAGATATTAGGGCAAATAGAAACTTAGAAACATAGAAACTAGGTGCAGGAGTAGGCCATTCGGCCCTTCTAGCCTGCACCGCCATTCAATGAGTTCATGGCTGAACAAAAGCTTGGTCAAAGAAGTAGGTTTTAAGAAGTATTTTCAAAGAGAAGAGAAAGGCGGAAAGATTTAGGGAAGAAATTCCAGAGCAGCTGAAGGCACCGCTGCCAATGGTGGAGCGATTAAAATCGGGGATGCGCAAGAGGCCGGATTTGGAGGAGCACACAGATCTCAGAGCGGCTTCGATTCCCACTCCATTCCCACAAAGTGTGATTTTAACGCCCTTTGTTTTGTGGCGGGAGCCTCATTAATAAATACAAATCGGGGTCCCATGACGCATGCGGGACCCCAATGGCATTTTAACCTGCTCCTGCGTGGGGCGCTCCTTGGGTGAATCGGTCGGGAAGCCAGCAGAGTCAGTTAACAAGCTTGCCTTTGTCTTGTTCATAAGATGCAGGAGGATTGTTGTTCTGGGCCCCACATGGAAAGTCTGCTGCCCACTCCCCAAAACCCCCCCCCCCACCCACTCCCGGTCCCCCACCTCCGCTCGCAAGACGCTCGGAAACCCCCACTTCAGGACTTACCTTGCTGCCGACGGCCTGATCCCTGGCCTCAACCGTCGGAGTTAAAACAGCCGCGCCCCCAAAACGCACCTCGCGTGGAATTACCATCGGCCCCTACTCGTTTCCCGTCGGGAGTTAAAATCCGGCCTATTAATGTCCATGGGTGACCTAACCTGCTGAGTGTTGCCAGCATTATCTGTATTTATTTCAGATTTCCAGCATCTATTAATGTCTTCACCAACTTGGGGAGCAATGCATTAGTAGAATGGGTGTTTGACCTGCGACAGAGGAACCAGAAGAAGCAGAGGACATTCAGCCCACTATGTTTGAGATGTAACAGTTTAAATCAGCAGAGTGACAGGATTCAGTGAAAGCTGTGGAGGCTTCAAAGACGATACAGTCTGATGTGGCATGGGTCAACAACAACTTGCATTTATATAGCGCATTTAAAGTAGTGAAACGTCTCAAGGTGCTTCACAGGAGTGTTATGAGACAAGAAATTTGACACCGAGCCGCATAATAAATTAGGGCAGGTGACCAAAAGCTTGGCAAAGAAGTAGGTTTTATGGAGTATCTTAGAAGGAGGAAAGAGAGGTAGAGAGGTTTAGGGAATGAATTCCAGAGCTTAGGGTGTAGGCAGCTGAAGGCACGGCCACCGATGGTGGAGCGATTCTAATCAGGGATGCTCAAGAGGGCAGAATTAGAGGAGCCCAGACATCTCGGGGGGAGTTGTGGGGCTGGAGGAGATTACAGAGACAGGGAGGGGTGAGGCCATGGAGGGATTTGAAAACAAGGATCAGAATTTTGAAATCAAGGCATTGCTTAACCGGGAGCCAATGTAGGTCAGCCCAATGTAAGGGTGATGGGTGAGCGGGACTTGGTGCGAGTTAGGACACGGGCAGCCAAGTTTTGGATCACCTCTAGTTTACGTCGGGTAGAATGTGGGAGGCCAGCCAGGAGTGCATTGGAATAGTCAAGTTTAGAGGTAACAAAGGCATGGATGAGGGCTTCAGCAGCGGATGAGCTGAGGCAAGGGCGGAGACGGGCGATGTTACGGAGGTGGAAATAGGCGGTCTTAGTTATGCTGCGGATCAGCAGTTTTCAATCCATTTTATAGAAAGATTGTAACAGGAGGAGATCATTCAATTGATCAGGCTGATCTGAACCTTACCTCCATTTACTCGCCTTGGTTCTGTAACTGTTAACACACTTGCCTAACAAAAATCGACCAATCTCAGTTTTGACATTTTCATTTGACCCCCAACCTCAAAAGCTTCTTCGGGGTGAGTTCCAGATATCTACTTTGTGTGAGGAAGTGCTTCAGACATCACTCCTGCAGAGAGCAAAATTCACCAGAAACCCCCGCCCCCCCCCACGTTTGGGCTCATTCGAAAGGAAATTTAATTTGGGACTATCTGCCGAAAAGTTTGGAACTCTAAAATGCTTATGGAAGAAACTACGAACTTTAATAGAATTATGAACTTTTACAAGACAAAGCCTGTGGGCGGACCTAGGGAACAAAGGAAGTCCACTTGATTATTGGAACTGTCTGAGGACTGAGTTAACCTGTCTGGAAGAATGAGTATTTGGAAATCTTCCTCCACACGAGACATTACCATCACAGTATCACCCAGAGATGGCTCCCCATCAACATGGGTCTGGACAAACCATTTCAGCATGTACATCACAAAGAGGCCCAATCCAGCCTGTAGGCGAAAGACGAAGCACAAAAGGACATTGCAATTACCAAACTAATATTTCCATCAGGAAACAGTTTTCGAACATCAACCCACCCAAGACATAGCAACTTGTAACGAGCCCGACAAAATATTACAAAGAAGAACCAAGCCCGCCAAAATTATACAAAGGATTGTGAACAGATTGGGCGACAAGATTAGAACACTGAAATCATATAACTGGCCACTGTTTTCAACAGAGGTTAGAGGAGAGAGGGAGGAGAGAGAGGAGAGGAGAGAGAGGAGAGGAGAGAGAGGGGAGAGAGAGGGGAGAGACTCTCCAACCTCGAAATCTTGGAGTCATGAAGGAAGGAAGAACATCACCATCTACCATTAACTATCAAAAGGTTTGGTAAGCATAAGTCCCTGCCTGCCCTGGAGTCTAACCGAGCTAGAATTAGGTATTGGGAGCTGGGAGGTATAATTTTACTGTAACCCCCTTTGAATGTGTAGTGTATGGTACTTTATTAGAGTGATTGTAACTTTGACCTTGTACCTTTCCTTGTATTGTTCTTTATTAGAGTGATTGTAAGTTTGGCCGTGTATTTTTTTACGAGAGTAATAAGCCTGTATTACCCTGACTGTAATAAAAACAAAATTCTTTGCATCAAACCAGTGTCCTCTGCTCTTTTGTCACTGCCACCCCCCACCCACCCCCAAATAAATCCAGAGTACAGAACCCAAGGGAGGGGGAGCGATTCGAAACCGCTCAAGTTGGTCAGAAGGGAACCTGACCCCCTCATAGAGACACAAAACACCCCCCCGCCCCTTACACTCCTGAACATCCTCGCCCTAATTTTCAGGTTGTGCCCCTTTGTTCTGGACTCCCCCCACCAGAGGAAACAGTTTCTCTCTCTCTATCCAATCAGATCCTTTAATCATCTTAAACACCTCAATTAGATCACCTCTTAATCTTCTGTACTCAAGGGAATACAAGCCCAGTCTGTGCAACCTGCCCACATAATTGAACTCTTTAAGCCCCGGTATCATTCTGGTGATCCGCACTGCTCCCCTCCAAGGCCGATATACCCTTCCTGAGGGGCGGTGCCCAGAACTGAGCGCAGAACTCCAGATGTGGTCTGTAGTGTATGAATAAAGAGTCTGAGCAGACACTGTGAGCTCAAAGTAAAGTGTGACCGTAGCCTTTTATTGCAAATCTCCAGAGTGCCTCTCCAGCCTGTGAGGCCTCCTTAAGTACAGGTGCTCCCAAGGGATTGTGGGATCCCTTGGGACTCCAGGGGATGAGCCCTCTGGTGGTTAAACAAGGTATTATATATATAACAACACTCACCTCCAAAGTCAATAGTGTAACTATTTACGAGGTGAGTCGATCTGGGGTCCTTCTTGCCCTGGTTGATCGTCTCGGTGCAAATGCTGGTTTTGGTGAATCATTTGTTGACCCCTCGCTGGGCTACTATGCAGCTGGCCTTGCTGGGCTACCTGGTGTAGTGAACCCTGCTGGGCTGCTGCAGGTGATGGGTTCTGCTTCTTAGTCAACTGCTATGTCGGTTGCCACTGGTGTGTTTGTTGGGGGGTCAAAACAGGTAGTGTCTAATGTGGGTTGCTCTGGATAGTCTGTGAATCTGAGTTTGGTTTGGTCCAAGTGTTTTCTGTAGATGAGTCCATTTGAAAGTTTGACCCGAAACACCCTACTCCCCTCTTTGGCATGACTGTGCCGGGAAGCCACTTGGGACCTTGTCCATAATTCAACACACATACAGGATCATTAATCTCAATTTCGCGTGACACATTTACGCTCTCATGGTACTTTGCTGAAGCCGCCTGCTCTCTATCGGTTCATGTAGATCAGGGTGGACTAACGAGAGCCTTGTCTTAAGTGCTCTTTTCATGAGCAGTTCAGCGGGTGGAATCTCAGTGAGCGAGTGGGATCTCGTGCGGTAACTAAGCAGGCCTCGGGATAGGCGAGTCTGCAGTGAGCCTTCAGTTACCCTCTTCAAGCTCTGCTTGATTGTTTGCACTGCTCTCTCTGCCTGACTATTGGATGTCGGTTTGAACAGGGCAGATGTGACATGTTTGAACCCATTGTGGGTCATGAACTCTTTGAGCTCAGCACTGGTGAAACATAGTCCGTTGTCACTCACAAGGACATCAGGCAGGCCATGCATGGCAAACATGGCCCGCAGGCTTTCAGTGGTGGCAGTGGACCTGCTTGCCAACATTATCTCACATTCAATCCATTTGGAGTACGCATCTACAACCACTAGGAACATTTTTCCCAAGAACGGGCCTGCATAGTCGACATGGACCCTAGACCACGGTTTGGAGGGCCAAGACCATAAACTTAGTGGCGCCTCCCTGGGTGCATTGCTTAACTGTGAACATGTGTTACATTTGTGCACGCAGGACTCTAAGTCCGCATTGACACCGGGCCACCACACGTGGGATCTGGCTATCGCTTTCATCATTACAATGCCTGGGTGGGTACTGTGGAGATCACTAATGAAAGTGTCCCTGCCCTTCTTTGGCACCACTACCCATTACCCCACAGAAGGCAGTCTGCCTGTATAGACATTTCATCTTTGCGCCGCTGGTACGGCTTTATTTCTTCCTGCATTTCTAATGGGATACTGGACCAGCTCCCGTGAAGCACACAGTTTTTTACTAAGGACAGTAAGGGGTCCTTGTTCGTCCAGGTTCTAATCTGTCAGGCGGCAACAGGTGATTGCTCACTCTCGAATGCTTCCATTACCATGAATAAATCTGCGGGCTGTGCCATCTCCAGCCCTGTGGTGGGCAATGGCAGCCTACTGAGAGCATCGGCACAGTTTTCTGTGCCTGGCCTGTGGCGGATGGCGTAGTTGTATGCGGACAACGTGAGCGCCCATCTCTGGATGTGGGCCGATGCATTCGTATTTATCCCTTTACTTTCAGAAAAGAGGGATATCAGTGGCTTATGGTCAGTTTCCAATTAAAATTTGAGTCCAAACAGATATTGATGCATTTTCTTCACCCCATAAACACCCTCTCAGCCTTAGACAGACTTCTGGATGCATAAGCAACTGGTTGCAATGTCCCAGATTCATTAGCTTGTTGCAATACACACCCGACACCGTATGACGATGCATCACATGCTAGTACCAAACGCTTACATGGATCATACAACACAAGCAATTTGTTTGAGCATAACAGTTTTCTAGCTTTTACAAAGTCATTTTCTTGGCTTTTACCCCATACCCATTTGTCTCCCTTACGCAGTAAAGCGTGCAGTGGTTCTAACAGTGTGCTGAGACCCGTTAAGAAGTTACCAAAGTAGTTCAGGAGTTCTAGAAACGACCGCAGCTCCATCATGTTCTGTGGCCTCGGTGCGTTCTCGATTGCCTCCGTCTTCGAATCGGTGGGCCTGATGCCGTCCACTGCAATTCTTCGCCCCAGGAACTCCACTTAAGGCGCCAGGAAAATGCACTTCGAGCATTTTAACCTGAGCCCCACGCGATTAAGCCGACTAAGAACCTCCTCTAGGTTCTGCAGATGCTCAACTGTGTCCTGACCTATAACCAAGATGTCGTCGTGGAACCGACTTCAGTAAGCTTTCCATGTTTCTTTGGGATTCGATCAGCCGCGGCGATATTCCAAACGGGCATCTGTTGTAAAAGAAGAGACCTTTGGTGCGTGTTGATGCAGGTGAGGCCCTTCGATGATTCCTCCAGCTCCGGCATCATGTAGGCCGAGGTCAAGTCCAGCTTCGTGAACGTCTTTCCTCCTGCCAGCGTTGCAAAAAGGTCGTCTGTCTTTGGTAGTGGGCATTGATCCTGTAGGGAGAAACGATTGATAATTACTTTGTAATCACCACAGATTCTGACGGTGCCATCTTCCTTGAGGACTTGAACAATCGGAGAGGCCCACTCGTTGAATTCGATCGGCGAAATGCTGCCCTCTCGTTGCAGCCGGTCCAGCTCGATCTCCACCCTCTCTCTCATCATGTACGGTACAGCTCTCACCTTGTGAAGGATGGGTCGTGCCCCTAGAATTAGGTGGATCTGCACTTTTCCTCCTTGAAACTTCCCGATGCCTGGTTCGAAAAGCGAGGAGAACTCGTTTAAGACCTGGGCACACGAAGTGTCATTGACGGGCGAGAGTGCTTGGACGTCGCCCCAGTTCCAGCGTATCTTCCCCAGCCAGCTCCTGCTGAGCAGCGTGGGGTCATCGCTCGAGCAACATCAGAGAGGTGGCGTGGGGAGGCCTATAAAAGGCCCAGCAGTTTGGAGAGGCAGCGGGAGATCGAGCAGTGTCGGAGAGGCCTATAAAAGGCCCAGCAGTTCGGAGAGGCAGTGGGAGATCGGGCAGTGTCGGAGAGGCCTATAAAAGGCCCAGCAGTTCGGAGAGGCAGCGGGAGATCGAGCAGTGTCGGAGAGGCCTATAAAAGGCCCAGCAGTTCGGAGAGGCAGCGGGAGATCGAGCAGTGTCGGAGAGGCCTATAAAAGGCACAGCAGTTCGGAGAGGCAGCGGGAGATCGAGCAGTGTTGGAGAGGCCTATAAAAGGCACAGCAGTTCGGAGAGGCAGCGGGAGATCGAGCAGTGTCGGAGAGGCCTATAAAAGGCCCAGCAGTTCGGAGAGGCAGCGGGAGATCGGGCAGTGTCGGAGAGGCCTATAAAAGGCCCAGCAGTTCGGAGAGGCAGCGGGAGATCGAGCAGTGTCGGAGAGGCCTATAAAAGGCTCAGCAGTTCGGAGAGGCAGCGGGAGATCGAGCAGTGTCGGAGAGGCCTATAAAAGGCCCAGCAGTTCGGAGAGGCAGCGGGAGATCGAGCAGTGTCGGAGAGGCCTATAAAAGGCACAGCAGTTCGGAGTGGCAGCGGGAGATCGAGCAGTGTCGGAGAGGCCTATAAAAGGCACAGCAGTTCGGAGAGGCAGCAGGAGATCGAGCAGCATCGGAGGCCTATAAAAGGCCCAGCAGTTCGGAGAGGCAGCGGGAGATCGAGCAGTGTCAGAGAGGCCTATAAAAGGCCCAGCAGTTCGGAGAGGCAGCGGGAGATCGGGCAGTGTCGGAGAGGCCTATAAAAGGCCCAGCAGTTCGGAGAGGCAGCGGGAGATCGAGCAGTGTCGGAGAGGCCTATAAAAGGCCCAGCATTGTTCGTGAGGTAGCGGGAGATCGAGCAGTGTCGGAGAGGCCTATAAAAGGCCCAGCGTTGTTCGTGAGGCAGTGGGAGATCGAGCAGTGTTGGAGAGGCCTATAAAAGGCCCAGCGTTGTTCGTGAGGTAGCGGGAGATCGAGCAGCATCGGAGAGGCCAGTCGGTGCAGCTGCAGCAGGGGCAGAAGGCAAAGAAGAAGTAGAAAGAAATCGAAAGGTGACGTCACAGCCAAGGGGGTAAGTGATTGGCTGGTGATTGGTGAGTAGTTTTTCTTTTTCTTTTCCTTTATCAGTAAGTAACCTTTAGCATTGTTGCCAAATTAAGTTAATCTAGGGGCTAAGTCATGGCAGGAGAGCTTGGACACGTGTTATGCTCCTCCTGTAATATGTGGGAGATCAGGGACGCTTCCGGTGTCCCTGACGACTACATATGCGGGAAATGCATCCGCCTGCAGCACCTAACAGACTGCACTGCGGCACTGGAACTGCAGGTGGATTTACTCTGGAGCATCCACGATGCTGAGGATGACATGAATAGCACATTTAACGAGTTGGTCTTACCGCAGGATAAAGGTACACAGCCAGATAGGGAATGAGTGACCAACAGGAAGAGCAGTGCAAGGAAGGTAGTGCAGGGGTCCCCTGCGGTCATCCCCCTGCAAAACAGATACACTGCTTTGGGTACTGTTGAGGGGGATGAGTCATCAGGGGAGGGCAGCAGCAGCCAAGTTCTTGGCACCGTGGGTGGCTCTGCTGCATAGGAGGGCAGGAAAAAGAGTGGGAGAGCGATAGTGGTAGGGGATTCAATTGTAAGAGGAATAGATAGGTGTTTCTGCGGCTGCAACCGAGACTCCAGGATGGTATGTTGCCTCCCTGGTGCAAGGGTCAAGGATGTCTCGGAGCGGGTGCAGGACATTCTGAAAAGGGAGGGTGAACAGCCAGTTGCCGTGGTACATATAGGTACCAATGATATAGGTAAAAAATGGGATGAGGTCCGAGATGAATTTAGGGAGCTAGAAGCTAAATTAAAAAGTAGTACCTCAAAAGTAGTAATCTCAGGATTGCTACCAGTGCCACGTGCTATTCAGAGTAAGAATCGCAGGATAACTCAGATGAATACGTGGCTTCAGGAGTGGTGCAGAAGGGAGGGATTCAAATTCCTGGGACATTGGAACCGGTTCTGAGGGAGGTGGGACCAGTACAAACCGGACGGTCTGCACCCGGGCAAGACCGGAACCAATGTCATAGGGCCAGTGTTTGCTAGTGCTGTTGGGGAGGAGTTAAACTAATATGGCAGGGGGATGGGAACCTACGCAGGGAGACAGTGGGAAATAAAATGGAGGCAGAAGCAAAAGATAGAAAAGAGAATAGTAAAAGTGGAGGGCAGAGAAACCCAAGGCAAAAAACAAAAAGGGCCACATTGCAGCAAAATTCTAATGGAGCAAAGTATTTTAAAAAGACAAGCCTGGAGGCTCTGTGCCTCAATGCGAGGAGTATTCGGAATAAGGTGGACGAATTAACTGTGCAGATAGCAGTTAATGGATATGATGTAATTGGCATCACGGAGACATGGCTCCAAGGTGACCAAGGCTGGGAACTCAACATCCAGGGGTATTCAACATTTAGGAAGGATAGACAGAAAGGAAAAGGAGACGGGGTGGCATTGCTGGTTAGCGAGGAAATTAATGCAATAATAAGGAGGGACATTAGCTTGGATGATGTGGAATCTGTTGTGAGATTCCATGCGCTCCCATGTTCCGCCACCAGGGAGCTCATCCCTGAAGTCCCAAGGGATCCCAGCATCCCTTGGGAGCACTGTATATAAGCCAGCCCCTGAAGCTTGTTCCTCACTCTGGAGTGTCTTATTAAAGACTGAGGTCACTGTTAGTTTAAGCTCCCTGTGTGCAGTCTGTGTTAGGAACACAATAGAATCGGTATGGGTGGAGCTGCGGAATACCAAAGGGCAGAAAACGCTAGTGGGAGTTGTGTACAGACCACCAAACAATAGTAATGAGGTTAGGGACAGCATCAAACAAGAAATAAGGGATGCGTGCAATAAAGGTACAGCAGTTATCCTGGGCAACTTTAATCTACATATTGATTGGGCTGGTAGCAATGTGGTGGAGGAGCATTTCCTGGAGTGTATTAGGGATGGTTTTAACATAGAACATAACATAAGAACATAAGAATTAGGAACAGGAGTAGGCCATCTAGCCCCTCGAGCCTGCTCCGCCATTCAACAAGATCATGGCTGATCTGGCCGTGGACTCAGCTCCACTTACCCACTAGACCAATATGTCGAGGAACCAACTAGAGAACTGGCCATCCTAGACTGGATGATGTGTAATGAGAAGGGGCTAATTAGCAATCTTGTTGTCCCTTGAGGTACAGTGACCATAATATGGTAGAAGTCTTTATTGAGATGGAGAGTGACACAGTTAATTCAGAGACTAGGGTCCTGAACTTAAGGAAAGGTAACTTTGACGGTATGAGGCGTGAATTGGCTAGAATAGACTGGCAAATGATACTTCAAGGGTTGACGGTGGATAGGCAATGGCAAACATATAAAGATCAAATGGATGAACTTCAACAATTGTACATTCCTGTCTGGAGTAAAAATAAAACGAGGAAGGTGGCTCAACCGTGGCTAACAAGGGAAATTAAGCACAGAGTTAAATCCAAAGAAGAGGCATATAAATTGGCCAGAAAAAGCAGCAAACCTGAGGACTGGGAGAAATTTAGAATTCAGCAGAGGAGGACTAAGGGTTTGATTAGGAGGGGGAAAATAGAGTACGAGAGTAAGCTTGCAGGGAACTTAAAAACTAACTGCAAAAGCTTCTATAGATATGTGAAGAGAAAAAGATTAGTGAAGACAAACGTAGGTCCCTTGCAGTCGGATTCAGGTGAATTTATAATGGGGAACAAAGAAATGGCAGACCAACTGAACAAATACTTTGGTTCTGTCTTCACTAAGGAAGACACAAATAACCTTCCGGAGGTACTAGGGGACCGAGGGTCTAGTGAGAAGGAGGAACTGAAGGATATCCTTATTAGGCGGGAAATAGTGTTGGGGAAATTGATGGTATTGAAGGCTGATAAATCCCCGGGGCCTGATAGTCTGCATCCCAGAGTACTTAAGGAAGTGGCCCTAGAAATAGTGGATGCATTGGTGATCATTTCCCAACAGTCTATCGACTCTGGATCAGTTCCTATGGACTGGAGGGTAGCTAATGTAACACCAGTTTTTAAAAAAGGAGGGAGAGAGAAAACGGGTAATTATAGACCGGTTAGCCTGACATCAGTAGTGGGGAAAATGTTGGAATCAATTATTAAAGATGAAATAGCAACGCATTTGGAAAGCAGTGACAGGATCGATCCAAGTCAGCATGGATTTATGAAAGGGAAATCATGCTTGATGAATCTTCTGGAATTTTTTGAGGATGCAACT
Organism: Pristiophorus japonicus; assembly: GCF_044704955.1. Taxonomy (NCBI): domain Eukaryota; kingdom Metazoa; phylum Chordata; class Chondrichthyes; family Pristiophoridae; genus Pristiophorus; species Pristiophorus japonicus. Next base: position 541,482,945 of record NC_091977.1, read on the forward strand.
AGCAGAGTGGACAAGGGAGAACCAGTGGATGTGGTGTATTTGGACTTTCAAAAGGCTTTTGACAAGGTCCCACACAAGAGATTGGTGTGCAAAATCAAAGCACATGGTATTGGGGGTAATGTACTGACGTGGATAGAGAACTGGTTGGCAGACAGGAAGCAGAGAGTCGGGATAAATGGGTCCTTTTCAGAATGGCAGGCAGTGACTAGTGGAGTGCCGCAGGGCTCAGTGCTGGGACCCCAGCTCTTTACAATATACATTCATGATTTGGATGAAGGAATTGTGTGTAATATCTCCAAGTTTGCAGATGACACTAAACTGGGTGGAGGTGTGAGCTGCGAGGAGGATGTTAAGAGGCAGCAGGGTTACTTGGACAGGTTAGGTGAGTGGACAAATGCATGGCAGATGCAGTATAAATGTGAGGTTATCCACTTTGGGGGCAAAAACACGAAGGCAGAATATTATCTGAATGGCGGCAGATTAGGAAAAGGGGAGGTGCAACGCGACCTGGGTGTCATGGTTCATCAGTCATTGAAAGTTGTCATGCAGGTACAGCAGGTGGTGAATAAGGCTAATGATATGTTGGCCTTCATAGCTCGGGGATTTGAGTCTAGGAGCAGGGAGGTCTTACTGCAATTAAACAGGGCCTTGGTGAGACTTCACCTGGAATATTGTGTTCAGTTTTGGTCTCCTAATCTGAGGAAGGACGTTCTTGCTATTGAGGGAGTGCAGCGAAGGTTCACCAGACTGATTCCAGGGATGGCTGGACTGACATATGAGGAGAGACTGGATCAACTGGGCCTTTATTCACTGGAGTTTAGAAGGATGAGAGGGGATCTCATAGAAACGTATAAGATTCTGACGGGACTGGACAAATTAGATGCATGAAGAATGTTCCCGATGTTGGGAAAGTCCAGAACCAGGGGACACAATCTTAGGATAAGGGGTAGGCCATTTAGGACTGAGATGAGGAGAAACTTCTTCACACAGAGAGTTGTTAACCTGTGGAATTCCCTGCCGCAGAGAGTTGTTGATGTCAGTTCATTGGATATATTCTAGAGGGAGTTAGATATGGCCCTTACGGCTAAAGGGATCAAGGGGTATGGAGAGAAAACGGGAAAGGTGTACTGAGGGAATGATCAGCCATGATCTTGTTGAATGATGGTGCGGGCTCGAGGGGCCGAATGGCCTACTCCTGCACCTATTTTCTATGTTTCTATGTTTCACCCGGAGTGGTAACTTGTGCACCGCTCCATCGTAGGAGACCTTTGCAGTAGCACTGCTGATTACGGGAATCAGTTCCTTTGTGTAAGTTCTCAATTTAGTGCGAATGGGAGTGAGGACTGGCCTTGAGGCCTTGCTGCACCACAATTTATCGAAAGTCTTTTTGCTCATAATGGACTGGCTCGCGCCCGTGTCCAGCTCCATTGACACCGGCAGTCCATTTAATTCAACCTTCAGCATTATCCAGGGACACTTTGTGGTAAATGTGTGCACCCCATATACCTCTGCCTCCTCGGTCTGAGGCTCTGGTTCGTCGTGATCTGCCGTGGAACTGACCTCCTCTGCAACATGGTGGTTTGCAGGATTAGCAGGGTTTGCAGCTTGCCTGCACACTCGTTGGAGGTGTTCCATTGTTCCATAGCCCTTGCAAACGTATCCTATGAAGCGGCATGAATGGAAATGATGATCACCCCCGCAGCACCAACAAGGTTAATGGCCTTGCATTCACCACCCTTGATGGTGGACTCTGAGACATCTGTGGACGTGCAGCTGCAGGCATGTGTGGCCTGCCCTGTACATTACGATTCGTAAACAACATTACTTTGTGCGTAGTACTTGTAGCAGCACTCGTGTGCTGAGAGATTTGCTTGGTATTGTCACTGGTAGCGATGAGCGCCTGGGCTATCGCTGTGGCTTTACTCAAGGTTGGGGTCTCTACAGTCAAAAGTTTGAGAAGTATTACTTCATCGCCAATGCCAAGTACAAAGAAGTCCCTGAGCATGTGCTCCAAATATCCTTCAAATTCGCAATGTCCTGCGAGGCATCTTAGCTCGGCGACATAGCTCGCCATTTCCTGGCCTTCAGACCTCTTGCACGTATAGAACCGGTACCTCGCCATCAGAACACTTTCTTTCGGGTTAAAATGCTCCCGGACCAATGTGCACAAATCATCATACGATTTCTCTGTGGGTTTTGCTGGAGCAAGCAGATTTTTCATGAGGCCATACGTTGGTGCCCCGCAAACGGTGAGGAGAATCGCCCTTCATTTGGCAGCGTTCGCTGCTCCTTCCAGCTCGTTGGCCACGAAGTATTGGTCGAGTCGCTCCACGAATGTTTCCCAATCATCTCTCTCTGAAAATTTCTCCAGGATGCCCACTGTTCTCTGCATCATTGCGGTGGGGTTCATCATCTGTATCTTGTCACCAGTTGTAGTGTATGAATAAAGAGTCTGACCAGACACTGTGAGCTCAAAGTGTGACCTTAGCCTTTTATTTCTGGTCTCCAGAGTGCCTCTCCAGCCTGTGAGGCCTCCTTAAGTACAGGTGCTCCCAAGGGATTGTGGGATCCCTTGGGACTCCAGGGGATGAGCCCTCTGGTGGTTAAACAAGGTATTTACAGGTTTACATGTATAATCGGGTCTAATCAGAGCTTTATGCAACTTCCAACCCTTTGTATTCAAGCACTCTTGAGATAAAGAAAATTCTAGATAGAGTAAACAAACATCAAAGCCTAATAAACATAAA